>NW_026125613.1:0-370327 GCF_943737965.1 Phodopus roborovskii
ACTACAGAGATATAGTTCTGAAAACAGCCTGGTATTGTCAAAAAATAGACAGGTAGACCAATGAAATCAAATTTAAATCCTGATATTTACCCACACACCCATGAACACCTGATTTTTGACAAAACAGCTAAAATTATACAATGGGGGCGAGGACAGCATCTTCAACAAACGGTGCTGGAACAATTGGATGACTGTGTGTAGAAGACTACAGAGATTCCTATAAGGTCCCTCGCACATGGGGGGAAAGGAGAAGATCCCCAGAGCACATGGGAATTGGTAGGGGGCAGTGAATGGAGAAAGAAATAGGAGAAAGTGAAAGGGAAGAGAGGAAAGCATGTGTGACTAGGAAGATTCAGTCTGCATAGGAATAAAGACAGAAGAGAGAGAGAGAGAGAGAGTGAGAGAGGCAGTGAGACAGAGAGACAGAGGGAACATAAAAGAGGCAGCCATTATTGGTTTGAAGAGAAAACTGAACCAAAATAAAGTTCTAGAGACCTACAAGGCTGATTCCAACTAATAATTAGAGCAACCATGAAAAGGCCACCATAAATGTCCTTCCCTAATAGTGTGATCAACAACTGACTTATCCACCATCATGGGGTCCTGATCTAGACACTGTTTGAAACAGAAAAAAACACCCATAACTAAACAGTGAGTTATACTAGAATCCAGATGCAGAGAGTGACAACAAGACCAGATTACACAAACACCTAGAGACAGCTGACCTGAACTAGGAGGAGGTAATTGGCCCCCCAGATTTATAGCTGGGAATACAACATGGGACTGACTCAGAACCCCCTGAATATGGTTCTCAGCTAGAAGGACTGAGCAGTCTAAGGGACCTGATAGAGTGGGCCCGGGATGTATTCATGGTACACAAAATGACCTTGCAGACACATCCCACATGGAGCAATATGGCCTTAACCTAGAGAGAGAAGTCCTAGTCCCTACTTCAAATTACTTGACAGATCTACATGACCCCACCTGGATAGCATAGCCCTACCTGTGGAATGTGCATTGTGCGATGGGAGGGGAGGGAGGTCAGGGTACAAGTTGGGGGGGTGTCAGCGGGAGGGAGGGAGTGGGAACTGGTATCAACATGTATATATATATATATATATGGCATTTCCCTCAATTGTTGCCCTTGAGATGTTACATTTCTATTGACTAAAATTATTGCCTTCCCTTGTCACATATTTCCCCCCACAAAAAAGTGCAACCAACTTAAAGGGAACTGATATTTGATCAAGATTTCTCTAAAAAAGGGAAGCAGCTTACTTTGAGAATACAATATTTATCATCCTTATTTGTTACATTCTATAAATGGTTGAGTATCTGTAGAAAAAATTTTCTGCCAAAATAAAAAAAAAAAGTTTAATGCAATTATCAATTACATTAATGAGGCAAGTCTAAACTACAGGAGAATTTTCTACACAGAAATAAATAATCAACATCACATTAGAGAAAGGAAATGAAACACGTAAAACCTACAAATATTGGACAGCATTAAACAATCACAGATAAAAGCAATAATGCACTTAAATCAGATATTAAAAAGATACTGATAATTGATAGTTTTGAAAATCAAAATAACATATTTTTAATGTGTTGAAAACTTGCCTATACTGACTTCAAAAAACTTCACACTTCCCTAGAGAGAACAACATTTGCAGCACAAGTTCTGATAGATATTAATAATAAAATTTGGAGTCAGCTCTCAGAGGGTGAAAGCTGATGGATCTCAGAAGCACAGCCATGTGAGCCTCTAGAGTTCTTACCTCTACCAGTGTTCAGACCAAAGGACCGATCCTGTTGTCACAAGGCCTTCTCGATTGACTGCTGTCTTTATGAAAGCTCAGAATGACTGCTCAGACTCACTGCAAGCCCTCTTGTCTCCTACCACATTATATTCCCCTCTGTCCAGCCATATCCCTCTTATCTCACCATAGACAGTGCTGGGATTAAAGGCATGCCATCTCAATGCTGGGATAACATTTCTGTTAGCAGTTTCTCTTTTAGGTGGAGTCTTTCTCTCTCCCTCCCTCTCTCCCCTTATTAATGGCTTTCCCTCTTCCTCTCCCTATGTTTCTCTGTAGATATCTCACTAACTCTCTCCCTTTTTCTCCAATCACTCTTTCTCTAATAGGCCAAAGTGGCACTGAGCTAATAGATACATGTATCTTTCTCCTAAAAGGTGGGATTAAATCTGTGTCCCACTGCTGCCTGTTTATGGATGACCTTGCATACTTCATTTCCTGCCTGTATGGCTAACTAATGTCTTAGGTGTGTGACTAACTTGTGATTGAGTGTATGTAGTAACTAGTGGCTTTGTGTGGGTGGGCTAACTAAAGGCTTATTTGTGTGACTTGGCGCTTAACCACGTGTGTAGCTATCTAATGACACATCTCTGTGTGGCGCCTGCGCTGCTGTCAAAGCCCGAGAAGCTGGGGATTGTGTAGATGTTAAGAACACAGGACTCTTGCTTTATATTAAGAAGGTTCTTCAGTATTTCCCTTTTAGTCTGGGGGGCTAGCTTATATACCACAGCACTAGATGGAGGAGGGGGAACCAGACCTTTGGTTAGTCATCTCAGGTTCCAAGAACAGGTTAGTGTGCATTCAGGGTTGCAGAAGCCAAAGGAACAATAGCATTTTGCATTACAAAACATGTCTCCTGTTTTCCAGCTGTTACAGCTGCCTGCCCTGAGGGCAGATGGAGGGGGAGTAAATTCTTAGTCTAGGTCTTAATTCTTACAATTCCCCCTTTTTTATTTTCTATGAGAGACCCCCTAGCTTAGGTCTCGCAGAGTGTGGCACCCCTTACCGGTCTTCAGGGGCCCCAGCAACCTCATGTTTTAGGCTGGGGGCTTCACTGCAAGTTGCCCATCATGGGGGTACCTCATTTCTGCAGCATCTGTTAACAGACCTCATGATTATTGGGAGAGCCATGGGCCAGACTGTGTTTCTTTTGTGAAAAGAACTGTCAGACCATGCATAGCACAAGAATCCCTACCCCAACCAATACTGGCTCCAACTTGCTGAGAGACAATGTGCCATTCAAAACCTGTGACCAGCCTCCAATCTGGGCCATGGCATTCTACCTGCCATCTGCTGAAATAGGAGTAATTCAGGTCTTATTGACCTCTACTCTCTGGTCAGCCAAAATACTGGTAAAATTTACAAAAGACAAGGCCCTGCCAGCATTGAGGCTGTTGACCCCTACAAAGACATTTGCATTCCAATCAAGGTGATACAAGAGGAATGACAGAATGAAAGCAGGAGGCCTGCTATACCAACCCAAATTCCCTAATTGTTCCTGAAGTGAGGCAGTTTGGTGATTTAAGTCAAAACTGAATATGAGAGTCCAAATCCAATACGAGCTTTCAAGCAGGACATTCTCTGCAGTTAGGGCTTCACTGATTCTGCCCGCCAGCTGGTTAACAGTCTCTACATTGGCAGCGAACTGAGCGACAGCAATCCCTGCAATGACAGCGACAGTCACCTACACAGCAATGACAGGAATGATGGCAGCAGTGAAATCAAAGTCCCTTCTTGGCTGTAGAGGATAATTTCTTCTCCCCCAACTCGGTCTTCCATTATCATTGGGGCGAGGTCAGGAACTCGAACTACGAGGTCACTGGTGTCTCATGGGGGCCATAAATTGCTCAGGAAGAAGGTTGTGGAAGAACTATTGAAAGATTTTCCCTCCCCCAAGGATCCTTTAAAGGTGGAGCACAGTGTCTCCAAGACAATTGCCTATGCAAGTCATAACTTCCTGGGGTGCTTTCAGCATAGGGGCCCTGATATAGGGGACACATAGCAGCATTTTCCTGTTCCTGCTGGAAGTTTATGTTATAGGACCTCTCTGAGTCCCCAGCAATTGCTCATGCTTGCATTGGGGTGAAAATCAGCAAGGGAGTCATTACTCAAAGCTATGCATAAAACCAAGAATCACCCATTGGGCAATTGAGAAAAATTAAGCACTCTCTGGAAGCCAAGACTCCCCTGAGTCAGGAAGGTCAAATTACTCAGTAATGAAGTTTCTATTGGCACATTGGCAACCAGTAGTAGCAGGGAATGTTCTCTCCTGACTAACTGGCATCAGGATGTGGGGTTCCTCACCAAGGCCCAAACCACTTGTTCCTCCATGGGCCAGGGATTCCAGTACAGCAGGATTAGGTTCCTGATTAGGATCCACAGGACGAACATGTTGTTCTGGTATCCAAATAGGTTTCTCTGTTTCTGGGGAAAAAACACAAACAGCCCCTCAGGCCCTAGCTAATAGTGGGGGTGGGCAGTTGCCATAGTCGTGTAATTATGTCTTTCCATCTGACCCATCCCAATGTTTGGGAGGGTTTGTTCCAATGTTTCTCCATGGCAGGCATGTTAATTTTATCTACAGTCAAAAAATTTAAATTAAAAAGTATAGTGGATAACTGAGAATTGGGGGAGAGCCTATATTCCCCCTTTTTTATTTTATTAAAATATTGTTTAAGTGTGGCATGAGTGTCTTTCACGATGGCTTGTCCCATAGAGTTGTGTGGGATGCCAAATGCATGATTGATGTGATGTTCCTGGCAAAAGGCCAAGAAGCGATGACTAGCATATGTGGAACCATTGTCTGTTTTTAAGATATCAGGAACACCATATAGGCAAAGGCCTGTAAACAATGAGACATGACATCTTTAATCTTTTCTCCCCAGGTTAGAGATGCAAAAAAAACCACCTTAAAATATGTATCCACAGAAACTTGCATATATTTTAATTTTCTAGCTTAAGGCAGATGAGTGACATCCACTGCCAAATATTGTATGTATTCTCATGCAGCAAGCTGCAGGAGTGAGGAGAAGTGGGATCAGAATCTCCTTGTGAAATATCAGATAAGGGTCTAAGCTGTCCAGTGGTTAGGGCCAAACTAGATCAAACCCAATTTGTATCTACCAATAATTTTTGAAAATCATTCATTTTGGTCAGTTTATCCATGCTTAAAGTAATCTTTTGAGGAATGATACCAGAATATAACAATTGGTGACCCAGGTATTGATAGGGAAATTCTGGGGCTATTCTTAAGCCAGCTAGTTGAAGATTATGTTGTATTTCTCCAAAAGCCTCTTTCATTTCCTTAGAATCCAGGCTGGCTAAAAGAATATCATCCATATAATGTAAAATATACAGGGATTGAAATTTCTCTGTAATGGAGGCAATGGGCAATGATACATAAATTTGACAAATTGTGGGTCATTGGCCATTCCTTGAAGCAACACCACCCATTGATATCTCTTATAAGGCTTTTTAAAATTAATAGAAGGTATGCCAGATGCAAATCGCTAACTACCCTCAGGATGCAAGGCAAAGCTAAAAATGTAATCTATTAGGTCTACAAATAACAAATGATAACCTTGAGGATACCTACAGGGGATGGTAAGCCAGGTATGTGGCTCCCATAATTTGCATGCAATCATTAACAGCTCAGAAATCTTGTAGGAGTCTCCATTTTCCAGATTTTTTTCTTTATAACAAAGATTGGAGTATTCAATGGGGAAGTAGAAGGAACAATATGTCCTGCCTCTAATTGTTCCTTTAGAAGTTGATGTGCAGCCTGTAATTTCTCAATAGATAGTGGCCATTGCTCCACCCATACTGGGTCATCAGTTTTTCAGATGATAGAAATGGGACCAGGCTGCATAGCAATAGGCCCTAGGGAAAATTTCCCAGCTCAGAGTGATCTCACACGCTTTTGATAATTAAATTTTTAGATACAACAGACTGAGGGTCACCTTGGGGGAATTTACCCAGTCCTCTTCCTTGTATATAACCTTGGTCAGCCAGCATATTTTTCACAGGCTCAGTAGTAAGAACTGCTCCCATGGCCAAAGCACATCTCTTCCCCAAAGATTAACAGAGTTATGAGTTATTACAAAAGTTGAAAACAGACTTGTATGTCTATCAGCTGACCATTTAGGAAACTGAGTACTACATGCTGGAGCCACAGCAATTCCTTCTGAAACATCCTGGTTGTCCACACACAAAGCAATTCTTTTGTCTGGCTCCTCCATCCTTCCCACCTATTTGCATGACTGAAGCTATAACCTGGCCCATAATGTGATGAAGATCTATGTCCCAACATATGCATACATACTCATTAAGACTTTTGGCCTTATGGGGACTTAAAGCCTCTTTACAAAACTTGTTTGCATTTTCAAATGTGAATTGTTTAACAATGGGCATGGCATTTCCAACATCACCAAATATGTGGCCTGACAGCTGTAGGAGGTGGTCTGAAAAATCTGAATAGGGCTCAGACAGTCCCTGCCATACCTTAGATAGTTGATCTCCTTCAGCCTTATTAGGCAGGGCTTTGCAAGGTCTAGTAGCAGCAACAGCATTTTGTGCATGGACTTTTGGGTCAAAAAGAATTTGAGCTGCAAGTGTAGAATATTGCCTAGTGCGTGTGAGCATATCTAAATTCCTAGCAGGAAATCCAGTAGCAGCATTACTTTGTGTGGTTTCCTTGCAAAATTCTTGAAATTTGCCTCTCCAGAGCAAATAGTCACCCCCACTCAGCACAAGTCTATAGAACTGCATCCAATCACTAAGGGTGCAATTTAATGCTGCAAAAGAATCAAAAATTCTCTGAGTAAAAGGAGCATGGGGCCCATAAACAGTGAAAGCCTCTTTAACCTGTTTTATATCCTTAAAATTTAATGGGCTGTGCTCCCTTACCATGGTATCCTCCAGATTCAGTGTCTCAATCACTGGAAACACTTTTCTTTCCTTTTCTTATGCTTCTACCTTGGTTATTAAATTTTTGGCCTCTTCCTCTAACACTCGAGGTACAGAGGACCTACAAAAGAATCAGAATCACAAAAGGGGTTGTGTCTTGGTGGTTGGCATATGCGCTCACCAGCTTCAGTTTCTGATTCCAAAGTATCCCCTTCATCAGTTACAACATGACTATCATCTCTTAGTTGGGATCCCTCTTTTCCCCTGAGAGATTGTTCAGATTCTAAATCTTGTAATTCCTCAAAAGTCCTATTCATCTCTGCCATTTTTTCTTTTAAATTGTTGCAATGAATTGTTTACCTGTCTTGTTTTAGTCCTATTGCCCTGTCTTTTCAATAGGGCAACTCATAGTCCACTGAGCATTTCCTTACAGTTACTGGCACTCATCCTTCAATACACCCTCATTCACTTACTTTTGCAGGCCAGCCTTCAAGGGTGATCTCATAGATGATCCTTTCTTTCCCAATCTTGGTTGGACCTACACTTGTAGCACCTGTGCCAGGATGTGTTCCACAAATCGGGCGAAGGCCTAGAGATTGAAATAAAAACAAGACAGAGGGTCATTCATTCAATGGCAATGACGGAACACCAAATGCCAAATGCAGTTTACTGAGGGGAAAGAATGGTCTTAAATACTGACTTATAGCACAGTGGAAAATTACAGGAATTTTAGGCTTAGCTCCTCCCTACGAGCTGTGTGTTGTCATGAGGTGTGCTGTCATGAGGTGTGCTATCAAAACAGGAGGAGTACCAAAACAGCCTTGGGGCAAGGAGTTCTAGCCAACAGCTTCAGGCTTGCTCATGTTCTCTCAGGGGTCGATGCAGAGTCCTACATCATAACTGTGTTAAACAGGAAGTGTGATAAACACATTGTAAATGTCTGCTTCTTTGACAATATAGTCATATCATTCTGGTGCTTCCCACATTATTTCATTGCATGGACATTATAATGTATTCATCAAGTTTCCTTAGAAGGAAACTGAATTGGAAGTTCACATAGACATTTCCTTGGCCCTTTAAAAAGCCTATAGCACTGACGGAAAAAAAAATCAAAATGAATAGACATAACGGGAGACACAAGCTAGCAGATCAACTATACTCATAAAAAAATAATCAAAGAAATTTTATGATAGGGCCAGCCTCTCACAGAAATATCCTAGCCCCTGGTACCCACATCTGTCTTTGTTAGGATTTTATTGCTGTGAAGAGATACTACATACCATGGGAACTCTTAAAAAGAAAACATTTATTTGAGTTGTCTCACTTAATATTTCAAAGATTCAGTTAATAATCATTATGGGTGGAGCAAGGCAGCCTGCAGGTGAATGTGGTACTGGGGGTTAGTGTCCTTAAATCTTCACTCAGAGCTAACAGAATGTTCACCAACACACTGGCCAGCATCCTGTATATAAGAAACATCAATGCCTGTCTCTGCCCACATCCAGTGACATACTTCTTCTAACTAGAAAAGCCCACTCCCACAATCCCCCATCCCCTAATCCTCTTTTAGTAGCACTCACAGACTGTGAACTGAGAGTTGGAGGACTTTCCTTTCATCAGACTAAACCCTGTGAATGTCTGTGATAATTATTTGAATTGATCCGTTCAAGGAACCCTGGCAGTGCAACCAGGAGCTATCCCAGATGCATGAACTGGCTGTTTGTAGTGAGACTAGCTGTGTTTATGACACTTGTGTCAATCTCACAGAAATCGGCTGCCTGGGTCTCCTGAGTACTGGGGTTAAAGGAAAGCACAGCCACAAACCTGGCTTATAAAGCAGACTTTTGCATTACATAGGTAATGCCATTTTAAAATTCTTTCAGGGTCAGATTACAACTGAAACTTTGAAGAATTTAAATATTAATAAGAAACAGCAAGTAAGGCCAGGAAGGCAATTAAATTCTTCAACAGAAAATTAGTACCATAATTATTTAATAGTATATGAGTAACATGAAAGAGATGTTCACACTTCACTGACAGGTCCTGGGGTAGAGGTGTGTGAAGATGAGTGAAAGAGGAAAGGCAGAAGAAAGAAAAGATTAAACCTGGGGAAGGGATGTCTTGCTTGACTTATGTCTTATTCTAAGTAATCTTCTTATCAGGAATATCTTCCAGTTGCCTACTTTCAGGGGGAGATGGAAGAAATGGGAGACTTTTAGGAAGTCAGTAGGAGTCATCTTTCAATTTGACCAGCTCATGCGAAGGCTCCTCATGCATTGTATCATGAGGAGAACACAGTGCATCTGAGGAACTTTACTGAATAAGCCCTCAGTGCCCTTGGGACCGATAACCCCAGCTCCATGTGGTGGGAAAAGTAGTGTTCACAAGATATGAAGCAACACCTCCACCAAGGCCCTGGATTTAAACAATTGCATTTTCTCCTAAGCATCTTCATTATGTTAAAGGGCTGAATCTATTTCATTGTCAATTCCTGAGGGTCTAAGTCTAGGTCACCAGGCTGATAATGAATCTCCTAAGCTCATTGATTTGTTTGAGAAGGAGCTATGTTCCTTCTTTATGAGTCAGGACCTAAACAGATGTCTTGCTTGCTCAGTCAACCTCTCAACACAACAGTGTTTACCTTTTCAAACAGTTGTCATCTGGGCTAATCTTGCCCAACTGGCTGAACTATGTGTTTCTCTAGAAGAAAACTGGACCACCACTGACACTTAAATCAGTAAAGAGAAGCTGCATTCAGATGACAAACAAGATAGTATCACCTTTTCCTCCTAGAAAGCTGGATGATGGCTCTACGAATGAAGGAGTTTTATCACTGAAAATCAGAGTAAATGCTTGGAAAATGCATAGTAATGGAAAAAGTAGTCTTCCTAGAAAATTGAATACTTGGAGAGGAACAGAACTAGGAAGTTTGCATTTGTGAGCAATATTGTTAGTTGACACATGTTCAGTAGCAGGTTAAAATCAAAAGAAAGCAAAAAGTAACTTCATTTTTCGAGGTTCTCTGCTTGAACAGGCATGTTAGGATGAATCTCTCCATATATGTATAATGTGGATTTATTATAATGTCTCAGAGGCTGTGGTCCAGGTAGTCCAAAAATGGCTGCCAGCAATGGGAATCTGAAGACCACAGCAGTTGTTTAAATCACCAGGGTGCATGTCTCACCTGGTCATCGTTATACTCTTAAAGTCCAAAGAAGAAAGCTCTAAAGCTAGTAAAGTTATAAACTTGGTAGTCATAGATAGGGCAAGGAGCAACTGAAGGAGAGCCTACTCATTCAATTCCCTTTATACATGCAGGATACCACCAGATGGTGTGACTCATATTAAGGTGAATCTGATTCTTCCTTATGTGTTTTGTTTTATTATTGTATTTAATTTTTGATTGCTGACAGCCTCCTTAGTTCTGATATTAAACATGTGCACTGCCACCAAGTAGTTGAAGATGGATCTCATCATCTAATTCCATGTAAAGCTTCTCTGAGTGGCTATGACAGTTCTGGAACACACTCTGCCTGCCTGTCCTGTCTGAAATCCTATATGGGAACCCATTCCAACTTGTCATGGGTACAGAGAGCACAAATAACATCTATTGTCCCTAATATATTACCTTTCTTACCATAGGTTGTCTGGGCCTTTTTTGGTGAATATCTCCTATCTAAAAGCAATATATGTGGGCACATACAGGCTTATAGACACCCTTCAGGCAGAGAATATATGCAAATATGTGATTCCTTAAGGCAGATAATATGTGCAGTTATGGAGTGTCTTTAGTATTAGGGGAAGCAATTCCTATTTACTCTTTGTACATATTAATAGAACACCTCTGCCATTGCCCCACCATTGGTTGACTAAATTTTGACATATGAATTTAAGGCAGCATTCAGTATTCATAGTGAGATATTCACCTTGTCCCAGCCTGTGGCATAGACCACGCCCATTGGGGGGTGGAGACAGGGCCGGATGTGACCCGGGGGAACTGATTTTGAGGAGGATACTGAGAGAGCTCTCTTTCCGGCAGCACAGGAACAGCTTTCTGGGACCAGGAACCTGCTGGAGTTCATCTGTATATGTTGTAAGTTATGTCTCCCTGAATAAACATCTATTCAGCCTATTTTTTTTCTCCTGATCCTTATCGAACATCAATATCTGGTGTCAGAAGCGGAATCCGGATTTTTACCGGACCTGGTTTACACCAAGGTGGCAGACTCCGCTCACTTCTCACACCATCCCCGAATGGGCAGGGTTCCTTGAGTAACCAGGTGGAAACACCACAGCTTGTGGAACATTTGCCACTGCCCTAAAACTTTACATCCACTGTGGCACTGAGAAAGCACTCACTGCTTCTCATTTTTTGTCTATTCCTCACTTTGCATTTGCAGCTGTGGTGCACATGGCGCCTGCCAAGCTTGTGTGTTTTCTGTGGCCCAAAGGCGCCAGTAAGTGGCAACACCTGTTAGCCCTGGGGGTCCTAGAAATTTGCACAAAGCTCCTTTCACTCATGAGTTTAACAAAATTTTGCTTGCCTTAGTTTGTTAAGAGCTATTCTACAGGGACAACGATCAGAAGGATTGTCTGCTGCCAGATGCAATTTGGTGGGACACCGCCAGGCACTTCTACCACAAATTGAGATCAACAACTAAAACCATCAAAGTTCGAGGACAGCAGAATTATACCTAAGGTAATTGCAAACTTCTTCACCATTTAAGATGATATAATATGAGATCAATTGTTCCATACCTAGGGTGGATAATCTTATGATTCAAGACTTTAGAAATTCTTTTACTTCAAATATAGAAGGAATTTTAACATAAGAAAAATCATGGCTTAACCAATATATACATTTTGTTTTTGTAATAACAATGGGTATCAACATTAAGATATTCTAAATGGTTTGAGCTTAAAGCAAACAATAAGAAAATTTTAAAAACCAACAGAGACTTAGTAACAGGGGTTCAAAATATGGAAAATAACAATAGAGAGCTAAAAAACCAAATGCAGAATATTGAAAATGACAATGGAGAGCTGACAATTAGAATGAAAACATAGAAGGTGAAAAAAAGGTTTAGAATATTGAAAATGACAATATTAGAAGGCAAAACATAGAATGCTTAGAAAAACTGTTCAGTCTATTGAAAATGATAATAGAAGGATGAAAAACAGAACAGAAAACATACAATGTTTGGAAACAATTGTTTAGAATATTGAAAATGAAAATGGAGAGCTTAAAAATAGAAGTCAAACATAGAATACTTAGAGAAAAAGATTCAGAATATTAGACATGCAAATAGAGAGCTGACAGAATACAAAACATGGAACATAAAAATGACCAACTAGAAAACAGAATTTTTTTTTATGTCTAATGCTTCAAAAATCAAAACAGAAACAATGCAATGCATTAACATGCTGACAGGAACAGCTGATTCCTTGTTGAACAGAGCTGCTAATACAGTTAAAACCTGGAACATCAGATGCAAAGACTAGCAGAATCTGTTCCATGTCTCAGGATTAATTGAAAGCTAGCAGATAGAACTTTGTGTCTGGAAGGCAGTTTACATTTCATTCAGATTTTTCTAAAGAATGAGAATATTAAAAATATGGAATCTTTAGTAGTTGGAGAAAGCAAGGGACTTACTGATTCAATGAAGTCTCTAGAAAGTTATGTGATTCATTATCATACACTCAAAGACAAAATGCTGAATAGATTTCAGGCCTTAGAAGACTGCTGAGCCCTGACAAATCAGGGTAAGACAGCCTTTTTACCTCCCTGCCTTTGCTGTGGTCTGTCCAGTACTCTAGGCCTTAGCCAAAACTGGCTGTACCAACCTTGCTGTGAGACCTTTTGGTGACTGTCCATGTAGCATGCTGTTTCTGTCCTTGCTGCACCATTTGGAAGTTGCCCATACACACTTCCTGCCTCCCCTAGTATTGTTATTTTCCTTCTCAGGTCTTTGATGAGGTTGAAGATTAAATTATTAAAACTATTATTCGCTCTTCCTAGTTAGATATAACAGGTTCTAGACTTATTCTTTCCAGCTTAGGACAACTCTATTGTAAACACTGTTTTGACTTCACCCTAGGACTGGATAGTTAGGTCTTAAGATTGTATATTCTCAATTTTCCTTTTGTTAGAGCACAATTTCTTTTTATTTAATTTATTATTTTACATGTTGATCTCAGTTCCCTTTTCTTCCCTCTCTCCCTCCTCCCCTCTCTCCCTTCCTTTTACCCCCCTCTGCCCTCTCACATGCACCCTAACCACCCTCCCCTCCTATCCCCCAACCACAATTCCATATGTAGAGCAATGGCATCCAGTTGGAATCATGTGGATCTGACAGGTTATTTGAAATAGGAACTAGGGCTTCTCACCTATATCTAGGTTAAGGCAGTTATCCCTCCATGGGGGATGTGTTCGCAAGGTCCTTGTGTGCACTAGGGATATATCCTGGCTCCACTGCCTGAGGTCTCTTAGACTGCTCAGTCCTTCTGGCAGAGACCCATATTCAGGTGGTCCTGAGTCAGTCCTATGCTGGCTTCCCAGTTCTCAGTCAGTTATTAGAGCAAAATTGTTATTCACTGTTTTTTTATATAGTTTTTGTATCAAGCCTAAATCTTTTCTTAGACTAAAAGGGGAACTGTAGTGAGATATTCACTTTGTTCACATGCACATTGTTGTGGAGACAGGGCAGGAGATTACCTGGGGGAACTAAGTCTGAGGAGGGGGCTCAGAGAGCTCTATTGCTTGCAGCATGGGGACAGGAGTACATCTGGAGGTATCCTTGGGACCAGGAAGGAACCTGCTCATATTCCTCTTTCTATATTGTACGATATTTCTCCAGAATAAACATCTATTCAGCCTATTTGTTTCTCCTGATCATTATTAAACAGCAATAAAGGAGAGCTGGTGTACACACATGAGCAGAAACAGGAACCAAGAGTTAAGAGTGCAGAGGGTGCAGAGAAATTCAGGGGAAGGCACCACACTGAGAAGGTACACTCAGGATTTAAATAAATAAATAAGATGTTCACTTCAGCCACACACCTCTGAGTAAGAGTCACTGATAAGAGGAAAAAAGGAAAATAGAAAAGGAGAGTATTGTCTATGATAACGATGTTTGAGAAAATCAGAGAAAGACACTAAAGGTAATGTAAAAAGTTATAGAGGTTCAAAGAAAAGTAGTAGAAAGTTCATAGGAAGATGTAAACTGTTGTGTGCTCTGATATCTACAAATATAAATTTAAGATTAGTAATATGTGTTAAAAATTTTGACCATGCCAGGTTAATTGTTTAAACGTTCCTTTAATTTCTCTAAAGAAAACTATATGTGCTTGTTAAAAAGTTCTAGAGTTTGCCTCTAATATAGTAAGACCAGCCATTTGGGCAAAATACTGTTCTTGTCTGTACTGTTTGACTTTATGCTTTATGAACTGGACAGGCAGGACCCACAGGAAAATGACTCTGATATAAGATGGACATTGCTACAGAGTTCCTTCTTCATGAAAGAGTCTGCTAGACATTCTGCAGGATGTGGAGAAAAGTGACTGACAAACTGCCAACCCAGCTGGGACATTTTTAAATGTTTTGCTTTGCTGAGAAGTCTGCCAGACACACTATGACCTATAGACTGGAGATTGAATATCACAGAAGAATGTTGGAACTGACCCGGTGAGTTGTCTCTTTCAATTCTAGAGTTTATATATTATCCTTCTATGTTCTTTGATGGACTTGAAGACTGATAGTTAAGGTTATAGTTTTCCTTAGTTAGAATTAAAGTTACATATAAGACTTTAGACTCATAAAGATAGGATAGATAAAAGAATATTTTCTTTAAATATTACTAAATGTTAAAGGACTGAAAAAAAAAGTTCTATCTGTAATTCCTGTTATAAACCTAAGTTTTATTACAAGAATAAAGTGAACACAAAAAGGGTTTAAATGTTTTGGGGGTCTAATGCTAACAGCCCTCAGGTCAAAATTCATCTCTGAGCTCTGGTCATCTGATTAAGATGATGAGAAAATCAAATGTCCTTTTAATGTAGATAATATTAATACTGTTTTTTGGCTAATGGTGTTAAAAATTGAAACTAATTAAAAGGTTACAATTAGTCACACTAGAAATTAACATAAATTTAACAGTCACCCAGGTCATAATGTGTTTGAAGATATAAAGGTCACTTTATTTTTGATATCACAAAAAAGACATTATCAGATGTGTAATTTTTTATGAAAACATATTTAAATGTTTAAATTTATAAGGTTACAGGATATTTGTGCTTTTAATATATTGTTAATGTTTGTGCTTATATCAAAGGGCTAAAATATAAGATCACAGCTGTAAGCTCTATATACTAACCAAAAGTTGAGATGCTCATTTTTTATGATACAGAAGGCAATGCATCCTTGTTTTTTGCTAAATTTGGTAAGCATAAAATATTTAGATAAATTGAGTCACATAGATGTTTCATGTTTCCCTAAAAGGAGTTCCAAATTAAAATCAGTATTTTTAAAGCTAAACCTGACAATACAAAGTTCTAGTTTTTTAAAAGCTGTTTAATCTATTATAAAATGTTAAGAAACACAAGTTACTAGCCATTCTTATAAATTAACTGTTGATTATAATCAAACTAAATGTTAATGAATAATAACAGGGATAAACCTCACTCTGTTGCCTATACATGTTCTAAATGATTAAGGTTAAACAAGTACCTGAAACAAAGTTGTCTGTTCAGATACACGTAGAATGGCTTCTAATACTATAGAGATCTGTATAGAATAAGGCATTTAAATGTTAACTAAACAGCTGTAATAATATCAGACAAAGAATCACAGATCCTAAAAATGACCCCAGGCCTCTAAAGAAGATTATGAGGCAGCATGGATTGTTATGACACTGACCAGGGAGCAAGATGCTCAAATACAATGTGTACTGCCAGGCATGACCCAGCTTAGTCTTTGTAGATGGAAAAATATTTTTTGCACCACCTTTGCCTAGACAAAAGTAGGTCAGTCTTTTCCATGTCTCTCTTCCACAGAGAAAAGGCAAACAAACAAAAAGCCTCTAATATTATGCATTTGGTGAAGAACCCCTCCCTCAATCCCATACACAATTGGTTATGGCTAGGAATATAAGGAATGGTCCTTGTTAGTTTTTTTAGTAGATTGAACAGTTAATTAACTATATCCTTCTCACATCTGATAGTTTTGATGGCTGGGCTGACCATAACTTTGCCAGCTTGGCAGTATTAGGCAGCATTAATATGGCTCCTAAATAAGGATCTAAAACCATAAAAGTCATTATTGAACATTTGTTTATTAATTATGCATACAGTATTCTGCCTTCATATGTCTGCAGGCGAGAAGAGGTAGTCAGATCTCATTACTGATGTTTGTGAGCCACAATGTAGTTGCTGGGGATTGAACTCAGGACTTCTAGAAGAGCAGCCAGTACTCTTAACCAATGAACCATCTCTCTAGCCCAAGACATATACATCATAAAATATAAAAAATTTATTTACGATATAAAAATTCAGAGCTTAACTTTTAATCAAGTTCTGATAAGCTAATCTAGCAGGGATTCCCAGCTGTTTAGTCACAAACTCAATGTTTTATGATTTATGTTGGGTGTTATCAAAGTGTAAATATGAAGGATATTTCATCAGGCCTAAGGCACCACTGACCAATCTATACATGGATCTCTCTTGACAAAAGAAAAATGTACAAGTTTGTAACCCAAATCTGTAGTTTTTGCTAGGACTGAAAGGCATAAGTACATTCCTGCTGTTTTACAGATACCCGATATCAACTTTTTCTACAATATAGATTTCAGTACAGAGTGGTGATGATAATATATCTCAAACTTATGTTCCCAATTTAACAATGTCTCAGCAGATTTGTGCTTCTGGCAGATGAGCATCAGTTACTGACTACATTCTGCTCCTAAACACTGCTCTGGACTTACTGTGAACCAGCACAGCCAATGTGAATCTTCAATAGGGTCTATATACTAATGCCTCTGATAAATGTGCAATTTGCTAATTTGCTGAATCCACCCCCCTTTTTCTCCTTTTTTTTTTTTTCCGTTTTGTTTTATATAACATTTTAGCCATTTCACGCCCAAGAAAACACTGCAAAGGTAAGCAGGAAGTAGTACAGAAAAGAATACATTTCACCTTTTCCCTGGTTGAGATGCTATATCAAAAGTAAACCAAAGTAAAGTCCTATACATAGTTGGCAATGTGAGTAACCTGTACCAGAAGTCTTTTACCTATTGGAGGCCCAAAAATTGGGCATCTAAGGTTTGTGTCAAAGAGGTAATGTGATGGAAAAATTAATAACTAAAAGTTATAAAATTAGGGCTTATTGGAACAAGGAAAAATTAATGAGAACAAGAATTTCTGCCAATAGGTAAGTCCCTGACTCAGGAGAAGAAGTAAAAACAAAGAAAAATCCCCAAACTTTCAGGTGTGCTTATCAATCTTGCCTAAACAAATGATGGATTCTATTAACTTAGATCCGTGAAGACCTTGTAAATAACTTTGTACTCTATGGACTGTCTGTATCTTGGAAACCTTGTGAACTGAGAATAGTGATCTCAAGCTTCACTTTCTGTTTACCCTGTTATAAACCCCTCAGAATTTTAAGCCACTACCTTACTTTTCTGACAGAGTGAAGTCCCATCTGGTTTGATTTTTAGCAATAAAAACCTTTTGCTTTTGCACCCAGGAGTCACTTCCTTGGAAGTTGAGGAAACCTGTAGGCATAATAGTAACAAGCTGCTCAAGGAGGCTTTATAGGCTATAGAACTCCAGGTGATAGCTATTTGAAAATCAAAACACTGGTGTGCCAGCGACATGCCTGTACTACTTCCTGCTTACTTTTGCAGTGTTTTCTGAGTTGCAAGTAGGTAAAAATGCTAGACAATACCAACAAAAGGAAGGGGGATTCAGGAAATGAACTATTTATCAGAGTCATCAGTTTGT
Source organism: Phodopus roborovskii (assembly GCF_943737965.1). Lineage (NCBI taxonomy): Eukaryota > Metazoa > Chordata > Mammalia > Rodentia > Cricetidae > Phodopus > Phodopus roborovskii. The sequence goes on from NW_026125613.1 coordinate 17,721, forward strand.
AGACCCCGTTGAAGATTCACATCAGCTGGGCTGGTTCATAGTAACTCCAGGGAGAGCACTATAGAGGAACAGGCTGTATTCAGCAACTGATGCTCATCTATCAGAAGCACCAATCCTTTGAGACATGTTTAAACTGGGAATAAAGGTTAAAACATATGTATTTAATTGGAACTTTTAGTTCCAATTAGATCAAGAAAGACAGCAAGACCAGAGAGAAAATTCCATCCTCAGGATAGCTGTATTTATCTGCCGTCCTTTTGATCTGTAAGAATTTGATAAAAGCTTTATGACATTTGATACTCTGAAGACTATATGAACTATGTTATATAAAAGGAAATGCAAGTTTTAGATATATTATCATCACCAATATGTGCTGAAATCCAAATTGTAGAAAAAGTAGATTTTATGTATCTGTAAAACAGCAGGAATGGACTTATGCTTTTGAGTCCTAGCAAAAACTACAGACTTGGGTTAGAACCATTTTCTTCTGTCTAGAGAGATTCATGTATAAATTGGTCACTGGTTCCTTAGGCCTGATGAAACATCCTTCATATTTACACTTAGATGGCACCCAACATATATCATAAAACTCTGAGTTTGTGACTAAACAGCTGGGAGTCACTGCTCAATTAGCTTATCAAAACTTGATTAAGAATTAAGCTCTGAATTTTTATATTGTAAATTAATTTTATATTTTTTTAAGATGTATATGTCTTGGGCTTGAGAGATGGCTCAGAGGTTAAGAGTACTGGCTGCTCTTGTAGAAGTCCTGAGTTCAATCCCCAGCAACAACATTGTGGCTCACAAACATCTATAATGAGATCTGGTATCCTCTTTGGGCATGCAGCCATGTATGCAGGCAGAACACTGTATGCATAATTAATAAATAAATGTTCAAAAAAACTTAAATGTCTTTATATTTTTAGATCCTTATTTAGGAGCCATATTAAGGCTGTCTTTACTGCCAAGCTCACAAAGTTTTGGTTAGCCAAGCCAACAATAGAATTAGAGATTTGAGAAGGATAAATTATATGAAACTTTTGAATCTATTAAGAAATTCACAGGGACCATTCCTTATATTCCTAGCCATAACCAATTTTCTATGGCATTGAGGGGAGAATTTTTTCACCAAGTAAATAATGTGAGAGGTGTTTTTTTGTTTGTTTGTTTGTTTGTTTTTTTGTTTTTGTTTTTTTTTTCCTCTGTGGAACCTGGACTTGGAAAAGTCTAACCTTATTTTATCTAGGCAAAGGTGCAGACAATTTTCCAGTACCGTGTAACCTCTCTCTACACAGTCTGAGCTTGGTCCTATCATGATGCAGGCATTGTGTTTCAGCATAATGCTCCCTGGTCAGTGCCATCACAATCTATGCTGCCCCACAATGTTGTTTACAGACCTTGGGTCATTGTTGGGTCTGTGATTCTTTGTCTGAAATTATTACAGCTTTTTAGTTAATATTTAAATGTCTTATTCTACAGATCTCTGTAGTATTAGAAGTCTTTCTAGATAGATCTTAATAGACAACTTGGTTTTCAGTTACTTGATTTAAGCTTAAAGTTTTAGAACATGTGTAGTAGACAGAGTGAAATTTATTCCTGTTATTAATCATTAATACTTAATTTCACTATAACCAACAGTTAATCTATAAGGATGCCTGGTAACTTGTGTTTCTTAACATTTTATAATAGTTTACCGGCTTTTATAAAAGTAGAACTTTTTATTGTCAGTTTTAGCTTTAAAAATATGGATTTCAATTTGAAACTCCATTTAGGGAAACATGAAACATCTATGTGACTCAATTTATCTAAATAATTTACGCTTACCAAATTTAGCAAAAACAAGGATGGATTGCCCTCTGTATCATAAAAAAAATGAGAATTTCTACTTTTGGTTAGTATATACAGTGTATGGCTCTGATCTTAAATTTTAGCCGTTTGATTTAATTACAAACATTAACAATGTCAGAAAGCATGAATATAATGTAACCTTCTGCATTTAAACATTTAAAAACTGTTTTTATAAAAGAATTAAACATCCTGTAATGTCTTCTTATAATATCAAATAATTTTAGCACCCTTTATATCTTTAAACCAATTGTCACCTTGGTGCCTGTTAAATTTATGTTAATTTCCAGTGTTAATAATTGTAACTTTTTAACTAGTTTCAATTTTTAACAGCTTTAGACATAAAACAGAATTAATATCATCTACATTAAAAGGACATGTGATTTTCTGATAATCTGAATTTAGTGATCAGTGCTCAGAGATAAATTTTGAGCTAAGGGCTGTTAGCCTAAGACAGCAAAAACTTTTAATCCATTTTTGTTTTAGCTATATTCTTGTAATAAAACAGGATTCTAACAGGAAATATATATAGAACTTTTTAGAAAGTACATATGTTTTTCTTGAGAGAAATAAACGGAACTTTTAAACAATTAACCTGGTATGGTCAAAATGTTTAACTCATATTCCTAATCTTAAATTTATATTTGTAGATATGAGAGCCCACAGCAAACAGTTTACATCTTCCTTCGACCTTTTGATGAATTTTCTTTGAACCTCCATATCTTTTTACATTACCTTTAGTCTCTCTGATTTTCTCAGACATCCCTAGGGTAGAAATGTCTCTCCTTTTCCCTTTTTCTTATCAGTGACTCTTACTCAGATGTGCAAGCCTGAAGTGAACATCTTATTTATTTATTTAATTCCTGACTGTACATTCTTATGTTGGTGCTGTCCCCTGAGCCTCTCTGTACCCTCTGCTCTCTGAACTGTTGGCTCCCTTTATGGATTATGTGGGGTACACCACATAATATCTTTCAGTATTATAATTTTATTTTTATCACTTTTCCACTCTTCTGGATCTGGATAATCCCTTTTCCTGATCTACCTTTTATGGCCCAGAGAAGTGGAATCATTCTTGTAACACATGAACTTCCTTTTGAATTTCTCTGTGCTGCTTTGATGAGTTGCATTGACCTATAAATCTGCAGGCCACTTGACCTGTCTACTAGACCACTGTTATCTTATTTTGTCTTCTTTGCTTCAGACTGATTGTACCAAGTCTGCACATAGCCATCACATCTAATTACCATATATTTTGTTAGTTGTAATTTTAGTTGACATAAAAATCTTTACCAAAGTTGTTCTCCCGAACACCCCCTCATCCTCCACCTCCCACTCTCACCCCCACTCCTGTCCCTACAGTCACAGTCACTGCTACCTGAGGAGAGGAGGGCTGGGCAAGGGGCTGTTTCAGTCATTAGCCCCTAGGGATTCAGAATTCCTCTCCTCTCTGACTGCCCACCAGGTGGCCCAATGCACATAGGCCTTCAGCAACCCAGCATGGATCCGGGATGAGCACAGCTTAGGACTTCTGTACCAAGAGGAGCCTGGTGCTGTTTACACTGGTGTTCTGTATTACCCGCAGCCTGTAAGATCCAGGCCTGGGAGTTATTATTTTTTATTTTCTTAATTTACTTATTTATTTTTTATTTCACATGTCGATCCCAATTCCCTCTTCCTCCCTCCCTCCCACCCACTTACACGCTATGCCCCCTCACATGCACCCTGACCACCCTCTGCTCCCAGCTCCCAACACAATTCCACATGTATGACAATGCCATCCAGGTGTAGTCATGTGGATCTGTCAAGTCATTTGAAATAGGGACTAGGACTTCTCTCCTGTTTCTAGGTTAAGGGAGTACCCTCCATGCGGGATGTGTCTGCAAAGACCTTTTGTTCATGAGGAATACATCCTGGTTCCACTGTCTGAGTTCCCTAGGACTTCTCAGTCCATCTGGCTGAGACCCATATTTAGAGAAGACTGAGTCAGTACCATGCTGGATTCCAAGCTATCAGTCTGGGTGCCAGTTATCTGTTCCTTGTTCAGGTCAGCTGTCTATGTTTGTTTCTACAGTCTGGTCTTGTTCTGTCTATCTGCATCTGGATTCTAGTTAAACTCAGTGTTTAGATTTGGGTGTTTGCTTCTGTTTCCAACAGCACCATAGGAGGGCTCCATGATGGTGAATAATTTTGTTGTTGATCTCAATATCCAGGAAGGACATTCCTGGTAGCCTTTCCACAGATGCTCAAGTTGTTAGTTGGCAACAGTCTTTTAGGTCTCTAGACCTTTCTTTAGATTCAGTTTTCTCTTCAAACCTATAATGGCTCCCTCTTTTAATATCTCTCTCTCTTTCTGTCTCCCTCTCTCTCACTCACCGTCACTGTCTCTCTCTTTCTCCTATCGTGTATTCCTACCCTGACTCAATTTTCCTAGTCACAATTTCTTTCCTCTCCTCCCCTTCTCTTTCTCCTAGTTCTCTCTACATTCATTGAACCCCCACCTCCCATGTGCTCTGGGGGACTTGTCCCATCAACCTTCTGTGAGAGACTTTATATAAATCTCTTAGAATACATCTTGTATCCTAGTTCCTTTGGTGGTGTGAATTATAGGCTGGTGATCATTTGCTCTAGGTCTAAATCCATATATGAGTGAGTACATCCTATGTTCATCTTTTTGTGACTGGGTTACCTCATTCAGGATTGTTGTTTCAAGTGCCATTCACTTGCCTGCGAATTTCAAGATTCCATTATTTTTTTTCGCAGACTAGTATTCCATTGTGTAGATGTGCCACATCTTCTTATCCATGCTTCAACTGGGGATCATCTAGGTTCTCCCAGTTTCTTGCTATTACAAATATTGTTGCTATTAACATAGTTGAGCAGATGTCTTTGTTGCAGGGATATGGATCATTTGGGTATATGTCTAAGGGGGGATTGCTGAGTCCCATGGTAAACTAATTCCCATTTTCCTAAGGAACCATCATACTTATCTCCAAAATGGCTGTACAAGTTTGCACTCCCATCAGCAGTAGAGGAATGTTCCCTTTCTCCACATCTTCTCTGGTATAACTTGTCATTGGTTTTTTTTTTTTTTTTTTTTTTTTTTTTTTTTAATTTTAGCCATACTGGCATGAGTAAGATGGTATCTGAAAGTTGTTTTGATTTGCATATCCCTCATAGCTAAGGATGTTGAACACTTTCGTAAGTGTTTTTCAGCTTTTTTGATTTCCTCTATTGAGATTTTTTTTTCTGTTCAGTACCCCATTTTTTAATAGGGTTGTTTGATGTTTTGATGAATAGTTTCTTGAGTTCTTTGTATATTTTGGAGATCACCCCTTTGATGTAGTATTGGTAAAAGTATTTTCCAAGTCTGTGAGCTGCCATTTTGTCTTTCCACTGTGTCCTTTGCCTTACGGAAGCTTCTAAGTTTGAAGAGGTTCCATTCATTAATTGTTGCTCTCAGTGTCTATGCACCTGGAGTTATGTATTACAAGATAAAGCACATAACTGTTATACCACACAATCCTACAAGACAAGCATTGGTTGAGAGATCCAATCGTACTTTAAAAGAAATGCTCCATAAACAGGCAGGAGGAACCAAAACACCCAAACACAGATTACATACTGCTTTATTAACATTAAACTTTCTTAATGCTGATGAAAAAGTAAAAACAGCTGCAGAAAGAACAATAGAAAAAAACTTCTGAACTAAATCAGCCAGTTTACTTCAAGGATGTACTGACCTCAGAATGGAAAGCAGGGTATGTGTTACTTTGGGGTAGGGGTTTTGCCTTTATATCTACAGGAGAAGAAAAACTATGGATACCATCAAGATTCGAGTTGAACAAGAGAAGCATCTTAATGAAAACAAATGACAAGTCATCCAACAAATTAGGTCGCAAAAGGTGTGCGGAGGCGTCTCAAAGGTAGGGGAAGTGTTTTGTTCTTGTTCTTACAGGAAAACAGAGAAAACCTATCATCAAACAGCCAAAAAACACTGAACAGAAGGCGCCTACAGAAGAGAAGACAGCTCTTCAGAAACAATCACTTAAGGAAGCAGAATCTGATATATGGTTAAAAAAATATATTTAATTGTAGTAAACTATTTGTATACAGAAATCAATTTCTCTCTACTATCTAGTATTCCCGAAGTCCCAATTTATATAAACCAATGCTGGCTTTGGAGTTGGATTTGGCTTTCCTTCTCTAAATTCAAGCATGTTGTTAAGATTAAATTCATGGTTTCTGCCTTGAATTAAGAAGCCAATTGGTGTAAGTCAGAAGAAAACAAAATCTGGGGACTAATTTTTTATATGCAATTTTCTCTCTTAAATCCTAATTTTCTCACATACTTTTAATGCTTATTGTTGTCTTTCCCTAATGCATACCTTAAAACTTGAAAATTTTACTTTAGTATTGATGTGTAACTTTTCCACAAGGAATAATAACGATTCCTAACAGCAGTCTTTGAACTCTCCGGAAAGAAGATGGGGCCCTGCATCATCATTGCACTTGACTCAACCTGATGCATCTGAACTACAAACATCACCCAAAAACCAGTTTGAGACTGTTTTGCTTGAGACAACTCATGACTAGCTAGCTGTAATGGTGCACCTTTTTATTACACCCTGGCCAGAGTTTCTAATAGAACTACAGTCAAGAATTTTCTGCCACACAGTGACTAGCTACATATGCCACAGCCAGCTCTGTTGAGAAATTTGGTTGCTAAAAATTTTCTTCCTACAGGATCCATTGGAGCAATCATTGTCCCATTTCAGCAGGAAGTAACCTTAAGATAAAGAGGCCCCCTTTCCATACCCTTGGAATTTTGGGATAATAGTCATTGACTTTCTATTGGTTTTAGTCAGTTAGGGTTGGGTATGGAAGGTGATGCTTACACTCGGGTTTATCTTTTAGACAGGAATAGGGAATGTTTGGGAAAGGTATGGTTTAGATGGGATATAGGTAGATTAGCCTATTTTCTTGAGAATTTGAGTAAGAATGAGATAGTATTTTACATATATATATATATATATATTTACCACATTATATGTGGTAAGCTATGTAAAATTAAGTTTATATTTTGTTATATTGTGTGAAATCTTTCCACTTAACGATGTTTTATGCACATTATTTTTTTTTTACCATATTCTATGTATGTATACTTTTCTTGTATTCAAGACATTTTGTATATTGATACAATTTGGGATTTTTATCTTGCTGCCCTTTATAGTTCTACCTCTTGTCTTGACATTTCTACTCTACCTTTATTTTAGGGATTTATATGTATGTATATGTATATAGTTATATTGTTTGAGTATTTGTTCCTGCTTTACTCAGGAAAGTTTTAATCAGTCTTTTTAGCTAAGTTCCCGAGTATTACAGATTATCTTCACTCATATTTCCTGTACCTATGAGATTAGTCAGATATAGATGCTTAAACTTCAATCACTTCATAGACATGCAGAACATGGCATTTAAATGTTTTAATATTACTACTCCATTGACATGAGACACTGTTGCTCCTGACAGCACTGTGGACTTTCCCGAAAATATGTTGGACACTGTTGTTGCTCCTGCTGGAGTTCAATCTCGCCTCAGCTAATGGCCTGTTGGGCAAAGAATTGCCCCCACCTTGACCACTGATTTGGACATTCAGTCCTATGTGCTTGCAGGAGACAAATATAGAAGACTGCTTGACCTTGCCAAGTCAGGGTAAGATAGCCATTCTACCTCCCTGCTGTTGTTGTGGTCTGTCAAGTTCTCTTGGCCTTAGCCAAATCCAGGTGTACCAACGTGGCTGTGAGTACTAGGGTGACTTTTCAGGTGGCTTGCTGTTTCTGTCCTTGCTGCCCCTTTTGGAAGTTGTCCATCCACATTTCCAGTCTACTCTAGTATTGTTAATTTCCTTCTCAGGTCTTGATGAGGTTGAAGATTAAACTATCACAACTATTATTCTCTCTTCCTAGTTAGATATATTAGGTACTAGTCTTATGTTTTCCAGCGTAGGACAACTCTATTGTAAACTCCATTATGCCCTCACCCTAGGACTAGATATGTAGGTCATTTTGTTGTTGATTTTCCTTTTCTTAGAGCACACTTGTTATTCACTGTTTTGTATATAGTTTTGTATTAAGCCAATGGAATTTTGTAGACAAATGGAATCGATTTGAAAATCCTGATATTAATCCACGCACCTATGAACACCTGATTTTCGACAAAACAGCTAAAATTATACAATGGGGCAAAGATAGCATCTTCAACAAATGGTGCTGGCACAATTGGATGAGGGTGTGTAGAAGACTGCAGATAGACCCATGTCTGTCGCCATTCACAAAACTCAAGTCCAAATGGATCAAAGACCTCAACATCAATCCAGCCACATTGAATCTCTTAGAAGAGAAAGTAGAAGGTACCCTTGAACAAATTGATATAGGAGACCGCTTCTTGAATATAACTCCAGGGGCACAGACGCTGAAAGAAACAATTAATAAATGGGACCTCTTTAAACTTAGAAGCTTCTGTAAGGCAAAGGACACAGTGGACAAGACCAAACGGCAGCCCGCAGACTGGGAAACGATTTTCACTAATCCTATATACGACAAAGGGCTGATCTCCAAAATACACAAAGAACTCAGGAAACTAGTAAACAAAACTCCAAATAACCCTATTAAAAATGGGGTACAGAACTGAAGAAAGAATTCTCAATGGAGGAAATCAAAAAGGCTGAAAGACACTTAAGAAAATGCTCCACATCCTTAGCTATCAGGGAAATGCAAATCAAAACAACTTTGAGATACCATCTTACCCCTGCCAGAATGGCTAAAATTAGAAACACCAGTGATGCCTTATGTTGGAGAGGATGTGGAGAAAGGGGAACACTCCTCCACTGCTGGTGGGAGTGCAAACCCATACAGCCATGTTGGAGATCAGTATGGCGGTTCCTCAGGAAAATGGGAATTAGTTTACCACAGGACCCGACAATCCCCCTCTTAGGCATATACCCAAAGGATTCACATCCATACAACAAAGACATCTGTTCAACTATGTTCATAGCAGCACTATTTGTAATAGCAAGAACCTGGAAGCAACCTAGATGCCCCTCAATTGAAGAATGGTTAATGAAAATATGGCACATTTAAACATTGGAATACTAATCTGCAGAAAAAAATAATGGTATCTTGAAATTCGCAGGCAAGTGGATGGCACTTAAAGAAACCATCCTGAATGTGGTAACCCAGTCACAAAAATAGGAACACAATATGTACTCCCTCATATATGGATTTTAGAAATAGATCAAATGATCACCAGCCTATAATTCACATCACCAGAGAAACTAGGATACAAGGTGTATTCTAAGAGATTCATATAAAGTCCCTCACAGAACTGGGAAGGCACAAGTCCCCCAGAGTTCAGATGAAGTGGGTGAGGACAGCGAATGGAGAGAGAAGTAGGAGAAAAAGTGGGGGAGGAAAGGAAGGCATGTGTGACCAGGAGGATTGAGCCTGGTTAGGAATGGAAGATAAGAAAAACAGAGAGAGACAGAGAGAGAGAGAACATAAAAGAGTGAGCCAATATTGATTTGAAGATAAAGATGAACACAAAGAAAGGTCGAGAGAACTACAAGACTGCTCCCAACTAACAACCTTAATCTTTTCTTTAGACTAAAAGGGGAATTGTAGTGAGATAATCCTGTGGTACTGAGCACGCCCTTTGTGGGTGGAGCCATGGGCAAAGTGACGTGCGGAAGGAGGTCAGAGGGGGTCAGGAAGGCGCTCTTTCTGGCGTGACTCGGACAGGAGAGGATCAGGTTGAATTTCCTGGTGTTTATCTGTCTATGTTGTAAGTTATTTCTCCCTGAATAAACATCTATTCAGCCTATTTGTTTATCCTGATCTTTATTTACCGCGATAACCAAATTCAAGGTTACCTAATCATCAGAGAACGTAGTCTGTGGAGAAACAGTTCAAAGTCTTCTGTTTATGAATACTCACCCTCCTAAGAAGTGAAACTATGGAACAAAAGATAATAAGACTCACAATTATTCATCAAAAGGTGAGTTTGCCATGGTTGACTTCCTTCAGGAAGGTGATAATCCATTTGTTACATTAGACTTAGGGATTATTGGATTTCAGTCCATCTTTTGAGGCAGCCGCCTAACATTAAATATGTGATACCTTCTAAAAACGCTGCATACACAATGACAGTTCAGCATTTAAACATGTTACTACCCAACTCTGCGATTAAATAAGGGATGAACCTGGGAGTTTCCCACAATCATGTGGGAGTCAACTGAGACTCAACTGTGTGGAGTATGGCAGACCATTTCATCCTCTGATTTTATTGTTATTTGATTATTAAAATAGGACATTAGATAATCCATCATCAGTGGATTGTGGTGACGTGATGTGGGAGGCAATTATTATAGACCATCTTAATGTCAATTATGTAGTTTAAATATTTAAATTAACCATGACAGCATCGTTCATGAGCCTGGTTTGGAGCCACCTCAGGGAAGTGGATGATGTTACATGAACTCATTTGATTATTTAATTGTATAAAACAATGATTATATCGTCCATGACACCTGGAATCTGGTGCCACAGATCATCTAATTACATAATTAATGTATATAAATTGCCAATCTGTTTCAATCCCCGAGATAATGTAAATATTTGTATAGTAATGTAAACAATAATCCACCATTCCATGAAGAGACCTGTAAAGCTTCCTCTTGTGGAATTAATGTGCAATATCATCACATTTTAGAATTCATTTTTTCAACTGATGATGATGACATCCTTCATGCCTGGATTTTGAACATGCTTTCCTGCCAGTTAAATGCTACATCACCTATTTATTGTGACAGGTATTACTGATTGAGTCCTGAAGGTTGCTCGGTGCCAACCGAGAAGTGCAAAGATGTCACCAAGACCGGAATGGTGGTCTGGGTGTTGACTATCTGCACTTCCTCCACATCTTCACATCGGTTGTGTTCTACCATGAGAAGAAGGAGTGGCACTAGGAGGTCGGCACCATCACTGAGAACTGGCAAAAGGATGACAACTCAGAACTCGGAAGAACATCTCTCTCTCTCAGCTATGCTGGTGATGCCCCTGCTGTAGCCATTGTGGCTACTACTGCTACACCAGGATTGGGCCCATTATCTCACATCCTGCCACACCACAACAGAGATTCAGGTCCTTGTGATGATGTCAGGCAAACAGAATTCATCAGGCAAGACAGTATGGTTATCTGACGATTAACTGATGGCATGTTAAAAATGCGTGATGACAGCATACAGTTTCATACCTGGCAAGTCTGCCCACGAATTGATGATACAAAAAAAGGTCAATGGCTTACTTATTTAAAGATGTAATTATTAAATTCTTTCATTATATAATCTGTGATCCCTGAAGTTTGGCGCAACCTTGTGTGACTCAAGTGTGACAGACCATCTAACTATCTGAATATTTCATTATTCAAATCTGTCTTTTTCTACTCCAGGAAGAGTGGAGTCTGGGATCCACCTTGTTGGTGTTAAATTGTATCTTGTGAATTCTTTCTTTCTTTCTTTCTTTCTTTCTTTCTTTCTTTCTTTCTCTCTCTCTCTCTCTCTCTTTCTTTCTGTCTTCCTTCTTCCTTCCATCCTTCCTTCCTTTCTTTCTTTCTTTCTATCTTCCTTCCTTCATTTAAATCTATGTTGATATCATTTCCTTATCTCTGTAGGGGTGAATTATGAGAAATTATCTCCATTCATTTTTTTGTTCAAATCTATGATTAAGAACTCAATGTCTCTTCAGTATTGAGCAGTCCTTTAGGCTTCAGGCATAAAACACCATCCACTTGTTTAATGTTTATTCATGTCATTTTTTAATCATTTTTCATTATATATTAATTACTAAAATCGATGAAGATGTTGTTCTTCTTGACTGGAGTCAGGCCAAACCTCCACGGGATTTAATCACGTGGCATTATTTAATTATCTAAGTACTACTTCCATGACAATCACTGGAGTTTGGTACCATCATTTGAAAGTTATATATGGAGGACTATCCAATTATTAACTTATTTGATTGCGTAAGTAATGATGGTGTCATCCATCATTTGGGTGCTGTGGCATTGACACAGCATGAGATCGGTACCAGAAGCAGTGGCCAGAGAATGGGAGACACTGCCTTATACAGTGATTATTGATTACGCAATAGTAGGTTTTTAACAATCGAATGATTACACGATTTAAAAAAAAACTGTACTGTTTCACATCATCAGTTTCTGAGAGGTTGCAACAGAACTGACCCATGAAGGACACTGACCACCGATTTTAAAAATGGAATAACTGAATAATCACCTGATCATGGAATCTCATCTAATGAACTCTGTTGGGGCATTAACATGGTACACCATCAACAATAAATAACTCTAAATAACCATATTAGAACGCAGTGTACAGGACTTAATAGAGAACAGACAATTGAGGAATCCAAAATGACTGAAAGAAACAGAAGACAATGCTCAAAATCCTTAATCATCAAAATTGATATTTAGATTGTCCATAATAATTGTTTCCGACATCGTGGAATCCACTGATCATGGATTATCTAATGTCCTATTTTGATAATCAAATAACAACATAATCAGAGGATGAAATGGTCTGCCATACTCCACACAATTGACTCTCTGTTGACTCCCACATGATTGTGGGAAACTCCCAGGTTCATCAGTTATTTAATCACAGAGCAGAGTAGTAACATGTTTAAATGGTGAACTGTCATTGTGGATGCAGGCTTTTTAAAAGATATCACATGTTTAATGTTAGGTGGCTGCCTCAAAAGAGATAGACTGAAATCCAATAATCACAAAGTCAACTCTAACAAATGGATTATCACCTTCATGAAGGAAGTCATCAATGGCAAACTCACCTTTTGATGAATAATTGTGAGTCTTATTTGTCTTTTGTTCCATAGTGTGACTTCTTAGGAGAGAGAGTATTCATAAACAGAAGACTTTGAACTGTTTCTTCACGGACTACGTTCTCTGATGATTAGGTAATCTTGAATTTGGTAACCAGTAAAAGGTGTAGGCACACTTCCAGAGGTGTGGCTATGACTTGTTGAGGCGAATCAAATGTTGTCATTAAAAGTTTTATTAGATAGTTACCTTGGGAGATTGTAATGTCCCATGGTAAAACTTTCTCGAACCTGCTCTCTCGTCCTTGGCCCATGATACCAGGATAGAGAATGCAACAGGGTTGCCAGGCAACATTTATGAAGCAACATTCTGACACATTCTAGTGCCCCTCCCACATGCTTAAAGGAGTATACCCACCGATGAGCTAACCTTACAGCCTCACTGAGTTTCTCACAAAAACCAAGCAGGGCTCTTTCTTTTGAGTTCTACATATTTACCAGTCTCTCAAGCTACAACTTGCCTATAGTGACATAAGCATGAAAACAAAAGCATCATTGTGCCATTCAAGTACAATGATGAGTATTTTAAACCTGTTTTCTAAGCTTCAGTTTTCTAATTTCTAGAATGTAAAGAATACAGTTAATCGCCTGTACCATAATCCTTTTCCCTTTATTGAAAATAAAATTAACTCCTCTTCATCCTCTTACGTTTAGAGGAGCTTGATCCCGTGGTTTCTCAGAGATGTTTAGATTTGCATTGGTCCAGAACAGCCAGGGCCAGGGCCAGGGCCAGATTGTTATGACACTGACCAAGGAGCAAGATGATCAAATACAATGGACCCAGCTTAGTCTTTGTAGATGCTGAAAAATTATTTGCACGTTCTTTGCCTAGACAACAGGTCAGTCTTCTCCATGTCTGTCTTCCACAGAGAAAATACAAACAAACTAACAAAAAGCCTCTCACATTATTTAGTGGGTGAAGAACTTGTGCCCTCAATCCCATACACAATTGGTTATGGCTAGGAATATAAGGAATGGTCCCTGTCATTTTTTTAATAGATTGAACAGTTAATTAACTATATTTTTCTCACATCTGATAGTTTTGATGGCTGGGCTAACCATAACTTTGTCAGCTTTGTAGTATCAGGCAGCATTAATATGGCTCTAATTAAGGATCTAAAATCATAAAAGTCATTTTTGAACATTTATTTATTAATTTTGCATACAGTGTTCTGCCTTCATGTGTCTGCAGGCAAGAAGAGGTAGTCAGATCTCATTACTGATGTTTGTGAGCCACAATGTAGTTGCTGTTGATTGAACTCAGGACTTCTAGAAGATCAGCCAGTACTCTTAACCAATGAGCCATCTCTCTAGCCCAAGACATATACCTCTTAAAATACATAAAATTAATTTACAATATAAAAATTCATAGCTTAACTTTTAATCGAGTTCTGTTAAGCTAATCTAGCAGGGACTCCCAGCTGTTTAGTCACAAACTCAATGTTTTATGATTTATATTGGGTGTCATCGAAGTATAAATATGAAGGATATTTCCTCAGGCCTAAGGCACCACTGACCAGTCTATACATCAATCTCTTGACAGAAGATAAATGTACAATTTTGTAACCCAAATCTGTAGTTTTTGCTAGGACTCAAAGGTATAAGTACATTCCTGCTGTTTTACAGATACCCAATATCTACTTTTTCTACAGTATAGATTTCAGGACAGAGTGGTGATTATAATATATCTCAAACTTATGTTCCAAATTTAACCATGTCTCAGCAGATTTGTGCTTCTGGCAGATGAGCATCAGTTACTGACTACATTCTGTTCCTAAATACTGCTCTGGACTTACTGTGAACCAGCACAGCCAATATGAATCTTCAACAGGGTCTATAAACTAATTCCTCTGATAAATGTGCAATTTGCTGAAGCACCCCTACTTTTAATACTTTTTTTTATTGGTTTTATATAGCATTTTAGCCATCTCATGCCCAAAAAACACTGCACAGTTAAGCAGGAAGTAGTACAGGAAAAGAATACATTTCACCTTTTCCCTGGTTGAGATGCTATATCAAAAGTAAACAAAATTAAACTCCTAAACATAGGAGGCAATGTGAGTAACCTGTACACCAAAAAACACTAGAAGTCTTTTACCTATTGGAGGCCCAAAAATTGGGCCTCCAATGTTTGTTGCAAAGAGGTAATGTGATGGAAAAATTAATAACTAAAAGTTATAAAATTAGTGCTTATTGCAAGAAGGAAAAAATAATGAGAACAAGAATTTCTGCCAATACATAAATCCCTGACTACAGAGTACAGAATCCACATCCTGTTTTCAGGAGAAGAAGTAAAAACAAGAAAAAAAAAAAAACCAACCTTTCAGGTGTGCTTATCAATCTTGCCTAAACAAATGATTGATAATATTAACTTAGTTCCATGATAACCTTGTAAATAAATTTGTACTCTATGAACTGCCTGTATCTTAGAAACTTTGTGAACTGAGATTAGTGGTCTCAACTTTCCATTTCTGTTAACCCTGTTATAAACCCCTCACAATTTTAAGCCACTACCTTACTTTTCTGACAGAGTGAGGTCCTAGCTCATTTGATTTCTACCAGTAAAATCCTTTTGCTTTTGCAGCCAGGAGTTCCAACTTCCTTGGAAGTTGAGGAAACCAGTAGGCATAATAGTAACAAGCTGCTCAAGGAGGCTTTATAGGCTATAGAACTCCAGGTGACAACTATTTGAAAATCAAAACACTGTTGTGCCAGGGACATGCCTGTAATACTTCCTGCTTAATTTTGCAGTGTTTTCTTAGGTGCAAGTAGGCTAAAATGCTAGACAATACCAACAAAAGGAAGGGGGATTCAGGAAATGGACCATTAATCAGAGGCATCAGTTTATAGACACTGTTGAAGATTCACCTTGGCTGGGCTAGTTCACAGTAAGTAGGGAGACCACTAGAGAGGAGCAGGCTGTAGTCAGCAACTGATACTCATCTGCCAGAAGCACAAATTGTCTGAGACATGTTTAAACTGGGAACAAAGGTTAAAATGTATATATTTAATTGGAACTCTTAGTTCCTTACCTTTGGTGATCAAGAAAGACAGCAAGACCATGGAGAAAATTCTATCCTCAGGATGGCTGTATTTATCTGCAGTCCTTTTGACATGTAAGAAGTGGATAAAAGCTTTATGACATTTGATCCTCTGAAGCCTATATGAACTGTGTTATATAAAAGGACATAAAAGTTTTAGATATAATACCATCACCAATCTGTGCTGAAATCCAATTTGTAGAAAAAGTAGGTTTTGGGTATCTATAAAACAGCAGGAATGAACTTATGCCTTTGAGTCCTAGCAAAATTTACAGATTTGGATTAGAATCTTTTTCTTCTGTCAAGAGCGATCCATGTATAGATTGGTCAGTGGTGCCTTTGGCCTAATGAAACACCCTTCATATTTACACTTTGATGACACCCAATATAAATCATAAAACTTTGAGTTTGTGACTAAACAGCTGGGAGTCCCTGCTAGATTAGCTTATCAGAACTTGATTAAAAGATAAGCTCTGAATTTTTATATTGTAAATTAATTTTTTATATCTTTAAGAAGTATATGCCTTGGGCTAGAGAGATGTGGCAGAGGTTAATAGTACTGGCTGCTCTTCCAGAAGGCCTGAGTTCAATCCCCAGCAACTACATTGTGGCTCACAAACATTTGTAATGTGATGTGGTATCCTCTTTGTGTGTGCAGACTTGTATGCAGGCAGAACACTGTATGCATAATTAATAAGTAAATGTTCAAAAAAGACATACATTTTTATATTTTTAAATCATTATTTAGGAGCCTTATCAAGGCTGCCTTTATTGCCAAGCTCACAAAGTTTTGGTTAGCCAAGCCATCAATAGAATTAGAGATCTGAGAAGGATAAACTATATGTTACATTTGAATCTATTAAAAAAACCACAGGGACCATTCCTTATATTCTTAGCCAAAACCAATTTTCTATGGCATTGAGGGGAGAAATTTTTCACCAAGTACATAATGTGAGATTTTTTTTCCCCCCTGTGGAACCTGGAATTGGAAAAATCTGAACTTATTTTGTCTAGGCAAAGGTGCAGACAATTTTCCAGTACCCTGCAGCCTCTACACAGTCTGAGCTGGGTCCTATCATGCTGCAGGCATTGTGTTTCAGCATCTTGCTCCCTGGTCAGTGTCATCACAATCCATGCTGCCCCACTATGTTCTTTAGAGACATTTCGTCATTGTTAGATTCTGTGATTCTTTGTCTGAAATTATTACAGCTTTTTAGTTAATATTTAAAATCTTATTCTACAGATCTCTGTAGTATTAGAAGTCTTTCTAGGTAGATCTTAATAGACAACTTGGTTTTCAGTTACTTTATTTAAGCTTATACTTTTAGAATATGTATAGGAGACAGAGTGAGTTTTATTCCTGTTATTAATCATTACTACTTAGTTTGACTATAACCAAAGGTTAATCTATAAGGATGGCTGGTAACTTGTGTTTCTTAACATTTTATAATAGTTACCAGATTTCATAAAACTAGAACTTTGCATTGTCAGTTTTAGCTTTAAAAATACTGATTTTAATTTGAAACTCCTTTTAGGGAAACATAAAACAGCTATGTGATTCAGTTTATCTAACTAACTTATGCTTACCAAATTTGGGAAAAACAAGGATGGATTGCCCTCTGTATCATAAAAAAAAATGAGCTTCTCAACTTTTGGTTAGTATATACAGTTTATGGGTATGATCTTAAATTTTAGCCCTTTAATTTAAGTACAAATATTAACAATGTAATAAAGCACAAATATAATGCAACCTTCTGAATTTAAACATTTAAAAACTGTTTTATAAAACAATTAAACATCCTGTAATGGCTTCTTATAGTATCAAATATTTTTCGGACCCTTTATGTCTTTAAACCCATTGTCACCTTGGTGCCTGTTAAGTTTATGTTAATTTCCAGTGTTTATAATTGTAACATTTTAACTAGTTTCAATGTTTAACAGCTTTCGACATAAAACAGAATTAATGTCATCTACATTAAAAGGACATCTGATATTCTGATAATCTGAATTTAATGACCAGTGCTCAGAGGTAAATTTTGAGCTGGGGGCTGTTATCATTAGACAGCAAAAATGTTTAAACCATTTTTGTTTTAGCTTTAGTCTTGCAATAAACAGGTTTCTAACAGGAAACACTGATAGAACTTTTTAGCAAGTACATATATTTTTCTTGGGAGAAATAAACAGAACTTTTAAACCATTAACCTGGTATGGTCAAAAAATTTAACTCATATTACTAATCTTAAGTTTGTATTTGTAGATATGAGAGCCCTCAGGAAACAGTTTACATCTTTCTCGACATTTGACGACTTTTCTTTGAACCTCCATAACTTTTTACATTACCTTTAGTCTCTCTCGATTTTCTCAGACATCCCTAGCATAGAAATGTCTCTCCTTTTCTCTTTCTCTTTTTTCTTATCAGTGACTCTTACCCAGATATGCATGCTTGAAGTGAAATCTTATTTATTTATTTAATTCCTGACTCTACCTTCTTGCTATGGTGCTTTCCCCTGAGCCTCTCTGCACCCTCTGCTCTCTTAACTGTTGGCCCCTTTTATGGATTTTGTGGGTTACACCAGATCTTCTTTTATGTTATCTTTCAGTATTATAATTTTATTTTTATCTCTTTTCAACTCTTCTGGATCTCGCCAATCCTTTTTCCTGTTCTACTTTTATTGCCCAGAGAAATGGAATCATACTCATAACACCTGAAGTTCCTTCTGATGGTCTCTGTTCTGCTTTGATGAGTTGCGTTGACCTATAAATCTGCAGGCCACTTGACCTGTCTACTAGACCACTGTTATCTTATTCTGTCTTCTTTGCTTCAGACTGATTGTAACAAGTCTGCACATAGCCATCACTTCTAATTACCATATATTTTGTTATTTTTATTTTTTTTTTTAGTGGACACAAAAATCTTTACCAAAGTTCTTCTCCCCAACACCCCTCCTCCTCCTCCCCACTCTCACCCTCACCCCTTTCCCTATGGTCACAGTCACTGCCACCTGAGGAGAGGAGGGCTGGGCAAGGGGCTGGTTCTGTAATTAGCCCCCAGGGATTCAGAACTCCTCTCCTCTCTGACTGCCCACCAGGTGGCCCAATGCACCTAGGCCTTCAGAAACCCAGCATGGATCCTGGATGAGCATGGCTTAGGACTTCTGTACCAGGAGGAGCCTGGTGCTGTTTACCAGCAGCTTGTAAGATTCTGGCCTGGGAGTATTTATTTTATTTTTTTAATTTACTTATTGATTTTTTATTTCACATGTCGATCCCATTTCCCTCTCCCTCCCTCCCACCCACCCATTTACACGCTATTCCCCCTCACATGCACAGTTACCACCCTCTGCTCCCAGCTCCCAACCCAATTCCAAATGTATGACATTGCCATCCATGTGTAGTCATGTAGATCTGTCAAGTCATTTGAAGTAGGGACTAGGGCTTCTCTCCTGTTTCTAGGTTAAGGGAGTACCCTCCATGGGGGATGTGTGTGCAATGTCCTTTTGTGCATGAGGAACACATCCTGGTTCCACTGTCTGCAGTCCCTAGGACTGCTCAGTCATTCTGGCTGAGACCCATATTTAGAGAAGACTGAGTCTGTACCATGCTGGATTCCAAGCTATCAGTCTGGGTGCCTGTTATTTGATCCTTGTTCAGGTCAGCTGTCTCTGTGTGTTTCTACAACCTGGTCTTGTTCTGTCCATCTGCATCTGGATTCTAGTTAAACTCAGTGTTTAGGTTTGGGTGTTTGCTTCTGTTTCGAACAGCACTATAGAAGGGCCCCATGATGGTGAATAAGTTAGTTGTTGATCTCACTATCCAGGAAGGGCATTTATGGTAGCCTTTTCACAGTTGCTCAAATTGTTAGTTGGCAACAGTCTTGTATGTCTCTAGACCTTTCTTTAGATTCACTTTTCTCTTCAAACCCATACTGGCTCCCTCTTTTATTCTCTCTCTCTCTCTTTCTGTCTCCCTCTCTCTCTTTCACTCACTCTCAATCTCTCTCTCTTCTGTCTTGTATTCCAACCCTGACTCAATCTTCCTGGTCGCAATTATTTTCCTCTCCTTCCCTTCACTTTCTCCTAGTTCTCTCTACATTCATTGACCACCCCCACCTCCCATGTGCTCTGGGGGACTTGTCCCATCAAGCTTCTTTGAGCGACTTTATATGAATCTCTTAGAATACACCTTGTATCCTAGTTCTTCTGGTGGTGTGAATTATAGACTGGCGATCCTTTGCTCTAGGTCTAAAATCCATATATGAGCGATTACATCCTATGTTCATCTTTTTGTGACTGGGTTACCTCATTTAGGATGGTTGTTTCAAGAGCCATTCACTTGCCTGCGAATTACAAATTCCATTATTTTTTTTTTCTGCAGAGTAGCAAGCATTCCTTTGTGTAGATGTGCCACATCTTCTTATCCATTCTTCAACTGAGGATCATCTAGGTTGTTTCCAGTTTCTTGCAATTAAAAATAATTCTGCTATCAACATAGTTGAGCAGATGTCTTTGTTGCCGGGATATGGATCATTTGGGTGTATGTCTAAGGGGGGATTGCTGGGTCTCGTGGTAGACTAATTCTCATTTTCCTGAGGAAACACCATACTTATCTCCAAAATGGCTGTACGAGTTTGCACTCCCACCAGCAGTGGAGGAATGTTCCCTTTCTCCTCATCTTCTTTGTTATAAGTTGTCATTTGGTGTTTTTAATTTTAGCCATCCTGGCAGGAGTAAGATGGTATCTCAAAGTTGTTTTCATTTGCATTTCCCTGATAGCTGAAGATGTTGAACATTTTCTTAAGTGTTTTTCAGCTTTTTTGGTTTCCTCTATTGAGAATTATTTCTTCTGTTCTGTACCCCATTTTTATTTTTGATTTTATATATTTTTTCAATCAACGATTCTATTCTTTTTTTTTTTCATTTTATATAACCAAGTCCATTTAAATAATAACAAACATTTATAGACAATATTTCGGGATTTGGGTGTCGTTCTTTCCAAACTACTTCCTGCTGGTAAGAGGCACTGTCATGGGGGATTCTATGAAGATGAAGAGATCCTGCCTGTAGTCTGTAAGGCTGCTGTGTCCATCTGTTTTGAATGTAGGATCACCTGGTATTCTCTATCAGGTGGTCTGGCTTGATCAAACTACATTAGTCTGGAAGGAATGCACATCTTTTCATTTTCTGTGGAAACAATAATAGAAATCCTTTTCCCCAGTAACATGTCCTTGAACTTAATTTTGGAGTCAAAGCATTTTTTAATTTAATTTATTATTTTACATGTCGATCCTGTTCCCTCTCCCTCCCTGCCTCTCTTTCTTCCTTCCCCCTCCCTCCTTCCCTCCCTTTTACTCTCTCTGCCCTCTCACATGCACTCTAACCACCCTCCCCTCCCATCCCCCCACCCCAATTCCATATGTAGGGGAATGCCATCCAGTTGGGGTCATGTAGATCTGACAGGTCATGTGAAGGAGGGACTAGGGCTTTTCTCCTGTCTCTAGATTAAGGCAGTTATCCCTCCATGGGGAATGTGTTCGCAAAGTCCTTTTGTGTACCAGGGATACATCCTGGCTCCACTGTCTGATGTTCCTTACACTGCTCAGTCCTTCTGGCTGAGACCCATATTCAGAGGGGCCTGATTCATTCCCATGCTGGCTTCCCAGCTATCAGTCTGGTGGCCTGTTAGCTGCTCCTTGTTCAGGTAAGCTGTCTCTATGTGTTTCTGCCACCTGGTCTTGTCCTCTCGACATGCATCTGGGTTCTACTTCGACTTAGTGTTTATGTATGGGTCTTTGCTCCTGTTTCCAACAGGCATTATTTGAGGGCTCCATGGATAAGTTAGTGGTTGATCTCACTCTCTGGGAATGGCATTTATGGTAGCCTTTCCACGGAAGCTCAAATTGTTAGTTGGGAGATGTCTTGTAGTTCTCTAGACCTTTCTTTGTGTTCGATTTTATCTCCAAACCAATATTGGCTCCCTCTTTTATGTTCTCTCTCTCTCTTTGTGTCTCTCTTTCCTGTCTGCTATTCCTAACCAGTCTCAATCTTCCTGGTCGCACATGTTTTCCTTTCCTCCCCCTCGTTTTCTCCTACTACTCTCTCCATTTGCTGCCCCCCAACACTTCCCCTGAGGTCTGGGGGACTTGTCCATTCCTGGTTCTGTGATTTACTTTATATGAATCTCATAGAATACACCTTGTATCCTAGTTTCTCTGCTGGTCTGTACCCCATTTTTTAATATGGTTGTTTGGTGTTTTGTTGATTAGTTTTTTGAGTTGTTTGTATATTTTGAAGATCAGCCCATTGTCTGATGTAGTATTGTTGAAAATTGATGGGAGATGCCATTCTGTAAATGTTGGGCAATAGGAAAGGAAGATAGGAGGGACTAAGAGACAAGGAGGAAAGAGGAAGTTGGAAGGAGGAGTCAGCATGGAGAGTCTGGAGAAAGCAGAATGCCGGTATGCTTCTCAGTAAGAAGACCACATGAACGTATATAGATCAGCAGAAATGGGTTAATACTTAAGACAGAGCTAGAAGATAAGAAAGTAGTACCAGGCCAATAGCATTATGTCAAATATAGAGTCTGTGTGTGTTAATTGGGGATGGCGTGATGGCAGGACCAGACCCGTGGCAGGCAGAAAAACCTTACTCCTTACATAAAATCTTTTCCCAGTCTGTTGGCTGCCATTTTGTCTTTCCACTGTGTCCTTGCCTTACAGAACCTTCTAAGTTTGAAGAGGTCCCATTTATTAATTGTTTCTCTCAGAGTCTGTGCCCCTGGAGTTATGTTCAGGAAGTAGTCTCCTATACCAATTTGTTCAAGGGTATCTCCTACATTCTCTTCTAAGTGGTTCAGTGAGGTTGGATTGATGTTGAGGTCTTTGACCCATTTTGACCATAGTTTTGTGTATGACTACAGACTTGGGTCTATCTGCAGTCTTCTAAACACCATCATCCAAATGTGCCAGCACCATTTGTTGAAGATGATTTCCTCATCCCATTGTATTGTTTTATATGTTTTGTAGAAAATCAGGTGTTCATACCTATGTGGGTTTGTATCAGGTTCTTGAAATCCATTCCATGTTCTACCTGTTTTGTTTTTGTTTGTTTGTTTGTTTTGTTTGTTTGTTTTGTTTTGTTTTGTTTTTGTGGCAATTCCAGGCTGTTTTCAGGAGTATAGCTCTGTAGTAGATCTTAAAGTCAGGGATGGTGATGCCTTTGAAATTCTTTTATTGTACAGGGCTGTTTTGGCTATGCTGGGTCTGTTGTTTTTCAATAAAATGTTGATTATTATCATTTCAAGTTCAGTGATGAATTATGGTGGGTTTTTAATGAAGATTGCATTGAATCTCTAGATTGCTTTTGGCAAGATTGCCATTTTTACTATATTTATCCTACCTATTCAAGAGCATGGGAGATCTTTCCATATTCTGGTTTCTTCTTTAATTTCTTTCTTTAGAGCCACGAATTTTTATTATATGAGTCTTTTATTTGTTTGGAAAGTGTTCCTCCAAGATACTTTATGTTGTTTCTGGCTATTGTAAAGTGTTATGTTTCTCTGATTTCCTTCTCAATTTCATTGTTGTCTGAAAAAAGTAGGGCTACTGATTATTTTGAGTTTGTCTTGTACCCTGCTAGTTTGCTGAAGATGTTTATCAGCTATAGGAGTTTCGTGGTAGAGTTTATTTGGTTGCTTATTAAGCTATATTAAGCTATCATATCATCTTCAAATAGTGATAGTTTGACTTCTTCCTTTCCAATATGGATCCCTTTTATCTCCTTTTCTTGTCTTATAGCTTTAGGTAGAATTTCACGTACAATATTGAAGAGATATTGAGAGAGAGTGCAGACTTGTCTTGCTCATGATTTTAGAGGAATCACCTTAAGCTTCTCTCCTTTCATTTTGATGTTGGCAATTGGTTTACTGTGGGTTCCTTTGTATTTCGGGCATAAATTTTCAGAATTGAGACTTTGTGATGAAGGATTTCTCCTGCAATGAATACGAATGAGCATCTTCATCTCTTTTGATTAATTTTGGTTTGAAGTCTATCTTGTTAGATATTAGGATAGCCATGCCTGCTTGCCTCTTGTGTATATTTGATTGGAAGATATTCCCCAACCTTTTACCCTGAAGTAATGTCTATCTTTGAAACTTAGATGTGTTTC
The DNA here is from genome assembly GCF_943737965.1 of Phodopus roborovskii. Classification (NCBI taxonomy): domain Eukaryota; kingdom Metazoa; phylum Chordata; class Mammalia; order Rodentia; family Cricetidae; genus Phodopus; species Phodopus roborovskii. The sequence continues at coordinate 41,739 of NW_026125613.1, forward strand.
TTGTATGTAGCAGAAGGATGCATTCTTTCTTCGTATCCATTCTGTTAGCCTGTGTCTTTTTATAGGTGAGTTAAGACCATTAATAGTGGGGGTGAGTAAAGGCCATTGATTAGTGATGCTTGTTTGTTTTAGATTTGATTTTGGCAGTGGTATTGTGAATATATTTGACCTCCATTACCCTTGGTTTCTTGTATAGGGAGATTATCATTTGCCTACATTTTGTGTGCATAGTTAACTTCCGTGGGTGGGAGTTTTCCTTCCAAATCTTTCTGTAGTGCTTTATTTGTAGGTAAGTATTGGAGAAAAATCTGTCTTCGTCATCAATAATGATTCAGTGTTTTGCTGGGTATAGTAGCCTTGTCTAGCATCTGTGGGCTCTTAGTATTTGTAGAACATCTACCCAGGACTTTTTTGTCCTTGAGGGATTCCATGGAAAAGTCATTTGTAATTTTGATCGGTTTGCCTTTATATGTTACCTGTCCTTTCTCCTTTGCTGCACTTAGTATTCTTTATTCTGTGCTTTAGGTGTTTTCCTTATTATATTTCTAGGGTTTTTTTTTTCCTTTGGTCCAGCCTAATTGGTCTTCAGTATACTTCTTGTACTTTCATGTGCGTGTCATTCTTCAGATTGGGAAAGTTGTCCTCGATGATTTTGTTTATTATGTTTTTGACACTTTTAAGCTGGTCTTCCTCACCTTCCTCGCTGCCTATTATTCCTAGGTTTGGCCTTTTCAGGGTGTCCCAGATTTCTTGGATGTTTTGTGTTAAGGATTTGTTGGATTTATGATTTTCTTTGGTAGATAAATGTATTTCCTCTAGTTTATCTTCCATGCCTGAGATTCACTCTTTTTTTCTGTTGGTCATGTTGTGTCTGTAGTTCACAATCATTTGCGCAGTTTTTCTATTTCCAGCATTCCTTCGGTTTTTGTTGTCTTTACTTCCTCTATTTCAGTCTTTCAGGGTTAAAGGTCCTGGGTGGTTGGAGGAAATCTGGGATAAGCCCACAAACTTTGTACCTCCTGGGTTTCCTCAAGTCCAATGAAGTTATTCCCAAATGTGAAAGCAAAAGGTTTTAATTGGGAAGAACAAAACAGTCTGGGAGTTCACTCTATTGGAAGGCTAAGTTACCTAGCAACAAAAGTGAAATGGAGGCTTGACACCACTAGTCTCAGCTCATAGGGTTTTCAAGGTTACAGCATTTCATAGAGTACAAAGTTTGCTTGCAAGGGCATCAAGATTGATTAGCACACCTGCAAGGTTTTCTTTTTCTTTTTCCTGTATCTCATGAAAATAACATGTGGGGTCTCTACTCATAAATCAGGAAGTTATCCACTAGAAGAGATTCTTGTTCTTTGTAGTTTTTCCTTCTTGCCATTAACCCTAATTTTTAATTTTTCAATCACATCACATAAAGTAAAATATACATTGTTAAATGTCTCCAAGAAATGTTGTCTTTCCAAGGATGCACAAAAAGCTCATTGAAGTTGACTAAAACGATGTTTTTACACAGGGCTCCCTGCTTCCAATACTCTGAAGAGATTCAACCCACAAAGCTTAGTCATTGATTCCAGGGAGATTCACGTATCTCATGAAAACCCACAGGAACTAAAATCTGTCTTCCTGTTCCCATTCAGATGTTGGGAGGACCCAACACATGATTCATATACTACACAATGCACTCCTCCATCCTGGGGACAGCGACCCCTCACTCACAATGTGATTACTGAGCTCTCCCAAGCTCTCCTTTGAACTTACTGCAGCAATAATCGAAGAACAGCACACACACAATAAAGGTGCCAGCTCTCCTTTAGAGAAAAGCCTGAATCTGGCACTAAGAAGGTCCCTGTACCTTTTATTATTGACCGATCTTGAGGAGGGTCTGGTTGGCTAGTGATGACTGAGTAACAAGATCACCTTCTTAAACACCCAGCACAATGATTCCTGACCTGGACTTCCAACCCAGACAAAAACCATTTCTAGGTCAGCAGAGATACACATTTCTACTGCACTGGCTTTGACTTCAATAATACTGCTCTCTTCCTGCACCCACTCCTTTCTCCTGAAAACAAGGTGGCTCTCTAGCTTTCACAGGCCACTACACAATCACATGATGTGATTATTCCCTGTCTTAACTACTAATGAGAGAGATTTTGGCACAGAAAATGAGATGTGGAGAGCACCCTTGGAGCTCTGATACACCCCCACCCATCCCAACCTCCAGCCTACCCCCCCCTACCCTGTGCCCTACCCCACCTACGGTCCTGCCGCTCTGGTTGAGCACTGGGACAGAGGGTGGAGCCAACAGTCCACCCTACTTCGGAGACCTCTCGGAGCAACTCCGAACAAAGGAGACCTGACTTTCCACGTGGGACCACCTGTAATTTCCACTGGCTTGGTCCCTGACCCCGCCTCCAGTCCTCTGCTGGAGTCCCAGGCCCCCTCCCAGAGATCCGCCTATCTCTGCGGGTCCACTTGGAGTTCCTGCAGGCAAGATCCTTGACCCCCAAATCCGGGCCCCTGCAAAAGAACGAGGTCTCAGCTGGAGAGCGCCAGTTTCCAGTGAGATCCCACTACCCTGCAAAACCTTCTCAAGTTCCAGCCCAGCCCACGTCCTCTTCTGCCGGCTATTGGCCAGAGGTGAGTCTGGGCCCAATCTGGGCTGCCTGTCCCCTTCAACCTCTTTCCCCCCTCCCCCGCCTGAACTCCCTGGATTGGCCCCTGATCCTGCTGCTCCTGTCTCCGGTCCCCTTTGAGAGCACCCTTGGAGCTCTGATACACCCCCACCCATCCCAACCTCCAGCCTACCCCCCCCACCCTGTGCCCTACCCCACCTACGGTCCTGCCGCTCTGGTTGAGCACTGGGACAGAGGGTGGAGCCAACAGTCCACCCTACTTCGGAGACCTCTCGGAGCAACTCCGAACAAAGGAGACCTGACTATCCACGTGGGACCAACTGTAATTCCCACTGGCTTGGTCCCTGACCCCGCCTCCAGTCCTCTGCTGGAGTCCCAGGCCCCTCCCAGAGATCCGCCTATCTCTGCGGGTCCACTTGGAGTTCCTGCAGGCAAGATCCTTGACCCCCAAATCTGGGCCCTGCCAAAGAACGAGGTCTCAGCTGGAGAGCGCCAGTTTCCAGTGAGATCCCACTACCCTGCAAAAACTTCTCAAGTTCCAGCCCAGCCCTCGTCCTCTTCTCCCGGCTATTGGCCAGAGAGAAGCCTCCTAGAGAGCTTGGACCACACAGAGATACAGACATTGAATCTTTGATCCACATAAGCCCATCTGGGAAGGACCATAGAGAGAGGGAAGAGACACCACCAACACCTACAGGAAGAAGCTATGGGAAGAAGGCAATACAAGAGAACACCTAACAACAGAAAGACAAACATGACACCACCAGAATCTAGGGAATCTACACCAACTAGAATGGAACACATCAACAAAGCAGAGGAAGCAGAAGGGTATGACTTAAAAATCACCATCATAAAAATGATAGAGGCCCTCAAAGAAGATATGAGAAAATCCCTTAAAGAAATAGAGGAAAAAACAAACAAAAAAGTGGAAGAAATGAACAAATTCCTTAAGGAAAGTACAGAAAGCCAAGAAAAAACAATTAACCAGGTGAAGGAAACGGTTCAAGATTTGAAAACCGAAATTGAGAAAATAAAGGCAACACAAATGGAAGGAAAGCTGGAAATTGAAAAGCTGGGCAAAAAATCGGAAACCACGGACACAAGCATAACCAATAGAATTCAAGAGATGGAAGAGAGAATCTCAGGCGCAGAAGATAAACTAGAAGAAATAGATTCATCGACCAAAGAAAACCATAAATCCAACAAATCCTTAACACACAATATCCAGGAAATGTGGGACACCATGAAAAGGCCAAACCTAAGAATAATAGGCATAGAGGAAGGTGAGGAAGCCCAGCTCAAAGGTGCTGAAAACATATTCAACAAAATCATCGAGGAAAACTTTCCAAATCTGAAGAAGGACATGCCCATGAAAGTACAAGAAGCATACCGAACCCCAAATAGGCTGGACCAAAGAAAAAAGACCCCTCGACATATAATAATCAAAACACCTAGCATACAGAATAAAGAAAAAATATTAAGAGCAGCGAAGGAAAAAGGACAGGTAACATATAAAGGCAGACCTATCAAAATTACACCTGACTTCTCCATGGAAACCCTCAAGGCCAGAAGGTCCTGGATAGATGTTCTAAAAGTATTAAGAGAACACGGATCCCAGCCTAGGCTACTATATCCAGCAAAACTCTCAGTCAATATAGATGGAGAGAACAAGATATTCAATGACAAAACCAGATTTTCCCAATATGTATCTACAAATCCAGCCCTACAGAAAGTATTGGAAGGAAAATTCCAACCCAAGGAAGGTAACTACGCCCACAAAAATGTAGGCAACAGATAATCCAACTACACCAGAAACCTAGGGTGAAGCAGAACAAATATATTCACAATACCACTGCCAACAACAAACCTAAATCAAACAACCATCAACAATCAATGGTCCTTACTCACCCTCAACATTAATGGTCTTAACTCACCTATAAAAAGACACAGATTAACAGAATGGATACGAAGACAGAATCCATCCTTCTGCTGCATACAAGAAACACATCTTAGCTCCAAAGATAGACATTACCTCAGGGTAAAGGGTTGGGAAAAGATTTTCCAATCAAATGGAAATAAGAAGCAAGCAGGCGTAGCTATCCTAATATCTAACAAACTAGACTTCAAACCAAAACTAGTCAAAAGAGATGAAGATGGTCATTTCATATTCATCTCAGGAGAAATCCATCAACACAAAGTCTCAATTCTGAACATCTATGCCCCTAATACAAAGCCACCCACATTCGTAAAAGAAACACTACTAAAACTCAAAGCTCATATAAAACCTCACACACTTATAGTGGGAGACTTCAATACACCACTCTCAACACTAGACAGGACCACAAATCAGAAACTCAACAAAGAAACAAAAGAATTAACAGAAGTTATGTCTCAACTGGGGCTAACAGACATCTATAGAACATTCCATCCAAAGACAAAAGAATATACCTTCTTCTCTGCTCCACATGGAACCTTCTCTAAAATCGACCACATACTAGGAGACATAACAAACCTCAACAGATACAAGAGAATAGAAATAGTCCCCTGTATCTTATCGGACCACCATGCTTTAAAATTGGAATTCAACAACAATACAAATAGCAGAAAACCTGCAAACTCATGGAAACTTAACAATGTGCAATTGCACCACTCCTGGGTCAAAGAAGAAATAAAGAAAGAAATTAAAGACTTTCTAATATTCAACGAGAATGAGGATACAACATACCCGAACTTATGGGACACCTTGAAAGCAGTGCTACGAGGGAAGTTCATTGCACTAAGTGCCCATATGAAGAAAACAGAGGATAGTCACATAAATGAATTAACAGCGCAACTGAAAACCTTAGAACAGAGAGAAGCGTATTCACCCCGCAGGAGCAGACGCCAGGAAATAATCAACTTGAGGGCTGAAATCAACAAAATAGAAACCAGGAAAACAATACAAAAAATCAATGCAACAAAGAGTTGGTTTTTTGAGAAAATCAACAAGATTGATAAAACTTTATCCAAATTAACGAAAAAGCAGAGACAGAACATGCAAATTAACAAAATCAGAAATGAAATGGGGAACATAACAACAGACACAGAGGAAATCCAGACAATTTTCAGGTCATACTTCGAAAATCTGTATTCCACAAAAATTGAAAATTCAAAGGAAATGGACAAGTTTCTGGATAACTATCACTTACCAAAATTAAATCAAGAACAGACAAACAACTTAAATAGACCTATAACCCGAAATGAAATAGAAGCAGTCATCGAAAGCCTTCCAACGAAAAAAAGTCCAGGGCCAGATGGATTCAGTGCAGAATTCTACCAGACATTCAAGGAAGAACTAATACCACTACTCCTCAAACTGTTCCACAAGATAGAAACAGAAGGTTTATTGCCAATCTCTTTTTATGAGGCCACAATAACTTTGGTACCCAAACCTCACAAAGACACAACTAAGAAAGAAAACTACAGACCAATATCCCTGATGAACATCGATGCAAAAATACTCAATAAAATAATGGCAAACCGAATTCAAAAATACATCAGAGAAATCATCCACCATGATCAAGTAGGCTTCATACCTGGATTGCAGGGATGGTTTAACATACGAAAATCTATCAACGTGATCCACCATATAAACAAACTGAAAAAGAAAAACCATATGATTATCTCCCTAGATGCAGAAAAAGCCTTCGATAAAATTCAACACCCTTTCATGATAAAGGTATTAGAGAGGTCAGGGATAACAGGAACATACCTAAACATAATAAGAGCAATATACAGCAAACCAACTGCCAACATCAAACTGAATGGAGAGAAACTTAAGCCAATTCCTCTAAAATCAGGAGCAAGACAAGGCTGTCCTCTCTCTCCATATCTCTTCAATATCGTACTAGAAGTTCTAGCTAATGCTATAAGACAACAAAAGGAGATCAAGGGCATCCAAATTGGAAAGGAAGAAGTCAAACTGTCTCTATTTGCAGATGATATGATAGTTTACATAAGCGACCCAATAAACTCTACCAGGGAACTCCTACAGCTGATAAACACCTTCAGCAAACTAGCAGGATACAAGATAAACTCAAAAAAATCAGTAGCCCTATTTTTTTCAGACGACAAAGAGGCAGAGAAAGAAATCAGAGAAACATCACCCTTTACAATAGCCACAAGCAACATAAAGTATCTTGGTGTAACGCTTACCAAACAAGTAAAAGATCTATATAATAAGAACTTTGTGACTCTAAAGAAAGAAATTAAAGAAGATACCAGAAAATGGAAAGACCTCCCATGCTCTTGGATAGGTAGGATAAACATAGTAAAAATGGCAATCTTACCAAAAGCAATCTACAGATTCAATGCAATCCCCATTAAAATCCCACCACAATTCTTCACCGACCTTGAAAGGATAATAATTAACTTTATATGGAAAAACAAAAGACCCAGGATAGCCAAAACAACCCTATACAATAAAAGAACATCAGGAGGCATCACCATTCCTGACTTTAAGCTCTACTACAGAGCTATAGTTCTGAAAACAGCCTGGTATTGGCATAAAAATAGACAGGTAGACCAATGGAATCGAATTGAAAATCCTGATATTAATCCATGCACCTATGAACACCTGATTTTCGACAAAACAGCTAAAATGATACAATGGGGCAAAGACAGCATCTTCAACAAATGGTGCTGGCACAATTGGATGAGGGTGTGTAGAAGACTGCAGATAGACCCATGTCTGTCGCCATGCACAAAACTCAAGTCCAAATGGATCAAAGACCTCAACATCAATCCAGCCACATTGAACCTCTTAGAAGAGAAAGTAGGAGGTACCCTTGAACAAATTGGTATAGGAGACCGCTTCTTGAACATAACTCCAGGGGCACAGACACTGAAAGAAACAATTAATAAATGGGACCTCTTCAAACTTAGAAGCTTCTGTAAGGCAAAGGACACAGTTGACAAGACCAAACGGCAGCCCACTGACTGGGAAAAGATTTTCACTAATCCTATATCCGACAAAGGGCTGATCTCCAAAATATACAAAGAACTCAAGAAACTAGTCAACAAAACACCAAATAACCCTATTAAAAAATGGGGTACAGAACTGAAGAAAGAATTCTCAATGGAGGAAATCAAAAAGGCTGAAAGACACTTAAGAAAATGCTCCACATCCTTAGCTATCAGGGAAATGCAAATCAAAACAACTTTGAGATACCATCTTACCCCTGCCAGAATGGCTAAAATTAGAAACACCAGTGATGACTTATGTTGGAGAGGATGTGGAGAAAGTGGAACACTCCTCCACTGCTGGTGGGAGTGCAAACTCATACAGCCACTTTGGAGATCAGTATGGCGGTTCCTCAGGAAAATGGGAATTAGTTTACCACAGGACCCGGCAATCCCCCTCTTAGGCATATACCCAAAGGATTCACATCAATGCAACAAAGACATCTGTTCAACTATGTTCATAGCAGCACTATTTGTAATAGCAAGAACCTGGAAGCAACCTAGATGCCCTTCAATTGAAGAATGGTTAATGAAGATGTGGCACATCTACACAATGGAATACTACTCTGCAGAAAAAAATAATGGTATCTTGAAATTCGCAGGCAAGTGGATGGCACTTGAAGAAACCATCCTGAATGAGGTAACCCAGTCACAAAAAGAGGAACACAGTATGTACTCACTCATATATGGATTTTAGACCTAGATCAAATGATCACCAGCCTATAATTCACATCACCAGAGGAACTAGGATACAAGTTGTATTCTAAGAGATTCATATAAAGTCCCTCACAGAACTGGGAAGGGACAAGTCCCCCAGACCTCAGGTATAGTGGGGGAGGACAGCTAATGGAGAGAGAAGTAGGAGAAAATGAGAGGGAGGAGAGGAAGGCATGTGCGACTAGGAGGATTGAGCCTGGTTAGGAATGGAAAATAGGAAAGAGAGAGAGAGACAGAGACAGAGAGAGAGAACATAAAAGAGGGAGCCAATATTGGTTTGAAGATAAAGTTGAACACAAAGAAAGGTCGAAGGAACTACAAGACTGCTCCCAACTAACAATCTCAGCTTCCGTGGAAAGGCTATCATAAATGCCCTTCCCGGAGAGTGAGATCAACAACTAACTTCTCCATGGAGTCCTCAACTAATGCCTGTTGAAAACAGGAGCAAACACCCATACATAAACACTGAGTCAAACTAGAACCCAGAAGCAGATGGAGAGGACAAGACCATGCGGTAGAAGTACATAGAGACAGCTTACCTGAACAAGGAGGAGCTAAGGGCCACTAGACTGATAGCTGGGAAGCCAACAGGGGTCTGACTCGGACTCCCCTGAATATGGGTCTCAGCCAGAAGGTCTGAGCAGTCTAAGAGACCTCAGACAGTGGAGCCAGGATGTATCCCTGGTGCACAAAAGGACTTTGCAAACATATCCCCCATGGAGGGATAACTGCCTTATTCTAGAGATAGGAGAGAAGCCCTAGTCCCTACTTCACAGGACCTGTCAGATCTACATGACCCCAACTGGATGGCATTCCCCTACATATTGTATTGTGGTGGGGGGTTGGGAGGGGAGGGTGTTTAGAGTGCATGGGAGAGGGTAGAGAGGGTAAAGGGAGGGGGGGGGGGGGGGGGGGGGGGGGGGGGGGGGGGGGGGGGGGGGGGGGGGGGGGGGGGGGGAAAAAAAAAAAAAAAAAAAAAAAAAAAAAAAAAAAGGGGGGGGGGGGGGGGGGGGGGGGGGGGGGGGGGGGGGGGGGGGGGGGGGGGGGGGGGGGGAAGAAAAAAAAAAAAAAAAAAAAAAAAAAAAAAAAAAAAAAAAAAAAAAAAAAAAAAAAATGTGGGGGTTAAGAACAAGTTACTGGGGAAAAGTATTTCTATTTTTGTTTCCACAGAAAATGAAAAGATGTGGATTCCTTCCAGACTAAGGTGGTTTGATCACACCAGACCGCCTGAAACAGAGTACAAGCTGATCCTACATTCCAAACAGCTGGACAAAACAGCCCTACAGACTACAGCTAGGATATCTGAATCTTCTTCGAATCCCCCAAGACAGCGCCCCTTACCAGCAGGAAGTAGTTTGGAAAGAACGACGCCCAAATTCCCAAATATTGTGTATAAATGTTTGTTTTCATTTAATTGGACTTTGTTATATAAAATTAAATAAAAAATACTCTATATGCAAAAAAAAAAAAAAAAAAAGAAAATGAGATGTTCTGTAGTTTCCCACTGATGTCAGATGAACTGAAACCACTTATTTCATGGTTGTCACTGGGACTTCAGAAAAGCAGGGAAAATGAGTAAAGAAAACAGGAACCAGATCTCAAACAAGAAAATAAGTCTTTCTGCAATTTCAAGGCTGGATGATGGATCCACTGATTTAGAAACCTGACAACAGTCCTGTTGAAGAAGAGAACATTGAATAATGCAGCTATTTTCTCACTGTACCCTGAGAAAGCTCTGCTCAGTCACCAGAGTGCTCGTAGATGAAAGCTTCCCGGCCCAATTCTCTCAGACTATTCAAATTACCCTGAAGCCAACAGTTTTTATTATTATTCATTTTTCAAGAATTTCAGGAATAAAACTCCCAATGCATTGGAGCTATCACCAAAGTACCTGACAGGAGAAAGATATATCATGTTCTTTCTGATATTGCTCCTTCCCTTATCTCATGGTTTCTAAATTGTGTGTGACCACTAGTTAAAATGTACACCCAGTTCCCCTGACTTCAGCAAAATACACAGAACAAACATCTTCTTTTTTGCCATATGCCCTAAAATCTCTCTCAAGTTTTTAATATTCTAGGTGCCCTTCCCTGTGTTGAATAAAAAATTCATTCCAATCTGCATTTTGTAATTTTATGTGCAACATCTGCAAATTGTTTCAAGGAAGGAGGGGATGATCTTTCGCAGAGGTGAAACAGAGTGGGTTCTCTATTTTAGACAGGGTAAGTGACATTGAAATTTCTGTCTGACTATGTAGTGTTGGCTGTTGTCCTTGATTCCAGCACTCAGGAAGTAGAGGCAAGTAGATTTGTCTGAGTAGACTCGGGCCTACAGAGTAATTTCCAGGATAGCAGGGCCACACAGGGAAACTCTGTTTCAAACATCAAAAGAAATGAATTAATCAAATAATCAAATAATTAATTAATATTAAACAAGTAATGAGAAAAATCTACTAGAAAGCAACAACAACAAGATTAATAATAATAATTGAACAGCTCAGTTTAATGAGCAAGTTCTAGGACAACAGGCACCACACAGGGAAATTCTGTCTCAAAAAAAAAAAAAAAAAAAAAAAAAAAAAAACATTAGTTCCGGTTTGTGCAGATCTCTAAAATTCCTAGATCTGGAGTAGAAGCCAGGCCCAAAGGAGGTGCAGGGCTTGCTTTGTCTTTAAGAACACTCTAACCCTTGAGGAACTGCTCTTTTCACTGAAGCCTTATTAGCCAATCAGGGACATTGAGCCAACCCTCCAGTCTGAGGTCTGGAAGGAGACTTCCTTGAGCCATGCTGCAGGCTTGGTTTTGTATCAGAACAGGAGGCAGAGGATTGATTGCTGCTCTATGAGTGGTGCTGTCGTGAATTATGAGGGGAGCTCATGGATGAACAGAGAAGCTGAAGGACGGTGAGTAACTGGATGTGGGAGGGTAGGATGGGGAGTCATGGAATTCAGTTTGGCAGACCCTCCAGGAGGAGGCTGGCCTGGAATGTGCTGCCACATTCAGTGTTCAGTTAGGCCCATTGTGGTCCAGCAGCTTCCCAGACCACTGTGTGGCCTACGAATACTTCTCCATGTGGTCTGCTTCTGAGGAAAGGATTTTGATGCTGTAGAATTGTGAATAAACTTCTGTGTAGTCAGCTCCATTATGGTTTTGGTGCGTAGGGATGGCATTCACCAAAGAAGGAGAGGTTCGGTTACTTCAATGCCTTCCAGAAGTCCTGCTCTTACCATCTAAAGTTTAGGGGTCACATCCATTCAGAGTTATTATTGTTTTCTTTTTTGCCATCAAAATAAATTTTCTTCTTTTGTGAAAATATAAATAAAAAGACCTTACTTTATATATTGAGCCTAGTTCTTTCTCCCTGCCATCCTCCTATTTCACTCAGTGACCTCCCTATACCACCCCCCATAAATTCCTCTGGGAGACTCAGGTCTTCCAAGAGGGATCATCAAAATCTGTCAAGTCATTTGAGTTTTGGCCCAGGCACTTCTCCTTGTCTCTAGGCTAAGGGAGTATCCAAATTGGGAGTTAATTTTGTGCATGCTCTAAATGATATTATTTAATTATTTTTCATATATATATATATATATATATGCACATATAGGTTATATATATATATATATATATATATATATATATATATATTTTTTTTAAAATAGAATTTCTCCTTGTAGCTTTGCAGCCTGACTTAGAATTTTCTGTGTGGTGCAGGCTATCCCCAATCTCATAGAGATCTGCCTGCCTCTGCCTCCCCATTGCTAGGTTATAGTCAAATGCATGTATAAATGGCATTCTTGTTTTGGACCACAATCCACCATTCAGCTGTTTTGTCGAAGAGTGGAGTTGTTGACATAAAGATTTACCAATTCTTGGTGGATAGTTAGTCTCTCAAAATATAATTTAGCTGAGGGAGCGCTGCACCTAAAATTAAATAAAAAATAAATAAATAAAATGAGTTTCATGCTAACCACTCATGTTAGAGATTATGATTCTAAAATATATTTGCTTCCCAGGATAGTCCAGACATATGTCTCCAAACCATGGCAATAGACTAACCACTGATTTCAATGGAGCAGGGCTTTTACAGGCTGTTCAAGGGTTCCTTACTGGGCCACAATGAACATTAAGTCATGTTGTGCCAAAAACATCCATTTTCTTCTGGAGAAAAATCATGGCTCTGTCATATGGGCAAGATGAGCCCAGGTGACAACAGTTTGAAAAGGAAAACAATGAGGTGTTGAGGGCTGGACTGAGCAAGCAAGAATTTTTGTGTAGATCCCCACTCATGGAGAAGTAACCTTGTTCCTACTGAAACACAGGAAAGTTCTTGGCAGAACAAATAACAGCTTCAGGTTTTTAGCCTTAGGTGATTTCCATCAGATTTTGAGCTATTGAGAATAAAATAGAGCTCATCCCTTGAAACAAGGAAGATGCTTGGGAAAGAATGCAATTGTCTATGGCCAGGGTCTTTGTGGAGAGGCTAATTCAGATCCCAATTACACAACTCTTCACACTACAGGGAACTGTGGTTATCGGGCCTCTGACCACTGAGGGATTACTCGGTAATGTTATTGGGATTCCCTTTGTTCTCCCTGCACTATTTGGGGAGCATTTTCCTGAGTTTGCCCCATTAAATGTTAACTCTATTGACTTCCTAGATGTCCCTACTTCCATTCTCCCATGAAAGTAGTATACAAGACACTATTCCTCATAAGAAGCTTACTTAGAATAATACATAGCTTCAGCAAAACACCCTTGACCAAGCTTTCATCTTTTCGTTGTTCTGCCTCCCCTACTTTCTCATCTTCTGGCATTTCTTCCTCAGGACCTGTCAGTAAAGTGAGACCAATTGTTTCATATTACTCATGTACACCTGGGTTTGGTCCTTGTTTAACTGCCAGGGGCCGCCAAACAGAACAAGTCACCTAAGAGTCAGCCACATTCAGATGGTCTAGTTTGGTGCCATGAAGGTCCCCCAACTGTCAGTTCATACTCTGTGAGTTCCCAATAGTGATAGCAGATGTGGTGTGGCTTTGTTGGAGTGGGCTTTACCCTGTTAGAGGAATCACATCACTGTAGGATGAGACATGAGGTTTCTTATTCTCAGAATGATGCCCAATGTGTCAGAAACTCCCTGTTGCCTCTGAGTCATGCTGCAAGGACTCTAACCTCAAGGACTGCAGCAGTCTGCATGCTGATATGGCCCCTGCCATAATGTTGATTGACTGATCCTCTGAAAATTTCAGTGTGACACCTCAATTAAATGTTTTCTTTGAAAGTGCTGCCCTGGTCCATGGTGTCTCTTAACAGCAATGAAAATCTAACAAAGGCGGATGTCGTTCCCAGAGCCTGGGGTATTTCAGTGACAGGCTGTCCCTATTGTACAATTTATTTCTGATGTGTTCTCAATAGTTTGTTCTGGAAGCTTGCCTCTCCCTTTATGCCTGTTTGTTGGGTTTTTTTTTTTCTCATGGCTATATGCTACTTAAAGGGCCAAGAAATGGTACATGTTAACCTCCTATTTCGTTTTCTTCTAAATGGATTAAGTGAATGCATTATAATGACCATGTCATGAAATAAGTGTCCGAGGCTCCAGATTTATATATAAGTATATTGTCAAAGAAGTTTGTATTTACAGTGAGTGTATTAGACTTCTTTGTCACACATGTATTATTTATTGTAGGATGCAGTGACCTATGATGATATGTATATCCACTTCACTCAGGAAGAATGGGCTTTGCTAAATCCTTCTCAGAAATATCTCTACACAGATGTGATGATGAACATCTACAGGAATCTCACTACTACAGGTGAGACTGTATTTACCTTCATATTTTAAAATAAGAGACTCAAGGTTTCTTGGTTATGGATACTATTCTGTAATTTTAATTGAGAAAAGGGAAACTTTGGTGAAAGTGTCAATGAAGTTATTAACAGAAATTTTGTACAATTTACAATAATACATCATATATATTCTGTTATTTCAGGCTACATTTGTGATGACCATAATATGGAAGATCATTGGCAAACTTCTAGAAAACATGTAAATTTTGCTCTAACGATATTTTAATGTATTCTGGAAATTTTATTGAAGAGACACACATAAAAAATTTAAACAGTGAAAATAAGTGCAGCTTAAAATATAGTGATGGTTCTTATTTTCTGCCCAAACCATGTGTATCAGTGAAAGGTAACACTTCTGTGTTTCCAAGGCATTCATGTAAAAAGAGAAGGAAAAAATTCCTTAACAGATAACACCCTTGAATTGTAGTGCCTGGAGATCTATGCTGTAGATATGCCTGTCTGTTGAGTTTCATACTATTCAGATATTTGAAACAGTATACATGTTTCATAGGCCATAAGTATATATCAAAGACCTACTAAGAAAATAATCTGTAGTAAAGTAGGCATTACTTATATATTTGTGACATTTCTATGTATATCGAAAAGGTCATTTTATGAGTGTCAAGAAGTTTGTTGTGGAGAAACCTTAATCTCTATAACACATGTCTGTGAGGAAAAGAAAGTCAAAGTGTGTGAATGCAATGTGGAAACCTTTTTATTGATATTGTTACTTTAATAAGTATATCATATGTTGAGTCAGGTAGTTGTGGCCCATGGCTTTAATTTCAGTATTCATGATGAAGAGGAAGATGGATCACAAAATTTTGTGATCAGCCTGGTCTACAAAGTGAGTTCCAGGCTATCCAGGTCTACACAGAGACATTATTTATCAGAAAACCTAGGGGAAAAAAAAAAGAATATATGTTACGAGCCATGTGAATTTAGAATATGGAAAGATGAAACATACCTCTCTCTCTTAGGACATTGAGAAGAAATAAAAGATATTCAGTAGTCATCACTTTGAGAATAATTGTTGAGTGTGAAACCAGTTTGAAATTTATCAGTATTCCATCATTATCTGAAAAATATCAACAAATACACTGCAGTAAATCCATATGAATGTGTGAATGTTTCCATTTGTACTGGTATATTTGGCCAGTGTATTATGATTTATACAATGAAAAAATTGATAAAAGCAATAAATATGGCAAAGGTCTGCGATGGTCCAATTACTTTCAATTATGTGAGAAATCTCATGTGGACATATGCAGTAAATGTGGGCCATGAAATAAAGGCTCATACTCTGAATCACAGGTATCTTCTTTGAAAGCAAGACAATACCTCATGAGGGAAGCATTACAAAAGTAAATTTCAATATCTTAATCTTGTCTACACGTAGGCCGAATTATAAATTTATTTTATGCATGTACTAAGTTTCTTTAGTATCATGCATGTGGTAAAGTTTTACATATGCTAATTATCTTTGCAGTAATAAAAGAAGCCATACGGGAGTGAATCCTGTGAATATACACAATGAATGTATGAATAAATTTGTATTTTACAGGCATCATCAAAGGCTTGAAAAAATTCACACTGGAGAGAAACCATATAGAAATCTTCAGTATGGTGAAGTCTTTTCATGCCAATGTTTCCTCCAACTTCGTGAAAGAAAACACTCGGTAGAGAAAACCTATGAATGTAGTCAATGTGGTAAAGTGTTTGGAAGACATACTATGCTTAAAAGACATTTTAGAACACATAGTAGAGAGAAATCACAAGATTGTAATCAATGTGGTAAAGTCTTTTCACTATGCAATCATCTCAAAAAACATAAAAGAACACATACTGGTGAGAAACGCTATGAATGTAGCGAATGTGGTAAAGCTTTTTCACAACACTGGTGTGTAGTGAGATGGTCCTTCTGTGGCACTGACCAAACCCATTGGGGGGTGGAGCCATGGGCAGAAGTGACCTGTGGAAGGAGTTCTGAGAGAGAGCCTGGAAAAGCTCTCTTGCTGGCGTGACTTGGACAGGAGAGAATAGGGTTGAATTTCCTGGTGTTCATCTGTCTAGGTTATAAGTTATTTCTCCCTGAATAAACATCTATTCGGACTATTTGTTTATCCTGATCCTTATTTAACCACGATATCTGGTGTCAGAAGCAGGATTAGGATTTTCATGGGACCTGAGTGAAACCCAGGCAGCAGACACCGCTCCCCTCCACCACACCACAACGGGCAGGGTTTAACCAGGTGTACTCACCACAGCTTTGGGACATTTGCCTCTTCCTTACGGCAAAGGAGATCTTTGCCGCCAAAGTGGACCTGATAAGGCACTCACCACTTCTCATTTTTTGCCCATTTCCGCACAGCACTTTGCATTCGTGCACAGTCCCTCGGCACCTGCCCTGCTTGTGCGTTTTCATGCCCTTAGTCTTGTGTTCCAGCAATTCTATAAGTCTCCTTTTAACAAAATTTTGCTTGCCATCGTTTGTTAATAGCTATTCTATAGGACCGGAATCAGAAGGATCGTCTGCTGCCGGACAAAGTTTGGCGGTATACTTCTAGGCAGAACTGTGATCAGACGGGCCTCGGCGGCTAGGCACTATTTGCTGGCACACCTCCAGGCATAACTACCACAAGCTGAGATCTACAACTAAAAGCATCAAAGTTCCAGGACAGCAGAATTACACCTAAAGTTAATTGTAACATCCTTTGCAATTCAAGCTGATATAAAATCTGAGATAAATTGTTCCATAACTATGGCAGATAATTTTACAATGCAGAACTTTAGGAATTATTTTACTTCATATGTAGAAGGGATTTTAGAAGAAGAAACTTATGACTGGACCAATATGTACTTTTATTTTGTAATAGCAATGGGTTTCATCATTAACATCATATTCTTAAAGAACTGGTTTGAGATTACAGCAAATAATAAGGAAATTGTACAAACCATAGGAGACTTAGGAACAAGGATTCGAAACATTAAAAATGATAGAATTCAAAGCATAGAAAGTATAGAAAGAAAGGTTCAGAATATTGAAGATGGCATTGGCGAGCTGACAGGTAGAATTTGTTTCATGTCAGATACTTCAATAACCAGAACAGAAACAATGCAATGCATTAACACACTAGCAGAAACAGCTCGTTCCTGGTCTGAGGAAGCTACTAATAAGTTTAAAAAACTGGAACATCAGATAGAAAGACTAGATGATAGAATCTCTTCCATGCCAGAGGATAATGGCAAGCTAGCAGATAGAACATTGTTTCTGGAAGGCAGTTTACATGCCATTCAGATAATATATAAGGATGAGAAGATTAAAAACATGGAATCATTTGTAGTTGGAGAAAGTAAGAAACTGACTGATGCAATGAAGTCTCTAGAAAGTAATTTTATTCAAGAAGTTCAGACACTCAAAGAAACAATGGTGAATAGATTTCAGGCTTTAGAAGACCTTCATTCTGATACATCAGAAGAACAACTACAGGTAACAGGGCATGAAAAAGACTTAATAATTTCCACACCATTTAGGGTCAGGGGATCTTTCCCTGTATCTGTTAATGAAAAACCAGCAATGAAAAAACACCCAAAAGTTGTCGTTGCATATCAGTGGGAACCAATACGTATGAAAGATTTAAAAGTTATAAAGGAAGCAGTAGTCTCTTATGGCATGCACTCACCTTATGTGAAGCAATTAGTAGAATCTTGGGCAAGGAATAACAAGGTAACTCCTAAGGATTGGGATCAATTAATATCAGCTGTCCTTGAAAACTCCTCTCAATTAGAATGGAGGGCTTTATGGAGAGAGGAAGCAAAAGCTCTTGAACTTCAGGGCTTTAAGAAAGGTTATAAAGCTCCCCAAGATAAAATTCTTGGTCAGGGTCTCTATGCTGACCCAGAAACCCAAGCTGCCTATGATGAACATATCTTGTCTCTATGAAGTACAGCAGCTTTGAATCCTTGGGATAAGGTTCATGAATTAGGAGAGAGGATAGAACCCTATACCAAGATAAGGCAAGGACCTAGAGAATGCTTTAGTGTCTTTCTAGAAAGATTATCTAGGGCAGTACAATTAGAGGTAGTAGACATAGATGCTAGGCGAATACTCATAGAACCTTTAGCTTATGAGAATTCGAATCCTCAATGCAAACAGGTGCTTTGTCCTTTAAAAATGCGATCAGAACCCTTGGATTAATGGGTCCTATATAAGGCAACATTGAGTATAATGACAATAAGACTGAAGCATGGGTAGGAGAAGCCATATCTAAAGGTCAGAGAAGATATCAAGATAACAGAGTTCCTTACTATGGTGACTTCGAAGGTTGGGTAGGAGAAGCCATTTCCAAAGTTTTGAAGAGATATCAACATGTCAGATGTTATAACTGTTGTAAGATAGGACATCTAAAAAGAAATTGTAGGCAAAGCTTCCCTAGAAATAACACTCCCAGGAATGAATCAAACAGAAGGCCTCAGCCTCCTGGGTTATGTAGAAGGTGTGGCAAAGACAGACACTGGACAAATGAGTGTAGATCGACCAGAGACAAGCAAGGAAACCCTTTACAAACTCTTTGGGGGGCCTCTCGAAGGCCCCCACATCACAGGTGGTACGAACATTCGCAGTCACAGTAAAAGACAATCTCCCACAGGACAATTAGAAAATTCTGTGCCTTTTATAAAAACTCATACTGCTCTGGATGACAAACTAGTGACAGAAGTTGAATCAAACATGACAGAAGTAAATACAAAACATATATTTTGGCAAACCGCTATAAATATTCATAGGCCTAGATTGATAGTTAAGATGAATAATAGACTGTTTGAAGGCCTCCTGGACACAGGGGTTGATGTAACTATCATATCTAATAAATCTTGGCCTCGAAGATGGCCCCTGCATGAGGTAAATGTTCAATTCTTAGGGATTGGAACCCTGTCTCAGGTAAAACAAAGCACGAGATGGACTGAATGTATAGGACCAGAAGGACAGAGAGGAAGTTTGAGACCATATGTGGCTGATGTAGTGATAACTTTTTGGGGTCGTGATCTATTACAGCAATGGAATACACAGATTAACATTCCTCCAGTATTAGATAGGAACCATAGACAACCTCATGATTGTGGAAAAAAATAGTATTAAGTGCTATACAAGACAGATACCAAATATCCAGGCGGTACAAAAACAGAATACAAGTGCTGAACAAACAGAGGAAGCAAAAGCCCTACCTTTAAAATGTCTAACAGAGGAACCTGTCTGAGTGGGAAAATGGCCTATGCCCTCTGAGAAGTTAGAAGCTTTAGAAAGCCTGGATCAGGAACAGCTAAATGCTGGACATATTGAGGAATCAACCAGCCCTTGGAATTCTCCTGTATTTGTGATCAAAAAGAAATCTGGTAAATGGAGAATAATTACAGACCTGAGAGCCATCAATAAAGTTATCCAGCCAATGGGCTCTCTACAGCCTGGGATGCCCTTGCCTTCTTTGATACCCAAAGAATGGCCTATTATAGTTATTGATTCAAAGGATTGCTTCTTCACTATACCTTTACAAGAACAAGATAAAGAGAAATTTGCCTTCCGGGTACCTAATTACAATAATTCTCAACCGGTGAAGAGGTATCAATGGAAGGTTTTGCCACAGGGAATGCTAAATATCCCCACCCTGTGCCAATATTTTGTACAAAAACCGTTATAAATAATTCGTAAACAGTTTCCACAATCCATAATCTATCATTACATGGATGATATATTGTTAGCTGACTCTAAAGGAGAAATATTAGAAAAAATGTTTGAGAAAGTAAAGGAAGTTTTACCTCGCTGGGGATTACAAATTGCACCTGAAAAAATACAAAAAGGAGAGTCTATCAACTACTTAGGATATAAAATAGGTCTACAGAAAATTAGACAACAAAAAGTACAGATCAGAAGAGATTGCTACCAGACTCTTAATGATCTTCAAAAATTACTAGGAGAGATTTCTCAACTGCAAACCATTATTGGAGTAGAAGGGCATGATTTGAAAAACCTGAAAATGGCCTTAAAAGGAGATAAGGACTTGAATAGTCCACAAATACTATCAGGTGAAGCTGAGAAGGAATTAGAATGGGTAGAAAAGAGGATACTAGAGGCACATGTGGACCGTGTGGATCCAAACCTAGACTGTATTCTGGTTATATTACCATCTAGAGAATATCCTTCAGGGATTTTGATGCAGAGAGAAGATATCATATTAGAATGGATATTCCTACCACATAAACAGAATAAAAAACTAAAAACATATATAGAAAAGATCTCTTACTTGATTGTAAAAGTTAAATTAAGACTTCATCAGCTAATAGGAAGGGACCCAGCAGAATTTATAGTACCTATAACTAATGAGGATATTTCTTCGTTATGGAAAGATAACGAATATTGGCAGAGAGCTTGCAGTAACTTTTTGGGAACGATTAGCAACAACTATGCTAAATCTGAGAGAATCAAATTCATAAAGAAAACGATTTGGATCCTTCCATGCATTGAAAGAATCAGGTAAGGCAGGATATAAATCAGGAAATATTAGCAAAGTGGTTTAAAGCCCTTACAATTATGTACAAAAGGCAGAATTGTATGCCATTCTCATGGTACTTATGGATTTTAAAGAACCCGTCAATATAGTTACTGACTTTCAATACGCAGAGAGAGTCGTTTTACACATTGAGACTGCAGAATTTATTCCTGACAATACAGAATTAACTTCATTGTTTACACAGTTACAAGAAACAATCAGAAGGAGGACTCATCCTATATATATAACACACATCAGATCCCATACGGGTCTGCCAGGTCCTCTAGCACAAGGCAATGATGAAATTGATCGTTTATTGTTAGGAAGTGTGCTAGAAGCCTCAGAGTTTCATAAGAAACACCACGTGAACAGCAAAGGTTTAAAAAAGGATTTTTCTATCACGTGGGAACAAGCCAAGGAAATAGTAAGGAAATGTCCTACTTGCTCATTCTATAACCAAACTCCTTTACCACCAGGCAGTAACCCTAAAAGTATAAATAGGAATGAAATATGGCAAATGGATGTGTTTCATTTTGCAGAATTTGGAAAATTAAAATATGTACTTCACATTATATATACATTTTCAGAGTTTCAATGGGCTGCTGCTCTGAGCTCTGAAAAGGCTGATTCTGTTATCACACACCTATTAGAGGTAATGGCCATTATGGGCATACCTGCACAAATAAAAACAGACAATGCTCCAGAATATGTCTCCAGAAAATTGAAACAGTTTTTTGAGTATTACAAGATAAAGCACATAACTGGTATACCACATAATCCTACAGGACAAGCAGTGGTTGAGAGATACAATCGTACTTTAAAAGAAATGCTCCATAAACAGGCAGAAGGAACCAAAACACCCAAACACAGATTACATAATGCTTTATTAACATTAAACTTTCTTAATGCTGATGACAAAGGAAAAACAGCTGCGGAAAGACACTGGACAATAGAAAAAACTTCTGAACTAAATCAGCCAGTGTACTTCAAGGATGTACTGACCTCAGAATGGAAAGCAGGATATGTGTTACGTTGGGGTAGGGGTTTTGCATTTGTATCTACAGGAGAAGAAAAACTATGGATACCATCTAAGTTAATCAAGATTCGAGTTGAACAAGAGAAACATCTTAGTGAAGAGAAATGACAAGTCATCCAACGAATTACGTCCCATGAGGTGTGCGGAGGCTACTCAAAGGTAGGGGAAGTGTTCTCTTCTTGTTCTTACAGGAAAACAGAGAAAACCTATCATCAAACACCCAAAAAAACACTGAACATGTAGGTGCCTACAGAAGAGAAGACATCTCTTCAGAAACAATCACTTAAGGAAGCATAATCTGATATATGGTAAAAAAAAAATATTTAATTGCAGTAAACTATTTCTATACGGAAATCTATTTCTCTCTACTATCTAGTATTCCTGAAGTCCCAATTCATGTAAACCAATGCTGGCTTTGCAGATGGATTTGGCTTTCCTTCTCTAAATTCAAGCATGTTGTTAAGATTAAATGCATGGTTTCTGCCTTAAATCAAGAAGCCAATTGGTGTAAGGTAGAAGAAAACAAAATCTGGGGACTAATTTCTTATATGCAGTTTTCTCTCTGAAATCTTAATTTTCTCACATACTTTTAATCCTTATTGTTGTTTTTCCCTAATGCATACCTTAAAACTTGAAAGTTTTACTTTAATATTGATGTTTAAGTTTTCCACAAGGAATAATAACGATTCCTAACAGCAGTCTTTGAACTCTCAGGAAGGAAGATGGGGCTCCACATCATCGTTTCCACTTGACTCAACCTGATGCATCTGAATTACAAACATCACCCTAAAACCGGTTTGAGACTGGTTTGCTCGAGACAACTCATGACTAGCTAGCTGTAATGGTGCACCTTTTTATTACACCCTGGCCAGAGATTCAAATAGAACTACAATCAAGAATTTTTTGCCACACAGTGACTAGCTACATATGTCACAGCCAGTTCTGTTGAGAAATTTGGTTGCTAAAAATTTTCTTCCTACAGGATCCATTGGAACAATCATCGTCCCATTTCAGCAGGAAATAATCTTAAGATAACGACGCACCCCCTTTCCCCACCCTTGGAATTTGGGGATAATAGTCATCGTCTTTGGGTTGGTTTTAGTTATTTAGGGTTGGGTATGGAAGGTGATGCTTACACTCGGGTTTATCTTTTAGACAGGAATAGGGAATGTTTGGGAAAGGTATGGTTTAGATGGGATATAGGTGGATTAGCCTATTTTCTTGAGAATTTGAGTAAGAATGAGATAGTATTTTACAGCTTACATTGTTATGTATTCTTATGTGGTAAGCTATGTAAAATTAAGTTTATATTTTGTTATATTGTGTGAAATCTTTCCACTTACGATGTTTTATGCACATTATTTTTACCATATTCTATGTATGTATATTTTTTTGTATTCAACACATTTTGTATATTGATACAATTTGGGATATTTATCTTGCTGCCCTTTATAGTTCTACCTATTTTCTTGACAATTATACTCTGACTCTATTTTCGGAATTTACATGTATGTATATGTAAATAGTTATATTGTTTAAGTATTTGTTCCTGCTTTAATCAGGGAAGTTTTAATCAGTCTTTTAGCTAAATTCCCGAGTATTACAGATTATCATCACTCATGTTTCCTGTACCTATGAGATTAGGCAGATATAGATGCTTAATCTTCAATCACTTCATAGACATGCAGAACATGGCATTTAAATGTTTTAATATTAGTACTCCATTGACATGAGACACTGTTGCTCCTGACAGCACCGTGCACTTACCCGAAAATATGTTGGACACTGTTGTTGCTCCTGCTGGAGTTCATTCTTGCCTCAGCTAATGGCCTGTTGGTTAAAGAATTGCCCCCACCTTGACCACTGATTTGGACATGCAGTCCTATGTGCTTGCAGCAGACAAATGTAGAAGACTGCTGGACCTTTCCTAGTCAGGGTAAGACAGCCATTCTACCTCCCTGCTGTCGTTGTGGTCTGTCAAGTTCTCTTGGCCTTAGCCAAAACTGGGTGTACCAACATTGCTGTGAGAACTTGGGTGACTGTCCAGGTGGCTTGCTGTTTCTGTCCTTGCTTCATCTTTTGGAAGTTGCCCATCTGCACTTCCTGTCTACTCCAGTATTGTTATTTTCCTTCTCAGGTCTTGATGAGGTTGAAGATTAAACTATCACAACTATTATTCTCTCTTCCTACTTAGATATATTAGGTACTAGACTTATGTTTTCCAGCTTAGGACAACTCTATTGTAAACTCCATTATGCCTTCACCCTAGGACTACATATATAGGTCATTTTTTTCTCGATTTTCCTTTTCTTAGAGCACACTTGTTATTCACAGTTTTGTATATAGTTTTGTATTAAGCCTACATATTTTCTTTAGACTAAATGGGGAATTGTAGTGAGATAGTCCTTCTTTGGCACTGACCACGCCCATTGGGGTGGGGCCATGGGCGGAAGTGACCCGTGGAAGGAGTTCAGAGAGAGAGCCTGGAAAAGCTCTCTTGCTGGCATGACTCGGACAGAAGAGGATCGGGTTGAATTTCCTGGTGTTCATCTGTCTAGGTTGTAAGTTATTTCTCCCTGAATAAACATCTATTCGGACTATTTGTTTATCCTGATCCTTATTTAACCGTGATACTGGTGTCTATTAATTCATAAAAGAATACATACTGGAGAGATACCTTATGTATGTAATCAATGTGGTAGAACATTTTCACGTGTCATTAATCTCCAGTCTCACCATAGAACACATACTGGAGAGAAACCCTATGAATGTAATCAATGTAGTAAGGCATTTGCAAGTAATGGTCAGGTTAAAACTCACATGAGAACACATACTGGAGAGAAACCTTATGAATGTAATCAATGTGGTAGAATATTTTCACGTGTCTGTAATATCCAGTCTCACCATAGAACACATACTGGAGAGAAACCCTATGGATGTAGTCAATGTGGCTAAGCTTTCTCACAACACAGTGCTCTGGTATGTCATAAAAAATCACATACTCAAGAGAGACCCTATGAATGTAATCAATGTAGTAAAGCTTTCGCAACACATGATGTGCTTAAATGTCATATAAGAACACATACTGGAGAAAAACCCTATGGATGTAATTAATGCAGTAAAGCTTTTTCACAACACAGTGCTCTGCTATGCCATAAAAGATCACATAGAGAAAGACCCTATGAATGTAATCAATGTAGTAAAGCTTTCACTACATATGATGTGCTTAAAAGTCATATATGAACACATACTGGAGAGAAACACTGAGTGTAATCAAAGCATTTGCAAGTAATGGTCAGCTTAAAACTCATATAAGAACACATACTAGACAGAAACCTTATGCATGTAATCAATGTGCTAGACCATTTTCACGTGTCAATACTCTCCAATCTCATCATCGAACACATACTGGTTAGAAACCTTATGGACGCAATCAATGTGGTGAAGCTTTTTCACAACACATCCATCTGGTACATCATAAAAGAACACATACTGGAGAAAGACCCTATGAATGTAATCAATGTTGTAAAGCTTTCACAACACATGATGTGCTTAAAAGTTATATAAGAATACATACTGGGGAGAAACCTTATGAATGCCATCAAAGTAGTAAACCATTTACACATCCTATGGCTTTCTTAAGTCATAAAAGAATGCATACTTGAAAGACACTGAATGTATACCAAGTGGTAAAGTTGTGTACTTTGCTTATCATAATAGTCTTTGTCAGCCTAAGAATACCCTTATGTGATGTAATCTTACTAGAAAGGATGTTTTGCAATCTTCAGCAAACGTACATTGAGTTACATAGGATTCTGGAGAGAAAAATATCTGACATGTGAACAATCAGTTCAAGTATTACAATGTCTCTGTTTTGTTGTCACATAAAAACTCATGTCTACAAAAGTCATAGGAATTCACTGATAAGGGAACCCTGCTTCATCCTAACACTTGTCTTTATTTACATGAAAACCTCATTCAAATGATTTGTGTTCTCTAAGCCCAATTCTTCATGCTTACTTTCTTTTACATGAACCAATTCATGTTTTAGGAAAATTGTGAAGACTTTAAGACCCTCAACACATGGGTTACAGGAATGAGAGCTCATAAGAGAAACTATTTGCATATGGAAATTTTAATTATGTAATATCATTGTGTCAGTTTGTGATTGTTCACATGTGTAAGTTGTTTCCCAATAAAATATTTATTTTACCATTTGTCTTGGGTAGAAAAAACTTATCAACACCCCACATCTACAAGAAACAGTTTTATTTATTAAAGTTAAAACAAGTATGTTGTCTAATGTGCTCATAAATTTTTTTTAAGTGAGTTGGATTTTCTGTTTCATGATATCAAGTTGATAAAAAAAAGGATTTCAAATAGGCAGAGTGAGAGATTCAGTCTAACAAAATTATGACAGGTTCATTGCCATGAATTATGTCAGTTTTCTGAAAACATACTGTACATACCCATACCTGAATACTCAAGGGTCTGAACTTCCTGAGAAGTGCTTACTTGAATTTTAAATTTTCTTTTAGTTCCTGTATTGATCCCATGGCTGGTCTGGAACTCCTGCCTATAAGGTAGACTAATTTACTGTCTTAGTATCTGAGATACCTGGGATTGCTGGATCTTGATTACAGGTACCCAACTACCCAATTTTAAACTGAACTTGTAGTAAAAGGATGCACTTGCAATATACATGTCAAGGTTAGGGTTGAATTATTTTTTCAACACATTAGAGGATTTCCCTGTTTATAAGTGATTATGTATCTTACATATGCTTTTGCTGCTGTGTAAAGGTGCCCTTGAATCTTTTTTTTTTCAGTCTGCAAATACTCCCCAAATTTAAATATCTTTATATTTTCAAAATATTTAGTTTTCAGCTTGATTAAATCTGCGGTCTAAGTACAGGTATCAAAGATAATAAGGTTTTGACTTATTCTGTTTTGGTTTGAAATTTTTGTGCTTGTCTGTGGATACTTTCCTTCTGTACACAAGATTTCATGTAGTGAACACTGATCTTGAGCTCTCTATTAGCATAAGAGGACCTTGCAGGCTTGATTCTCCTGCCTCTACCTCTACATCCTAAGTTCTGGGTTGCAAGTGTGTGTCAGTGTGCCTCTAATGTATTTTGGTTTTTTATTTTATTTTTTTTTGAGACAGAGTCTTTCTATGTTGCTGAGACTGGCCTCAAACACTGGCTGTCTCCCCACATTATCTTTCTGAGTCCTGGAGTTACAGGAAGTTCAAACTCGATCTACCGGACCCCACAGATGGACAAGTTTTTAAACTAGGCATCACAGAGGAAGTGTGGCAGTGACCTCCAGTCTAGACAAAGATGCTTAACACTTTCTCTCTGGAGCTTTACTCAAGGTACTTAAGCAGCTAGGCATTGATGCCACTCACCACTTGGGAGGTAGAGGCAGATGGATTTCTGTCAGTTTGAGGCCGGCCTGGTCTACATAGGAATTTCTGGACAGGTTCCAAAGCCACAGAGAAACCCTATATCAAAAATCTAAAATAACACAAAATAAAACAAAAACAAAAAAGAAAAAAATAAGAGAGAGAGAGAGAGAGAGAGAGAGAGAGAGAGAGAGAGAGAATTTAGCCAAGCAATGATGTTTCAAGCTTTATACTCAGCACTCTGGATACAGAAGTGGGTGTATCTCTGAGTTGAAGAACATCAAGGGCTACAAAGAGAAACCCTGTGTGTGTATGTGTGTGTGTGTGTGTGTGTGTGTGTGTGTGTGTGTGTGTGTGTGTGTGTGCTACCCTGAATTATGTACACATATGTACATACACATCCAAGAGTCCATGGAGATAAGGAGAAATCATCATCACCAGGAGCTTTATTTACAGGTGGTTCTGAGACACAAGGTTTGGGGGCTAGAAATAGAAGTCCAGTCCTCTGGAAGAGGAAGAAATGCTCTTAACCTGAACAATGTAGCTAGCTGAAGAGATTCACTACTTACAGTTAGTTCTTCTACAGATTTTTATTATTATTAATTGTTCATGTCATTCTTTGCTGCAGCATTGTGTGATGAAAATGGATCCAACAAACTCTACAAGCCTATAGGATTTTATTGGGAAAGGGAGTGAAGGCAGTGGTAGGTGTCAACCAATTGGGAGCAGAAAGAAAAAGAGAGAGAAAATTGGCAGGAGTTGCTTGCTGATAAAGAGGAGGGAAGCAGTTTAGAACCAGGCTCTGCAGTTGGGACCCTTGCAACTGGGGACATGGAGGTTCCATTTGCCCAGCTCCTCATGACCTTTGAATGCACAATCTTATGGAGTCACTAAATGAATGCAAGGCTTAGCCTTCCAACCTTTGACAGCCTTTGAGATGTCAGTGTAGAGTGATCATCTCTGAAAGCCAGATCCTGGAGGGAAGGGATGGTTACCAGTGGAAACCAGAGAAGGTTGAATCCAGAGCATGGAAGGAACCTGAGCATTAGACAAGCCTGTGACCTGGAAAGGTTCCCTAAGAAGAAACAGGTCCTGGAGAGGACATGTGTGGAGTGACAGGTGCTGATGAGAAACCACCAGGGCAGGAAGAGAAGTCTTTGGGAGTAGGAACAGGGCCAGGTTGCCTAGGGTGAGGGTGAATCCAATAAATCATTACTATTA
Organism: Phodopus roborovskii; assembly: GCF_943737965.1. Lineage (NCBI taxonomy): Eukaryota > Metazoa > Chordata > Mammalia > Rodentia > Cricetidae > Phodopus > Phodopus roborovskii. The sequence goes on from NW_026125613.1 coordinate 70,138, forward strand.
GGCAGCACATGCTTTTCTGGGTGCTATTATTTCCCTTGTTAATTACAGAACATTCGTGTTATAAAAATGTTATAAAGGACACTAGCTGAAAGTGTGGTGACAAAGGTCTTTTAATTTCAGCATTCAGGAGGTAGAGGGAATTCTTTCTGTTTGAAGGTAGTTGGGTCTACAAAATGATCTCCAGGACAGCCTGGTATTCACAGTGAAACAAATTCTGGAAAAACACACAAAAGACCACTCCAGCAAATATGTTTTTCTTTATCCCTCCAAATGACAAATAAAATATATCATGTGTCCTAATAGTCTTTCTACTCATGAAGCCTTACCCTAAGAAATTATTTTGCATTTTTTACTAGAGAAAAAAATGTTTGCATTGTGTCTGTCATGCACAATAATATTGGGATGTTTTATTTTCCCTTTCCTGACTGGTTATCCATTTCTCCAGAAAGTGCCCAGTGTAGTAAGCATCAGTCAAGGCTTTGGGTATATTCACATTCCCAAAGTGTGTGTGTGTGTGTGTGTGTGTGTGTGTGTGTGTGTGTGTGTGTGTGTGTAGACCATAAAACAACTTTTGGTGCCTATTCTCTCCACCATTATTCTCAGATATTTTACTCAAGTACTCTAGACTGGACCCTGAAAAATGGATTTATTCCCATAACCCTTCCTAATCTGGCATGATTGTATCTTAATACCTTGTTGAGTTTATTCTTTAATAATATTTTAATGCAAATATTTGCTTTCATTATGTGAATTGTGTCTGTATGAATGTATACAATTCATGTGACTGCTTGCAGAAGCCATAAAAGAGCACTGGATTACACAGAGTTGGAGCTATAGATGGTTATAAGCCACTAGGCATGGATACTGGGAAGTGAACACAGGTATTTGGCAATAGCAGTAAATACTCTTTTAAATACTCTTTGCCTCTGATCTAGCTCTAAAGCTCCTAATTTATATTTTTAGTTAAAAGTATTTTTCTTGTGCATTTTTAATTACATGTTTTTTTCTTTTTTCTTTTTTTGTGATCAAACACATGCCTGTACACATGTGCTATCACACAGGCTTTACCAATCCAGGAAACTCTGAGGAGGTGGTTAAAGCTTCTTTCACTTTGTGTCACTGGAATTTAACTCAGGTTGTCCAATTTGTTATAAAGTGCCACTTTCCAATGATCTACCTCAATGGCCAATAATTTTAAATTTTAGTTTTAGCTTAAATAAAGAGTATTGGGTTTCATAGTGGTATCTTTATATACTTGTGATTATGTGCTTTCCTTGTTTGTTTTCTTCCCACACTACTCTCCCATTTGACCCTCCTCATCTCTAGCTGATTCCATTTCTTGTAGCATTTAGCTCTAAAATATATTTACTAGTCTTTGCAAGTAATGTTCTTGAGCAAATTTTGTATCTACCAAAATAGGGTTAAAACAAAAATTAATTAAAAGAGATGGGGTAGAACAATCCATATTCAACGGAAAACACTAATAAGACCTGTCAATTCTTAAAATCTATGCCCCAAACACATGATGAGGAAAAATACCCAAGACGATTAAACAGGAAGAAAGTATTGAATCACAGTTAAAATTAACAAATTAGAAACAAAGAAAAATAAAATTATTGAATGAAAGACATATTTGGTTTTTGTGTGAAAATCAACTATACAGACAAAACTAAGAGAGAGAGAGAGAATGTAACAATTAATAGAATCAGAAATTAAAAGGAGACATAATCAACATGGAAAACCACAGAACCATAAGAAATACTTTAAAAATACTTCATCCAAATTGGGTGTATATATATATATATATATATATATATATATCTTGATAGGTGTCACTTACCAAAGTTCAATCAACACCACATGAACAATTTGAATATAGAACTATCATGCATAGTGAAATAAAATGAAACATTACAAGCCTCACAACCAAAAATAAGTAAGAATTTAAATAAATAAATAAATAAATAAAATCTGAGTGAAACATTGTTTTAACATTGGAATTTACCAGCCTTTCAAAGAAGAGTTAGAAATGTTACTTCTCAACTTATTCCATGATATAAAAACACAAGAAACTTTACCCAATTTATTTTATGATGCCACAGGTACACAGATATCCATGCATTCAGGCTTTTTTTTTAAAAAAATATTCATACATAATTCATGTCAGATTTTACTACATCATATACCTTTAACCTGAAACAGGGTACAGTGGAAATTTGGCTTTCTGGATAGCCCTTAACAATATGGATATTGCAACAGGTTGACAGACTTGGGCATTCCAATTTCAATAATTCAATGGATCATAGCCACTCTGCCTGATGACGTTGAGATCATAAACCTTACTCAGCAAGGCTTTCCTATGTTGTGGGAAATATAAAGAGAATTGGAGATCAATTTTTCTCATGAATATATGTGAACAAATAATAAAATCCTCATAAACAGATTCCAAATCAGGACAAAATATCATCCAAACCAATAAAGGAGGCATCATTGTAAAGAGGGAGTGATAATACAACACACAAAAAAAAATCAAACATATTTAATGCACAATAAAAGTAAACTTTAAAAAACATAAGTATTCCTTTTTTTAAAATTTTATATAGTGATGCCAGTTGCCTCTCCCTCCGTCCATCTTTCTCTCTTCCATCTTATCATGCCTCCTGACCCCCTTCCCCTCCTACCTCTACACACTCCACATGTAGGGTGATGCCTTCCAGGAGGGCTAATCTAAATCTTTCAAGTCATTTGGAGTAGGGACTAAGATTTTTCTCCTGTATCTATGTTAAAGGAGTATCTCTTCATGGAGGATGTGATCCGAAAGCCCTTGTGTGCACCAGGGATACATCCTAGTTCCACTCTCCAAGGTCGCTTAGACTGTCCAGGCATTCTATCTTAGACCCATGTTTAGTGGATAAGAGTCAGTCCCATGATGAATTCCCAGATATCAGTCTGGTGGCCCATTACCTCCTCTATGTTCAGATAAGCTGTCTCTATTTGTTACTGCAGCCTGGTCTTGTCCTCCCTCTGTGCATATGAATTCCAGTTATGCCAAGTGTTTAGTTGTGGCTGTTTCCTTCTGTTTGCATCAGCTACTAGATGAGGACTCTATTATGGTGCATAAGTTACTCATCAATCTCATTATCAGGGAAGGCCATTTATGGTAGCCTTTCCACTATTCCTCAAATTGTTAGTTGGGGTCACACCTGTAGATGTCTGGACATTTCTCTAGGTTCAGTTTTCTCTTTAAACCTACAATGGCTCCCTCTTTTATGGTTTCTCTCCATGTCTCTCCTTCTGTCTCTGTCTCTCTCACTCCCTTTTCTCTCATCTATTCCTTCCCTGACACAATCTTCCCACGTGCTTTTCACTCCTCTTCTGTTTCTTGTAGATCGTTATCTACAAGTGATTGTCTCCACCAACACCCCATATGCTCAGGAGATCTTGTCCCTTTCCTAGTCTGTGAGGGACCTTATATGAACCTCTTAGAATCCTGCATGTAGCCTGGTTTCTCTGCCAAAGTGAATTATAAACTGGTGATCCATTGCACTATGTCTAAAATCCATATATGAGTGAGTACATACCATGTTCCCCTTTTTCTGACTGGGTTACCTCATTCAGGATGGATTCTTCAAGTTCCATCCATTTGCCTGTAGATTTCAAGATTCCAGTGTGTGTGTGTGTGTGTGTGTGTGTGTGTGTGTGTGTGTGTGTTTTCGCAGCATAGTACTCCATTGTGGAAATGTACACCATCTTCTTTATCCATTCTTCAGTTGAAGGGCATTTAGGTTACTTCAATGTTCTTGCTATTACAAATAATGCTGCTCTGAACATAAACATGTCTTTGTTGCATGGATGTGGATTATTTGGCTATATTCCTAAGAGGGGGATTGCTAGGTAATGTGGTAGAGTGATTCCCATTTTTCTGAAGAACTGCCACACTGATCGCCAAAATGGTTGTATATGTTTGCTTTCCCACCTGCAGTGGAGGAGTGTTCCCCTTTCCCCACATCCTCTCCAGCACAAGTTGTCATTGGTGTTTCTACTTTTAGCCATTCTGGCTGGAGTAATATATCTCAGAGTTGTTTTGATTTGCATTTCCCTTATACCCAAGGATTGTGAGCAATTTCTTTAGTTTTTTTCAGCCATTTTGGATTCCTCTATTGAGACTTCTCTCCTCAGTTTTTTTTTAATTCAACTTTTAATAGGTTTATTTGGTTTGTTGGCGAGTGGTTACTTGAGTTCTCTGTATATTTTGGAGATAAGCTGTAAGTTTGGTAGTGTTTGTTCTTCTCCACTAAGATGTGTTAATTGAACTGAAAACCTGATATTTTTTTAATCATCAGATTACATGATGAAAAAGTTTTTGACATAAATCAAACATAAAATCTTAGAGAGATTAGAGATATGAGATGCATATATTTACATAATGGATAATATTTACAGCAAGCCTATAGACAACATAAAATATAACAGAGAGAATCTCAAAGTACATCTGATAAAATCTGGAAAACAACACAAGGGTGCAACCTGTATATCTACTTAATATTGTACTTAAAGTACTAGTTAGATCAATAAATCAACTGAAAGATATAAATGGAGTATAATTTGGAAAGGAAGATATTGAACTATTGTTACCTGTAGGTACACATCATCTCTGCAAGGGAAGAACAGGTGATAAACACTTACAATAAAGTGACTGAGTAATAGAGTATCAAGAAACCATCCAAACAAACAAAGAAACAGTAGTCTTTCTATATAAAAACAGCAAACAACTGAGGAAGAAGTAAAGAAATCAGCACTCATCAAAACATCCTCAAGTAATATAACATATGTTCAAGTAATTCTTCACAAACAAGTGAGACATTGTATGCTACAAAACCTTTAGGTACAGGAAGAAAGAGTTTGAAGACCATATAAGCAGATGGAAAGATTTCCAATACTCATGATCAATATCATTAACCCAGTCAAAAGGCCATCCCTCTAACAACAATTTACAAATCCACCACAATACCCATAAAATTTACAACACACTTCATCAAAGACTGAGAAAGTACAGTTTGTAACTTCAGATGAATAAAAAAAAAAAGTTAGGTAAAACAACTCAACAGTAAAAGAATAGCATGGCACTGGCAGGAAAACAGACAAGTGCATCAATGGAATGAATTAAAAGCCCCGACATCAAACAAAACACAGGTGGACACTTGATTTCTGATAAGGAAATTCACAAATACAAAATGGGGAAAAAACACAGCAACTTCAACAAATGGTACCACTGAAACTAATTTTTTGCATGAAAAATTGAAATAGATTCATGTAGATCCCCTGCACAACACTCAAGCCCAGTGTGTCAAAGTCCCCCAAGAAATCAGACACACTGAAGCAGAAACAAGACCAAGTGTGTAAAAGCTTTGAATACACTGGCACAGGGGACAACATTCTGAATAGAAAATCAATTAATAAATGGGACCCCATGAAACTGCAATGATTGTGTAAGTCCAAGGACACTGTCAATCAGGCAAAGGGTCAGCTTAAGAAATGGGTTTAGATATTTAACAACTCCACATACAGTAGAGGCTAAATCAAAAGTATATAAAAAACTAAAAAATATCTAGGTGTTGTATGCTGTGGAAAATCTCTTCTGTATAATATGAATTTGTTTTACTCTCAGCAATTAACATCGAGCTCAAAATACTACAGCAGCGCATGCAGAGTTGGGTGGCTGGATCAAACTAGGATAATTCAGGGAAAAGGGGTGGAGTCAGTGAAGTCATGAACCAGATAGAAAGGAAGGAACCTTGGGCAGCAGAACAACTAATAGAAATGGGTTAATTTAAGTTGTAAGAGCTAGTTAGTAATAAGGCAGAGCTATTGGTTGAGCATTTATAATTAATATAAGCCTCAGTGTGTTTATTGGAGAGCTGCAGGTAGAACAAAACATCTGCCTACATTTGCAAATCTAAATAATCCAAATAAAAAATGGGGTATGAATATAAGCCAAGATTTCTCAGCAGATATATGTCAAGTAGCTGAGAAACACTTAAAGCAATGCTTGATACCATTAGCCACCAGAGAACTCCAAATCAAAGCTACTTTTTGATTCCTTCTTAGAACTTTGAGAATGGCAAATGTTAAACATGTAAAGGACAGCTCATGCTGGTAATGAAGGGATGCACTTGTAAAAGTGCAATTTAATACAGCCTTTATGGACATAAGTATCATTATTCTTCAGAAAACTGAGAGTCTATCTGTGTCAATGCCCAGCTATACCACCCTGAGTCATAAACCCAAAGGTTGTTCCATTCTCTATTCATTATAACCATGACTGGAAAGAGCCAAGAATTCCCTGAATGGGAGAACTGATTGTAAAAGAAATGAGTTGCATTTACACAATTTGATATCTAGTCAACTGTAAAATATCTGGCATGAAAAAAAAGTGATTTTCTCAGTTCTCGGTGCTAATGTCAGATACCATAAAAGCAGGGAATCAAAACTCCTTCTTGCCCCTTACTTTTTCTTCTGTGTCCACCACTATTTATAGTTAGTCAGTGAATTACCTTCATACACAGGTCCCTCTTCATGGGTAAGTCCACCATAAATGCTGCAGGAATTGGAAGAAACAGATTCACTGTTGTATTTCTGCTTTTCACAGAATAATCAATGTCCTGCCTGGATGGAAAACTGCCTTCCCAGGAATAAGCAGCTATATAAAATTACAAACAACTCCTTATTTAAATAGTGTGAGGCAAGCCTGGGCCTTAGGACTCATTAATCTAAACTTCTGGTTCCCAAGTTTCCTAATGATGTGTCATTGTAATATGTTAGTTCTTCCGGTTCTGGCGACATCACAACTATTATATTGCTTTCACTGCTACCTCATAACTATATTTTTTTTACTGTTATGAGTCATAAATATCTGTGTTTTCTGATTCTAAACATCTATACAGGAGACCACCCTAATTGGAAACTGAACATTGAGTAGTTCAAGCTTCCCTCCAGACACTGTACACACACCAATTCTGTGTTTTCATTCACATGGAAGTAATGAATACATGTGGAAAAATAACACTGAAATCCTCTTCAACTGCACCATCATGCCCTTGTTTTCATTGAGACCCATGCATCTGACTGCCTTAAACTACAAGTTTTAATCTCACCATTGCCTAGAGTGTTTTTCCCTGAAGTGTATGCACTGCACTATTACTCCTATTATGGTCTAAAGGGAGAAGCCAGGCTCCACATGCAAGTCATTTTTTTTATTTTATTTATATTTTTTAGAGCTTGGACATAGCCTGAAGTGGCATAGACTGGTAATTTTAGAACTCTGGGGTACTATGAACTTGCAATCCAAGAATTGTGGTTGTTTTGTCAAGAAGATAATGAGGGCAATGTCGTGTTATGCTACAGATAGAGTTCAAGGGACATCAATCAACATACCTTATCTTTCCTCAAATCCATTTTTCTAAAAAGCTGGAGATAAACTCTTCTAGAATAAATAAAACCTTAATTTAAACCAGGATTTATTGTTTGGTTCGACCCAATTATGAACCTTGAACAGCAATTTAGAGGACTGTTCTTTTACGTTCTGTTTACATTTCACTGGTTTTAAAATCAGGATTTTCTCTTTCATTATGGACATGCAGCTTAAATGCTGTTAATCCTGATGAACAAACATTCACGTCTTGCCAAATCAATTTCTAACTGGTGTGGTTAGCATATAGGTCAAATAAATCTGGGCTATTCGGGAAGGAGACCTAAATTAGCTAAATTCTGCTTTGTGTGACTTAATGTCTCCTAATATATGGTAAGGTTTTATGACATTTATACTCTCTACAAACACTTTAGTAATGGATTACTACTGTACACATGAGATACCAGTTACAAGCTCGATACAATTAACTCCAGATAAATCCTGAACGTAAATGTTCAATATTAAAAGTGCAGAACTTCTGGAACATACTAGATAGATGAGGGCTCTTTGAATTTGGCACATATGTCTTCCATGATGACAACCCAAGAACAACAGGTAACAGCAATTCAAAGGAATGTCAATATCAGGCATATTCTCAGCACAATCTGGCTCCAGATGCTCTGCTATGACATTATGAACCGGCAAATTTCACAATGTGATGAAATCAAAGGCTGCTGCCATGTCCAATGGAATTTCAAGGAATAAAAAGGACAAGCAGATATAGGACACATAGCGCCAGGCAAGAAGCATTCTCAACCAGTTTCTGGCTGCTGGTTCCCACACAGTTGGGGGAGGAACAGCTCCCTGGTCTCATCATCAGCTGCTACGACTCTCAATCTGGGACCATGGGAATCTCACACACCTTCCCAAGCCACTCTTTCCCTTCTAGGAACAGCCGATAGTATATTACCATAGGAGGCTGTGGGGATTTCAAGCACTCAACCCACATCAGAGCCCAAAGAAAAGTGCACAACACAACTTTAGAATTCTTCACCAGTGGAATCAAGGCAGAACCCTGGCTCCTAGAATAATCCTTCCTTCAGTTAACATATCTTCCTGAGACATGAGGGACAGGACATGGTGAGCAGAAAGTACAAGATAGCATGTTTCAAAACCCATCTTCCATGTGAAGAAGAGATTTATCCCAGATATATCCCAGATTGGTTGCAGAATTGTGCCACATTCAACAGCAAGTCCCTTGCTAATGTGAACCAATGGATTTGGTTATTAAAGAATGTATACAAATGTTGAAGGAGGCTAATCAGACAATAATGTACAAGAGGAATACAGCGTAACTCAAGAACATTGTGAACGAAATCCACAGGGCCTTCACGACTGACAACCACAATCCCAATCTTGGGCTATCATGAAGTTACTAACCCTGCCACATTCTGGACCTTTTCCATCATGGTAAATCCAGCTGCTGATTGCCTACCATTCCCCCTGTACTGTACACAAGAAAGTAGTCTTCCTATTTGGATTTGAATGCAGGAGGCATTCTCCACCAGAATTCCTTTTGTGGTAACTGCAATGGGTAGTTGACTACAGGACTCAAAATTGTAATTTGAAAATGCAGAGGTGGTACAGCCCATTAATGTATGGGTTTAATTTGCAATTAAGAGGTAAGTAATTTCATTAACCTGGGAAACATACAGCTAGGAACCAAAGACAACTGAGTCAAGAAAACAGTGCTGTCTCAGAACCATGTCCTGTAATTGTAGAGATACAACTGTTATAGCCTTACTATGTCTTCCCAGGAAGAATTCACTCCACATATTTAAATGATTAATAAACCAAGTACCTTTAAGGACTGTGTGCATCAAACTCTGGCTAATCACTAAGAGGTGATGTTGTGGAAATTTATTTTAAGATATGTTAGTTCATTTATGCCATGGAACATATATTAAATGATGATGGGAAACATGCCTTGAATTCTTTACTGTGGAGTTTGTTTAGCTCTATTAAGCTGTGGTAATTTGCATGTCTGGAGCACCGGAAGGTCTAATAAAATGCTGACTGACCAATACAAGGCAGAAGAAATGATAGGCAAGGTTAGAAGGCAGAGAGAATAAATATGAGAAATCCAGCAGGAGCGATGAAGGAGCAAGAAAATCAGGGCACATCCAGATATTCTAAAATAGAGCAAGAGTGAAAGTAAGATGCACAGAATTAAGGAACGGAAAAATCCCAGAGGCTAAAGATAGACGGGATAATTTAAAGATAAGAAAAGCTAGCAGGAAACAAGCCAAGTTAAGGAAGGGTGGGTATTCACAAATAAGAATAAGTCCCTGTGTGTGATTTATTTGGGAGCAGCGTGGGGAACATGCCCTAAAGACCAAATTGTAAATATGTACAATAAAAGGCAATCTAGAAGAGATTTTCCAACCTATGTATGATATCACCCTTAAGTCTCTTACAGGCCTCAGCACCTACATCAAACAATTTAAATAGGGACAACAGAATGCAAGTGCAGCCACTGAGACAGATGAAGACTTAAAGAGGAAAATCTATCTTTTAGACCAGAAGTTACAACCTGCAGTATAAAGTTGTCTCAATATATTTTAATATCAGAGTCTATGAATCTCACACATACAAAGGGAAGAAGACACAAATACAGAAAACATCAAGGAAAATTCACATATCTGTCCCTGAATGCTGTTCTTAGACAAGCAGTCCTTTTGAGCACTTGTAACCTCAGAATATGGCTTATATTAATCTCTGAGCATGATACCTCACAGGAACATCATGGATGCTTCCATGCAGGACCAGAAGAACATCTTAACTAGGTCTACCTGATGTCTATGACAGGGCTGTGACACCACTGTAGAGAAATCCATTTTTACTTTGGTTTATTTAATGTATATGGCTGTTTTCCTCCAGCCACCAGGGCACAGTACATGCAAAGGCTGGTATAGGGTATCATCTCCCTTGGAAGTCAAGTTACAGAAGATGGCTATATGCTATGGTTTCTGGGAATGGTCCTTGTGTCCTTTGTAATAACACCTAGTGCTCTTGAGTGCTAAGCTATATTTCTAGCCCTCTTCATTATTTAAAATATATTCTCATAACTATTATTTAAAATGTATGTCACAAATTTACTCCTTCCTGCCTTTTCTCCACCCCTTCCCATGTTCTTCTCTTTAAATTTCTTTCTTGTTAAGCACTTGTGAATATGTATGCACAAACATACAATGAAAATCAATAGAGTTCACTTCTCTTGGTTATGTATATATATTTTGAGGACTGAACATGTGGTATTGCATGTACAATCAGGGAGCTCATCCTTGCCTGTGGCTAATTCTTCCAATTTCAGGATAATTTCTCTCTCTGAGCTCTACACATCTGGACACAAAATGATCTGGGCTACCTTAGTCAGGAAACATTAACAAGAATAAGAAAGATGGGGTGGTATGTAGCTTAGATAACAATTGCTGGTGACAAGGCCCTGAATTGCTAGAGCTTTGGGGAAGATTATGTACAGTGTCCAGATCAAAGCATAGTCAATCTTTGTTCTTTGGTCTTCCCACTATACCCCATGAACTGTTTTTATCTTGGATGACTTTGTAATCCTGAAATACCCACCTCCACTTTCTAAGAACCATGATTACAGGCCTCTGCCACCATGCCTGGTTAAGGTGGCTTCAGCTTCCCATAGTGAGACATTAGAATGATGGGATGAGGAATTACAGTTAACAATACTCAAAATCCATTTATTTCTGTCAACCTGGGCTTCAACATTTGCAGGATAAGGCAGTATTTTTCCCAGGATCTTTGATGAGTTAAAACAGACTCAAGGGTGAGGAAGATAATATTTCTCATATTTGGGAATCAGTGAACTTTGAGGCAAAAATGATGTATTTGATAAGAATTTTTTTCTGTTGCTGGAGTGACCACCAGAGCCTGTGTCCTAGTTACCCTAACTGGTGAGGGTCAGTCACTTATCCTCAGTAAGCCAATTAATTAAATCAACATAGCTAGTGACATGCACTCTGTAGTCAATATCAACAGATCTCTCTGATGTCCTAGGAAAACTTCCATCTATATTGGGGCATTCTGGGCCATGCAGGGAGTCACAGTAACACTATTCTTAAAAAGAAGAGAATAAGTAATACAAAAAGGAAAATGACAAAATTATAAAATTTTAAATCATATTTATTTTGTTTGACTAATTTGGAAAAATAAAGAAAATATATGTTTAATAATGCATCCAAAGTGTCCAAACAGACTTTGAAAGAAGGCAAATATATGCAAAACTAAAAAAAATCTAAGTAAGCCAAATAGTGAATATTCCCCATATTTAAACTTCCCACATTCTCAGTTCCTGTTTTTCCTATAATGTGGCCAGATAAGAAGTCAATGTTTCTTTAATACAGACGTTCTCAGTTGAAAGACATGAGTCTTTTTCCACAATGAGTTTCCTGAGGAAATTAGAATTTCATGATTCCCGCGTTTCACTAGTTGCAGACCAAAATAGATCGCACAAAGTTGACGTCCAGTCTACAGACAAATGCCATTGTCTGAAAACCTGCAGTTACATTACAGACACACACATATAACAGATATATTTGCATTGATTTCAGTAACATTCTTTTTCTTTTTTTATTTTTGAAGGTTTTATTTCCTTTATAGAGTTTAGTGAAGAATCTAAAACTTGGTGTCTGAGCAAAGACGACATTTGCATTATGATTTCTGTTTTAGGCGTGTTATGGCTCCACCTGCTGGCTAACTAACTGTATATGTTAATTCATGATAAGCAAAGTTCATATTCTGTTCTCTATAAATGCAGGGTGTGAGACACTAGAAAAGACATGTTTAGAGTGCAAGAGACTTCCTTATTTAATTTGAAATGCCTTCTTAATAGGGTTTGAGCCAAGTCAACTCACTGCACAATGTTTTTTTAAATTTGAAATTCCTTTAAAGTTTCAATTAAAAAATTAATTACACTATAGTTAAGACAATCCATTAACCCCAAAAATTCCTATTAAAATTGAATAAATGATTTGTACGAGATAATTTAAGAGAAATTGTTGAATATATTTGTAATAGTGATCATTTTTTATTTAATTTATTATTTTACATATCAATCCCAGTTCCCTCTCCCTAACTCCCTCCCTCCATTTAACCCTCTCTGCCCTCTCACATGCACCCTAACCTGTTATCCCTGATCTTCCCAAGACCTTTATCATGAAAGGGTGTTGAATATTGTCGAAGGCTTTATCTGCATCTAGGGAGATAATCATATGGTTTTTCTTTTTCAGTTGTTTATATGGTAGGACATGTTGATAGATTTTTGTATGTTAAACCATCCCTGCAAATGAAGGATGAAGCCTATTGGGTGATGGTGGATGATTTCTCTGATGTATTCTTGAATTCGGTTTGCCATTATTTTACTGAGTATTTTTGCATAGATGTTCATCAGGGATATTGGTTTTTTAGTTTTCTTTCTTAGTTATGTCTTTGTGAGGCTTGGGTACCAAGGTTATTGTGGCCTCATAAAAGAGTTTTGCAGTGAAACTTCTGTTTCTCTTTTGTGGAACAATTTGAGGAGTAGTGGTATTATTTCTTCCTTGTATATCTGGTAGAATTCTGCACTGATGCCATCTGGCCCTGAACATCTATCCAGTACTTTCTGGCATTGAGGGTTTCCATGGAGAAATCAGGTGTAATTTTGATAGTTCTGCCTTTATATGTTACCTGTCCTTTTTCGTTCACTGCTCTTAATATTCCTTCTTTATTCTGAATGCTAGGTGTTTTGATTTTTATATGTCGAGGGATCTTTTTTCTTTGGTCCAGCCTATTGGGTTTCTGTATGCTCCGTGTACTTTCATGGGCATGTCCTTCTTCAGATTGGGAAAGTTTTCCTTGATGATTTTGTTGAATATGTTTTCAACACCTTTGAGCTGGGCTCCCTCACCTTCCTCTATTCCTATTATTCTTAGGTTTGGCCTTTTCACGGTATCCCACATTTCCTGGATGTTTTGTGTTAAGGATTTGTTGGATTTATGGTTTTCTTTGGTCGATGAATCTATTTCTCCTAGTTTATCTTCTGCACCTAAGATTCTCTCTTCCATCTCTTGAATTCTGTTGGTTATGCTTGCATCTGTAGTTCCCAATCTTTTGTCCATTTTTTTCTATTTCCAGCATTCCTTGGGTTTGTGTTGCCTTTATTTTCTCTATGTGAGTTTTATAGTCTTGAACCATTTCCTTCACCTGCTTGGTTGTTTTTTCTTGGTTTCTGTACTTTCTTTACATTCCTTAAGGAATTTGTTCATTTCTTACACTTTTTTTGTTTATTTTTTCTTCCATTTCTTTAAGAGATTTTCTCACATCTTCTTTGAGGGCTCTATTATTCTCTATCATTTTTTGATGGTAATTTTTAAATTGTTCCCTTCTGCTACCTCTGCTTTGTTGTTGTGTTCCATTCTAGTTGGGGTAGATTCCTTAGATTCTGGTGGTTTCATGCTTGCCTTCTGTTGCAGGTTATTTTCTTGTATTGCCATCTTTCCATAGCTTCTTTCAATAGGTGTTTGTGTTATCTCTCCCTCTCTCTATGGTGCTTCCCCGGTGGGCTTATGTGGGTCAGAGTTTCAATATCTGTAGCTCTTGGTGGTCCAAGTTCTATAGGATGTCTCTCCGCAGACAGGGACCCAGGGATGGGGTCAGGGATGAGGATCCAGTAGAAGATGCCTGCAGAAACTCAGAGTGCTCCCACAGAGATAGGCGGGTCTCTGGGAGGGGCCTGAGACTCCAGCAGAGCACTGTAGATGGGAGTAAGAGGTGAAGCAGTTGAGAATTACAGTTGGTCCCGTGTGGATAAGCCAGTCTCCTGTGTTCATATTCGCTCCAAGAATTCCCCCAAAGTAGTGTGGTCTCTAGCCAATGGCTGGCAGAAGAGGACTAAGGCTGGGCTGATACTCGGGATGTTTCTGCACCAATAGTCCAATCTCTCGGGGAACTGGCACTCTCTACCTGAGGACTCTTTCTTTAGCAGAATCTCTGTTTGAGGGTCAAGGACTTGCTGGAGGGAACTCAGAGTTGACCCATAGAGATAGGCAGATATCTGGGAGGGGCCCAGGACTCTAGCAGAGGACTGGAGGTGGGAGTCAGAGACCAAGCAGGTGGAAATTACGGGTGGCCCCACGTAGATAGGCAAGTCTCCTTTGTTCAGAGTTGCTCCGAGTAGTCCCCCTAAGTAGTGTGGACTGTTTGCTCCACCCTCTGTCCCAGTGCTCAACCAGAGCAGTGGGACAAGGTGCAGGGTAGGGCACAGGGTAGACAGGGCAGGTTGTTGGTGGGGATGGGTGGGGGTGTATCTGAGCTCCAAGTGTGCTCTCTATAGGGAAAGGACACAGGAGCAGTGGGATGAGGGACCAACCCAGGAAGTTGGGGGGAGATGTTGTAGGGGAGAGGTTGCCCCAATTTGGCCCAGACTCACCTCTAGCCAATGGCTGGCAGAAGAGCAAGTTCTAATAGATCTTATTAATACAAACTCACAGAGAGTGGGAGGGTGAAAATGGAAGGATCACAGACTCAGAGCATCTGGCTACGAGAGTTCTTATCTCTACCTATTATCAAACAATGTGATCCTGTCCTCACACTGCTTCCTCAGATTGACCGCTATCTCTTTGATCCCTCAGACTAACTGCTCAAACAAAATCATCTCACTGCATGCTCTTCTGTCTCCTCTACCATTTTCTTGCCCTTTCTGTCCAGCCATGTCACTCTATCTCCAAATCCCTACTGGGATTAATGCCTGAAATCCTAAGTCCTGGGATCACCTTAGTGTGAGCTGTTTTTCTTTTAGACAGACTTTTTTTCTCCCTCTCTCCCCCTCTCTCTCACTATGTCTCTCTCCATCTCTCTGATAGCCAGGACTGGCCTTTAACTCATAAACTTCCATCTGCCTCCATCCCCTTGGGCTGGTATGAAAGCTATGCCCATACCCTGCTCTGTTACAGAAGATATTGGCCTCTATGACAAAATAGTGGCTTGGGTGTGTAGCTAGCTAGTGACTTACATGCATGGCTAACTAATGAGTTAGGTATGTGTCTGACTAGTGACTTAGTGTGTATGACTAACTAGTGGCTAACCTGTGAGTTAGTGTATCTTACTAGTAACCTAACTGTGTGGCCAACTATTGACTTAAGGTAAGGTATGGTCTACTAGTAACTAGTGTGTTGGGCTAATTACTGACTTAAATGTTACTGACTAGTGACTTAGCATATGTGGCAAACTAGAAACTTAGGTGTGTGGCCTACTAGTGACATAGTGTGTGTGGTTAACTAGTGACTTAGGAGTGGCTGACTAGTGACATATTTACTGTGACTAACTAGTGACTTAGTGAATGTGGCTGAAAAGTGCCTCAAGTGTGTGGCTAACTAGAGGTGTGTAGTTAATGTGTTAGTGACTGTAGCTAACTAGTGACTTAGTATATGTGGATCCTAGAGACACAGTTGTGTGGCTGACTAGTAACTTAGATTGTGTGGCTAACTAGTAACTTATCAAGAGTGGCTAAATAGTAACTTATGTTTGTGACTAACTAGTGACTTAGGTACCTGGCTGTCTAGTGACTTAATGTGTGGTTAACTGCCACAGCAGCCCCACTGGAGACAGTGTAGCAATGGCTGAGAGAAATCTCAATGGCTACCTGTTCAGAGGTTCGTACCCCATGTGGTTATGCTTCCTGGGGAAAAGTGGTCCAGGTTCCTGCAGGTGCTTGCCTGACTGGCTGATTGGAACAGGTGCTTGGTGTATTTTGTGCTATGATACCTATAATGCTTTTGATCATGGGTGTTTTGGCCTGTAGCTCTACTGTTAATTCAGAGAAGCCCAGAAAACACTTAGATATAGTTTCAGAAACTGAAAGAGATAAAGACGAGCAAACAGCAGATGGATGCTATCCTCTGTGCCCTGAACTACAAATCCCACTTAGCCAGTTGAGACTTCAGTTGTCAGCACAAGACCTAATAAATGAACATAGCTAAAGCTGTAGGACGTTGCCCACAAGCCCTCAGCAAAGCTGTTGAGGGATTTACTACAATTCTCTAACTTGAAGTCTTAGGGCACCTGAATCAATACAACAGTACAAGAGTTCTTACCAATGTTGTTAAAAGTTTACTGACCAGAGACAATGATTATTCTCTAAACTCAGTAAATCAAATCACTGGTATGCTGACCACAAGCAGGCCAAAAAAGTTTCCCAGCTACACACGTGCTTAGATGTATTTACAATCTCATGCTTTAAAGTAATTGCTGACATTTTTATAGTATGTCTGTGAATTTTAAACTGTGGCCAAAGATCTGTTCCTTGAACTTTCTGCATAAAAACCCAATGATCTGAAGTAAAAATTGAAGCAGTTGCAAAGCTCCTCGAGTGTGTTTATGTCTGTCTGTCAAGCCAAAGCAACTCCTGACCTGTTAATCAGAGTCTTGGTTTCCCCGCAGACCATTGCCAACTGAAAGGTCTGCTGCAGATAACAAGTGACTTAGTTTTTCTGGGTACTAGTGATTCAATGTGTGTAGTTATCTAGTGACTTATTGTGTATGGATCACTAATGGCTTAGTGCCTGTGGCTAAGTAGTAACTTACTGTGTTTGGCTAATTACTGACTTTGTGTATGTGGCTAACTAGTATCCTAGATGAGTATGACTAACTCCTGACTTTGGTGTGTGGCTTACTAGTGACTTAGTATGTGTCTAACTAGTAACATAGTGTGTGTGTGTCTAACTACTGATATAGTATATGTGGATAACTAGTGACTTAGTGTATGTAGCTAACGAGTGACTTAGGTATGTAGCTGACTAAATACATAGGTGAATGGTTAACTACTCTCTTAGTGTGTGTAAGTAATTTAGTGTACCTGGCTGACTACTTTCTTGGTGTCTGTGGCTAGCTAGTGAATTAGATATGTGGCTGACTAGTGACTTAGTGTGTGTGGGTAAGTAGTGGTATAGTATGTGTGGCTAACTAGTGACATAGTGCCTGTGGCTAACTAGTAATGTAGAATTTTTCTACCTAGTGACTTAGTCAATGTGGTTAACTACTGCTTAGGCATGTAGCTGACTAGTGACTTAGTTGTGTGACTAACTACTATTTTCGTGTGTGTGGCTAAGTACTGCATTATTTGTGTGGTAGCATTGTGACTTAGTTTTGTGACTAACTAGTGACATAGGCATGCGGCTGACTATTGATTTACGTGTTTGCCTAACTAGTGACTTCGTGTGTGTGGCTAACAAGTGACTTAGGTGTGTGGCTGACAGGTGACATAATGTATGTGGGTAACAAGTGAGTCACTATGTGTGGCTAATAGTGGGTTAGTTTGTGGCTAACTAGTGACTTACACTTAACCAAGTGTGTAGCTAAATAGTGACTCAGCTTAGTAATCTGATCTTCAGAAATTTGATAGATCACATACAAAATAGAGCAGTAATTAAGAAGAGATAGACTGATGCTGCCCATATGCTGTTATTTTGTATTGAGTGTAGTAACCTGACACATAGTCAGTGATCTCCTTCTCAAACCTCTGAGCTGATATTAGTGTGTCATGCAGGATTGAACATTTCTGCACAAAGAGAGTTACCTATTGGCAAATTCAACATTCATTGGCTCTGAACTAGCTTTCCGAACTGTATACCCACATACTCTGGTCTGTGTTCATACACATGGCATGGATTCAAACATGATGGGAAATTACAAAATCACTCCCCCTACCACAGTCAGCTCCTTTTTTTCATAGTGGTGACTCAAGCACCTGGTTGCTTACCCTGAATCCTCCTTCAGTGTAAATAATTTTGCTTATTCTGATCCGAAAGCAGAGGCAAAGCTCCACATGTGAATCCTTTCCCTGTGACTGCACTGGATAGTTCACTACCTGACCTGACCCTAATGGAAATGTTAAATCTCTGAGGTGTTACAGTAATTTAAGAATTTTGAAGGAATAGTACAGAACACAGCAAGGCCATTGTTTGGAGAGCAATAGACTGCAACTAATGCCACCTGCATCAACATAAGAGCTTGCCTCATAAACATTCTTCTAACAGGATGAAAATACATCTGTTCTAGCCTTAATATGCCTTCCCAGGGAGAAATCACTTCATCCACAGTGGATATCTATAAAACCAAATACATCTAACATAACATGTATCCATCTTAGAAAATACTCGAACAGGAGCCAGCCTAGACATATTTTTGCATTTCATATATTCTATCCTTCTTAAATGGCTTTTTAAGTTCAAGCTCCATTTTAGACATTGAAAAATTTCAATGACTAGCTACTAAGGAAAAGGAGAGGATTATACAGCAAATGTGTTCAAAATACTATTTCTTAAGGACATGAGATACCTGAAACTGATGGATCTGCTCCACATGTAGGATCCGGAGGTGAAGGTATTGGTAAATGTAGAAGGTAGAAAATATTAAAAAAAAAAAAAAAAAAAAAAGCTGGCATGGGGAGAAGTTTCCCATGCCAAGTAAGCTTCTTAAGGAGAATAGGCTGTTGTACACTACTTCCAGGAAGGAAAGGGAAGGAAACAGGAGAATTCCTTGAAGTCAGTAGAAACTCATTCAATGGGACAAACTCAGGAGAAGACCACTAAAACAATGCCACACAAGGGGAACACAGGGTATATCATGATTATTACTGACTGAGCCCACAGTGGCCTTGGGACTGATAAACATATTTCTATGTAGTTAGATCTACAGACCTGAAATAACCTGTCCACAAAGGCTTTGTTCCAAACAATTACCAGCTCTCCCCAGCAAATACCTGATTTTGGACAAGGTACTCTGTTTTATGGTTAATACACCAGGGCCTTAGGGAAAGCTCCCAAGGCCTAGACAAGGCTGTTACTATCTCTCCCAAGAATGTTTGTCATGCCTGCCTGAGAGCCTCAATGAAAGCTGTGCTTTATCTGGCCACTCATACATCATTGGTTTACTTTTTAAAATCTGGTGTCCTATTGCCAATCTGGTAGAACTATGCTGGTTATGGACGAGTTTTTTTTTTTTTTTATATATATCAGTAAGGGACTACATGCTGTTATAAAACAGGAGTGGCTTCTTTGTAATGGTTTGGAGTCAACTGTCTGGAAAATCATGGTGAACAAATGTGTATTTGGGATTCAAAATTCTATCAGGTCTGGTCAGCATACACTTAACTTTGTGTGTTTTAGAGGCAGTCCTACCTCAGTTAAATTCTACTTTGTGAGACATACTATCTCCAAAGCATTTGTAAATCCTTTGTCTTACAAATTTACTCCTGTAGATCACTGCTCAATAGTGAAGTGCTACCCTTACTTGAGATGTCTTTTACAACCTGCAGAAAATTAACAATAAATGGATCTTACACATAAAATTAAAATGCAAAGTGCTGATCTTCTAAAAGTTACTTACCTAAAAGGCCTCTGGAAGTTTGTCACCATGCTTTCAATGGGTGCACCAAAAGTATGTAGAAGTTGACTAAATAGATGTTTCTACACACACCTCCCTGCTCCCAGTGCTCAGAGCAGATACAACCCACAGAACAGTTATTTAGAGGCCTGCCTCTCACTTCTGGGAATTTTATGGACTGTATGACAACTCTGCAAATACCCTCCACACTGGATCCCATACCTCACCATCTCCCACTACCCATCTGAGGACAGCAAACCCTCACTCACCATGCTGTGGTTTTCCAATTTGCCCTTCCTAAACACACAGTATACAAAACCACTGCCTCCAGCTTATCTTCAAATCCAGGACAGAATGGCTCTGTACTTCTTCTGACAGGCAGGTAACCTTGGGGTCTGATTGGCTAGTAAGGCCTTAGTGATAAGAGTACCTCACAGCTGGATGCAGAGTGCTTAAGGACACATTACAATGGGTCCTGATTGCCTTCTATCACAGACAAAGACTTTTCTATATCAGCAGAGATGTGCATTTCTATAACACTTGTTCTATAGCTGACCCTTGCTGCTATCTTCCTGCAGTTTACAGGAATTTTCCTTTCTTCCTCCTAGACACAGTGTGGCTAGCTAACTATACTTACTTAAGTGGGTTGAGTTATTCTTGGTGAACAAGTTGGACGGGAGCTCAGAATATTTATTTACTACATAGAGATTTAGGGATACAAAAATTGATATTTGTTATTTGGTTTAACACTGAATTTATGTGAAGTAAAGTAACTTTTTTACCTGGTTGTCTTGGGAACTTCAGACAATCAGGAAAGAAAAGCAGGAACCAGATCTCAAAAAAAAAAAAAAAAAGATTGTATGTCTTTCTCCTGTCAGATAGCTGGATGATGGCTCCATGGATGTAGAGTTTTATCCCTGAAACTGAGAGCAAACACTTGGCAAATGCGTAATAATGAGAAGAGTAGTCTTCATGGAAAATTGAATATTTGGAGAGGAATTGAACTAGGAAGTATGTATTTGTGAGCACTATTGTAAGCCAATATATCTTCACTGATAAGATAAAAAAGAAAACAAAACAAAAACCTACCACGACCAGAGGAACCATGTTATTCGTGGGTCTAGGTGGGCTAGAACCTGAAAATAAATGGGTGAGAAAGAAGGAATGAGACCAAGCAATGGTTTGTCAAGGTCTCAAGTTTATTAGGCCAAAGAGAGGTTTTTAAAGCAAAGCAGGGAGGAAGTGGGGAGGGGTAACTGTGCCCAATCTGGGGCTCTGGTAATGTCCCAGGCCATAAACCTCAGACCATAAATGTCTGCTTATCTCAATTCCTGCTGTCTGGTTCACCTCAGTTCCTGGGATTAGTGAAACAGACGGCTTGTTTAAGAAGTTTTCTGTTTTACCAAGATAAGCCTCAATTAGAGTTTTAACGTGTAAGTAATTCTGCAAGAGGATGTGACTCAAGGCCGGCTCCCAACAAAAACCAAGTGCATTATTCAATGTTCTCTACAAGAAACGGAATGTATGATGAATCTCACCATTATGTAGAAAGTGGATTTATTATAATGTCTCACAAGCTGTGATCTAGTTAGTCCAACAATGGTTGCCTACCAATGGGAATCTTAGGAGTACAGAAGTTTTTTAGTTAATCAGGATGGATGTCTCAGCTGGTCATTATATACCAAAATTACAAAGACATGGGCTCTAATGGTATTAAACGAAGCCAGAGCAAGGGTTAGCAGCCAAAGAGGGAGAGCTTCCTCCTTCAATACACTGTATACATGCTGGCTACCACTAGAAGGTGGATCTGATTCTTCCTTTATCTGATTTGTTTTGTTTTGTTTTTTGTTGTCAAAACAGGTTTATCAGTGCAGCCCTGGAACTCAACCTCAGAAAATCAGGCTGCCTCCTTTGTCCTGGGGTTAAACATGTTCACTATCACCAAGCAGTTAAAGGTAGATCTCATCATCTATTTCCTTATGAGGCTTCTGTGGCAGTCCTGGAATTTATACTGCCAGTCTGACATTCCTCAACCCATATATGGGTATGCTTTCCAACTTGTCATAGAGCTCGGATAACTCCTATTGCCCTTTATACATTACCTTTCCTGCTACAGGATGCCTGTGTCTTGATGATGATTGTCTCCTATCTAAATAACAATAGATTTGGCCTAGACAGCTTTACATGCACCCTGAAGGAAGGAAGGAAGTGCAGCTATGGGGAGCAGGAAGGCAGATAGTATGTGCAGTTATGAAGTGCCTTTGACATTAGGACAAGTAATTTCTGTTTTCCATTCATATTAATACTAATAGAAGTCCCCTTCCATTGACCCACCTTTGTTTGACTACTTAATTTAAATATCCTCTGGGGATTGACCTGGCCCATAGTGTTGCTCAAGGGGCCTCCTGATTTTAAGCAATTTCTTGGATAAATATTCATTGATGGTTTCATATGCTTTTTCTATACTGTGGAAGCTACGGCCTCTGACCATGGAGTTAAATAACTTCCCCAAATGTATAGGCTTTTTAAATCTAGAGACAGAATATATTTATTTCCCCTTGATTTCTCATTACAAGTATGTCCCAATTAACACTCTTTAATTTCTGCAATCTAATGAAATGTATCTACTATACCAGTGTAAAACTGAGTATGATAGCTTCAATGGGAACTTCAACATCTGACAATGACTGTTCCAAAACATAGATGGGAGACAACAAGAGGGAACCAAAGTACAAAAAGTTCTAGAAGTAACTTAGGGATGTAGAGACTGAGAGAAATAATTTTCCTAATGCTTAGGACTATTTGTTATTGATGCAATTCTTTTTGTCTAGAAAAAATTAAACTTCAGTAAAAAGATTCAAACATGCTACTATAGCTTTGTATATTTTTATACTTGCACTTTTATTATCTTTTATTAGTAATTTTGTTATAAAACCTAATATTTATGTGTTTTTGTGAATATGCAATCTGCATATTCAATTCATTCCCCATAAAATCCCAGCACAATTCTTCACTGACCTTGAAAGGATAATACTCAACATTATGTGAAAAAAACAAAAGACCCAGGATAGCCAAAACAACCCTGTGCAATAAAGGTTCTTCAGGAGGCATCACCATCTTCAACTTCATGCTCTACTCTAGAGCTATAGTGCTGTTAACCACTTGGTATTGGCACAAAAATAGACAGGTATACCAATTTAATCAAATAAAATATCCTGATATTAACCCTAACACCTACAAACACCTGATTTTTGACAAAACACTGAAAGTATAAAAGGGAGGGAGGAAAGCATCTTCAACAAATGTTGCTAGCACAACTGGATGATGGTGTGTATAAGCGTGCAGATAGACCCATGTCTATAGCCATGCACAATACTCAAGTCCAAATGGATCAAAGGGCTCAACATAATTCCAACCAGATGGAACTTCTTAGAATAGAAAGGGGGGGTACCATTGAACAACTGGTAGAGGAGACCACTTTCTGAACATAACTCCAAGAATGCATACAATGAGATCGACAATTAATAAGTGGGACTTCTTCAAACTGAATAGGTTCTGTAAGGCAAAGGACACAGTGGACAAGACCAAATGGCAGCCCACAGACTGGAAATTGATCTTCACAACCCTACACCTGACAGAGGGCTGATGTCCAAAATATACAAAGAATTCAAGAAAATCATCACCAAAATACCATGCATGGCCAAAGAATGTTAGACATGAGCAGTAGACTCCAAGATCCTCCAATAACACCTGCCCCCTTTTCTCATCCCCACACAAAGACACATCTCCCTTTGGGTTTAAATGAGAGGATGAAATGAATGGGGCATCCCCTGACCCTGCACAGAATTCCTGTTCCTCCATAGACACCTTGACCTCTCCATTTTATTAAATTCAAAGGAATCCAGCCCTCCAACTCCAGGAGAGGTTTCCCCTTGTATTGTGGTTTCTAGTAGATTTTCTCCCTTCTGTGTACCAGCCAGATAATCTCTGGTGTCCGAAAAAGCCAACCACTCTGGAGGTGCCACCTGTCTCCAATTCTTTTCCAACAATACTCTCTGGAACACACTCCAAGCCACCACTCTGAAGCACTTTATCCAAGTCCTCATTGATCTCAGAGCAAGCTGCGGAGTTCAATGATGGGTTTCAGCTGTGGTCTCCCTTACTATTAGCAGCAAGAGACACAGCTGACTGTCTCTCAGGTACTAGAGTGTGTGCACCTGGTTCCACCATAGCAACCACTGCTGTCATTTTCGGGACTAAAGTTTATACCTATTTTGCAGCACTTTAGAATTTGACTTGAGATTTATACCTGGGGAAGTGCAGTAGTTCCTTTTCGTATTAGAGATGCTACAGCTTACTAGTCTGTAATTAACTGAGTATTCATCACTGAATTTAAGCACTGGAGGCTCAGCTATAAAGTGGATTCATGAAGGTGGAATACATATGGTGTAACATATTTCTCTTATTTTTCTGCATTTGTCTCAAAGTAATTGTGAGTAATTGGAGGATTAACACTTCCATTCTTTGCCTGACTGACAACAAAGTACTTACCTAAGTTTTTAAATTTTGTTTTCATTTCTGATGCCATGGCTGGTGTGGAACTCCTGGGTATATGGCTATAAGGTAGCCTACTTTACTGTCTCACATTCTGGGATAGCTAGGATTGCTATATCATGGTTACAGGTACCTCACTACTCATCTTTAAAGTGAACATGGAGAAAGAATGATACTTGATATCTACCTGTTAGGGTTAGGGATTGATATTTCTTTTTAGAGGTGTCCTATGTATGTGAGTGTGTATGTATCCTACGTCTGCTTTTGTTGCTGTTCAATGTTGCCCTTGCGAGGTTTTTATTTTTTCAGTTCACAAAATACTCCCAATATTAAAATGTTTTTAAAATAATGAGGATATTGTTTCAATACTTTGTTGACTAAGAATAGATATGAAAGATGGTAAGGATTTGATTTGATCTGTTTTTTTTTTTTTTTTCTTGGTGAAGTTTTTGTGTCAGTCTTTGGGTGTCTTCCTTCCTTATACAAGGTTTCATACAGTCCACATTCATCTTTAGCTCTCTATGTACCAAAAAGGACCTTGCAGTCCTGATTATCCTGCCTCTACTTCCTAAGTGCTGGAAGACAACAAGACAACAGTATGCAACTTTGGCTCTCAGAATGTGTGTGTGTGTGTGTGTGTGTGTGTGTGTGTGTGTGTGTGTGTGTGTCTTTTGAGAAAGAGGCTTACTATGTTGCCTAGACTGGACTCAAACTCTGGCTTCCTCCTTCCATTAGCCTACTTAGTATTGGAGTTACAGGTAGTTCAGGGTTGAGGCACCAGACCACTGATGGCCTTGTTTTTAAAAAGGTGTCACACAGGAAGTGTGGAAGTGACTGCCATTGTAGCTAAAGATACTTAATCGTT
Organism: Phodopus roborovskii; assembly: GCF_943737965.1. Classification (NCBI taxonomy): domain Eukaryota; kingdom Metazoa; phylum Chordata; class Mammalia; order Rodentia; family Cricetidae; genus Phodopus; species Phodopus roborovskii. The sequence continues at coordinate 95,412 of NW_026125613.1, forward strand.
GTTCTCTGTAGTTATACAGAAGTTACATAATTTAGGGATTTTTTTTTTTAATCTACAGGAAAGAAAATGCAAATATAAAAGAATTTAGCAGGGCAGTGGTGGTTCTGAGTCACACAGTGTGGAATAAGATGGTTTCTCAAAATTGTTTTGATTTGCATTTCCCTGATAGCTAAGGATTTAGAGCACTTTCTTAATTGTGTATCAGTCTTTTTGATTTCATCTATTGAGAGTTCTTTCTTTAATTCTGTACCCCATTTTTCCTAGTGTTATTTGGTGTTTTGTTGACTAGTTTCTTGAGTTCTTTGTATATTTTGGAGATCAGCCCTTTGTCGGATATAGGCTTGGTGAAAATCTTTTCCAAGTCTGTGTGCAGACTTCTGGTCTTCTCCAATGTGTCCTTTGCCTTACAGAAGCTTCTAAGTTTGAAGAGGTCCCATTTATTAATTGTTGTTGTCAGTGTCTGTGCCCCTGGAGTTATGTTCAGGAAGTGGTCTCCTATACCAATTTGTTCAAGGGTAACCCCTACTTTCTCTTCTAAGAGGTTCAATGTGGCTAGTTTGCTGTTGAGGTCTGTGATCCATTTGGACTTGAGTTTTGTGCATGGTAACGGACATGGGTCTATCTGCAGTCTTCTACACATCATCATCCAATTGTGCCAGCACAATTTGTTGAAGATGCTGTCCTCGACCCATTGTATTCATTTAGCAGCTTTGTCAGAAGTCAGGTGTTCATAGGTGTGTGGTTAATATCAGGAATTTCAATTTGATTCCATTGGTCTACATGTCTATTTTTGTGCCAATACCAGGCTTGTTTCAGAACTATAGCTCTGTAGTAGAGCTTAAAGTAAGGGATGGCGATGCCTCCTGAAGTTTTTTTATTGCACAGGGTTGGTTTGGCTATCTTGGATCTTTTGTTTTACCATATAAAGTTGAATATGGTCCTTTCAAGGTCAGTGAAGAATTGTGGTCAGATTTTAATGGTGTAGTGAGATTATCTGTTGCCTACAATCTTCGTGGGCATAGTTAATTTCCTTGGGTTGGAGTTTTCCTTCCAATACTTTCTGTAGGGCTAGATTTGTAGATATATATTTTGAAAATCTTGTTTTGTCCTTAAATAACTTGTTTTCTCCATCTATAGTGACTGAGAGTTTTTTCTAGGTATAGTATACTGGGCTCGCTTCCGTGGTCTCTTAATACTTGTAGAACATCTATCCAGGACCTTCTGGCATTGATGGTTTCCATGGAGAAACCATCATGGAGAACTCAGGTGTAATTTTTATAGGTCTACCTTTATATGTTATTTCTCTTTTTCCTTCATTGCTCTTAATATTCTTTCTCTATTCTGTATGCTAGGTGTTTGATTATTATATTTCAATGGTGTAGAGAGCTAAGAAGTGCCTTGCCTTAAGATGGAGCAGGCTTCCACCTTCCAGATGGTTAGCGCTCTTATGGAAAAAAAAAGTCCTTATTTGGCCAAGGCTCTTGAGCTTGCTTGCTTCCCTATAAGAGCAGCCTATCTGCAGGGTCCCCATGGCTCAATGGGGTTTGTCAGTGCAAGGGGATTTAAGCCAGTGCAGGCATTTCCCCAGAGTCAGAAGAAGAAGTATGTTCAAGGATCCTGAATAAACTACTTGAAGATGATCTTGCCTGAGTTGCGTCTTCCTTGCAGGCTGAGGTTGGGAGCGACAGCTGGTGGCCCTTACCGGGACAGAGATCAGAACTTCTTGCAGTCAGGGCAGGACTGCAAAGTTTCAAGGTAAGGTGGGACAATAAAGACTGTAGAAATAAGCAGCAATAAGCTTCCCTAGGAAGAGTGGGTTAATAAGGACCGCATGGATAAGTGGCAATAAAGTCTCAGGCATTGAGCAAGAGGTTCTAGCGAACTGAAAGTAAAATTTTTTAAAATGGGGACATCTCAGTCTCATCCAATTTTTCTGGCTCTTCAGGAGCTACTTTTGTCAAAGAAACTTAAATTAAAGAAAAGCACATTAGAGAGGTTTCTGGGAGAATGCGATGCCATTGCACCTTGGTTTCGCAGTTTCGGGAGACCTTACCTTAGTGTGCTGGGACAAGTTTGGCAGGGATCTTGACTTCCCTTGGGAACAAGGGATGCTAAAGCCTGGAGTCATACCCATATGGATGTTAATGCATAGCTGCACTGAGTACCAAAAATGCTGTGGAGAGGCAGTGGAAAAGGGGCAAGCTGTGATAGAAATGCTACAAGAAGAAAGATCAGAAGAGGTTAAGAGCACAGGGGAGTCTGATATGGATGAAACAGACTCTGAGGAGGAATTGCAGGCCCTTGTAGAAAAGGTTCAGAAACAATCCCTTAGAGAATGGAGAGGGGAAGGGAAGGAGAAATGATGATGTGAGGAGTAGGAGGATCCCCCTGGAATAAAGCATTGGTGGCTCCCCTTATCAGATGGAGGAAGTGTGGGGCCGAAGGACAGGGCATTCCTTTTGCCCTGAGGTGTGGAGCAGTGCAAACTGACCTTGGTCTAGCTTTTCCGGTTTTCCAGGATGCCCAAGGCAATAGATATGAGGAGCTTTTAGAGTTCAAGGTCATCAAGGCTTTGGCTGAGTCTATGAGAACATATGGGATTTCAGCTTCTTTTACTGTAGCCCAAGTTGAAGCCCTGAATAGACACTGCATGACTCCTAGTGTTAAGATGGAAATTTCATGCCTTGAAATGCATCTATTATATGGATGATATATTGTTGGCGGCCAAGGATGAACAAATTTTAGATCAGGCTTATGAAGATTTGGTTAAATTATTGGAAAAGGTTATTTATAGCCCCTGAAAAGGTCCAAAAGGATAAGATTGTTAATTATTTAGGAGCCAAAGTGTATGAAAGACAAATTGTTCCTCAAAAGATTGAGATGAGAAAGTATAATTTGAAAATGTTAAATGACTTTCAGAAGTTATTAGGAGATGTTAATTGGATTAGGAGTTATTTAAAGTTGCCAAATTATGAATTAAAGCCATTATATCATATATTAGTAGGGGATCCAGCTCTTGATTCTCCTAGACTGTTGAAGCGAGAGAAGCCTTATGTAAAGTTGAGGAAAGACTACAAAATGCATTTCTATCTAGATGGAAGGAAGGTCAAGCTATCACATTATGCATTATCCCTACCTAAAATCAGACTACAGGGTTGTTATGTCAGGACGGATCATTGCTTTGGATTCATCCCAAATTCTCCCCAGCAAAAGCAATAGAACGTTATCCCACAGCAGTCGCTAGTTTGCCTCATAGTGGAATTCAACAAAGCATTCAATTTTTTGGACTGCCCCCAGTGCTACTTGTGGTGCTTTATTACTGTCACCAGGTTAAGATCTTGTGTGGCACTATCGATAATTGGGCCATATTGCAATGTGGGTTTGAAGGAACGATAGATAATTATTATCAAAAACATCATTTAATATCATTTTTTAAGGAACATCCTGTGATTTTTCCAAAAGTAACTTCCTCAGTCCCACTTAGTGGAGTGCCAAACTGATGGTTCAAAAACTGGTTGTGGGGCATATATGATTGCAAATAAGCCTCCTGTGTTGTGTCAATTTCAGGCAGGATCCCCTCAAATTGTGGAATGGAAAATTGTAGTCGAAATATTCAAAATTTGCCCAGTTGCATTTAATTTGTTCTCAGATTCAGCATATGTGGTGAATGCAGTAAAAATTTTGGAATTAGCAGGCCCTACTAAAATTAGTAGTGTTGTTTGTTCAGTCTTAGAAGAGTTACAAAGATCAATTAGGTTGAGAAAGAAATGCTTTTATATTCATCATATTAGCACTCATACGGGTTTGCCTGCCTGGGCCCTTAAGTGAAGGAAATTACATTGTTGATCAATGGACAATGGTGGAATGTATTTTTTACAGCTCATCTTTAGATCAGTCTAGGCAATTCCATCAGCAATTTCATGTAAATGCAAGGACTCTTCAACAGAAATTCCATTCGTCAAGAGCAGACGCCCCGACAGGTCGTTTTGAACTGTCCACAGTGTATAATATACTGAAAGACCCCCCACTATGATTATTGCCTGTTTAAATTGCTCTTGCTAATTTGCCAAGGTCAAGTTATGAGAAAAGTACAGGAGAGAACCAGGTGCTGCTCTCATCCAATGGCAACCAGATAGCTGTGGTCTGCAGCTTGGACCAAAGCAAGGTCAGCAGGACAGTGTCCAGTATGCTGAGATAGTCATAACTGAATTCTTTGTATTCTTTGTGCCCAACCCGAATAACCTACTGTCCTTGGTTAACTACAACTGCTACATTTAGATGAAACAATGAAATCCCTGTAACCATGCTTCTGCTTCTGTAAGCCTGCTTCTTGCCACCCCAAACCTATATAAACTGCCTGAGTTTTAACCTCGGCATGCTCAGTCCCCCGAAAGACTGAAGTGTCCACAGGTACCTGTGTAAACAATAAATAACCTCTTGCACTTGCATCCAGTGGTCTGATCTCCTCTCTTGGGGGCAAGGGCCTTCCCCCTGACAAGCTCCCAACTCTTGGGGTCTCATGGTGGTCTTTCATTGGAGGTTCCACCCAGATTGGAGACCCTTCCCCCTAGAGACTGACACTGACACCCACCGGGAGGTAAACTGGCCAGCGCTTAATTTCTGTTCTTTGTGGTCTTGTTCATATGTCTTTTACTTGTTGCTTGTTGCACAGCGATCTGTAATCGGCTAGTCGTGTCTGGAGGCGGCTTAAGAAGGAGCTGATGAGCTAGGGCTTCTACCCACCACCTTGGGAGATGGTCCAGGCATCTGGGGCGCCTGATTTTACGGGGCCCACAACAAGTCCCAGGGATTCGTGGTTTTGGAGGGGCCAGGGGGCTTAAGACCCTCTGTGACTCCAACTCAGTATCTGGTTTTTGTTTTACGCCGAAAACATGCAGCGTGTCTTTGTGCAGGCTGTCTATGTGTTTTTTCTGTTCTGTTTATCTGTCTGATTCTTTATTTCGAAGAAAATATGGAACAATCTTTAACCACCTCAGGTTATATGGCTTAGCACTGCACTCCAAGTTGGCTCTGGATACAAGCAACTCTGAGAAGGGCAATTATGGTTGCATGTGGGTTGGTGTCTGAGGCCTCACCTCCAGGAAAAAGATACTGGAAGGGTGTGCCACTGACTTGGCTGACTACCAGGATTCAGGGTCATTACAATGTCCACTAAGTTACTGGAGATCAGAACACTACCCTTGCCTGTTGCATTAATAAAACAAAAATGGGGAACTGTAGAGAGCTGCAAAGTTCCATGCCTTAAAGATGGTGCTGGCTTCTGCCTTCCACCTTCCCAATGGTGAGCCCTCTGTTGTAAACAAGTCCTTATTTGGCTAACCTGTTCAGCTTGCTTGTTTCTGTATAAGAGCAGCCTATATGCAGGGTCCATGTGGCTCACTGGGCTTGGTCCTCACATGGGGATATAAGCCTGTGTGGGTGTTTCCCTGGGGACAGAAGAAGAAGCTGTTCAAGGATCCTGAATAAACTGCTTGAAGAAGATCTTGCATGAGTCATGTCTTCCTTGAAGGGGTAGGTTGGACACGACACCATAGAAACAAACTGAAAAAGAAAAACCATATAATTATCTCCCTAGATGTTGCAAAAGCCTTCAACAAAATTCAATACCCTTTCATGATAAAGGTCTTAGAGAGGTCAGGGATAACAGGAACATACCTAAACATAATAAGAACAATATACAGCAAACCAACAGAAAACATCAAACTGAATGGAGAAAAAACTTAAGCCTCTAAACTCATGAACAAGACAAGGCTGCCCTCTCTCTCCATATCTCTTCAATATCATACTGGAAGTTCTAGCTAATGCTATAAGACAACAAAAGGAGATCAAAAGGATCCAAATTGGAAAGGAGGAAGTTAAACTGTCTCTGTTTGCAGAAGATATGCTAGTTTACATAAGCAACCCAATAAAATCTACCAGGGAACTCCTACAGCTGAAAAACACCTTCAGCAAACTAGCAGCATACAAGATAAACTCAAAAAAAAAAAATCAGTAGCCCTAATTTTTTTCAGACAACAAAGAGACAGAGAAAGAAATCAGAGAAACATCACCCTTTACAATAGCCACCAAGCAACATAAAGTATCTTGGTGTAACGCTTACCAAACAAGTAAAAGACATATATAATAAGAACTTTGTGGATCTAAAGAAAAAAAGAAGATGCCAGAAGATGGAAAGATCTCCTATGTGCTTCGATAGGTAAGATAAACATAGTAAAAATGGCAATCTTGCCAAAATCAATCTACAGATTCAATGCAATCCCCCATTAAAATCCCACCACAATTCTTGACTCACCTTGAAAGGATAATAATCAACTGTACATCGAAAAACAAAAGACCCTGGATAGCCAAAACAACCCTATACAATAATAGAACTTCAGGAGGCATCAGCATCCCTGACTTTAAGCTCTACTATAGAACTATAGTTCTGAAAACAGCCTGGTAATTGCATAAAAATAGACAGGTAGACAAATGGAATCAAATATAAAATACTTATATTAACTCATACACCTATGAACACCTGATTTTCAATAAAACATCTAAATTATACAATGGGGAAAGGACAGCATCTTCAACAAATGGTGCTGGCATAATTGGATGAGGGTGTGTAGAAGACTGCAGATAGACCCATGTCTGTCACCATGCAGAAAATTCAAGTCCAAGTGGATCAAAGACCTCAACATCAATCCAGCCCCATAAAACCTCTTAGAAGAGAAAGTAGGAAGTATTCTAGAAGAAACTGGTATAGGAGAAAATTCAAGTCCAAGTGGATCAAAGACCTCAACATCAATCCAGCCCCATAAAACCTCTTAGAAGAGAAAGTAGGAAGTATTCTAGAAGAAACTGGTATAGGAGACCACTTCGTGGGGCACAGAAACTGAGAGCAACAATTAATAAATGGGACCTCTTCAAACTTAGACACTTCTGTAAGGCAAAGGACACAGTCCACCTGACCAAAGGGAAGCCCACAGGCTGGGAAAAGATTTTCACCAATCCTATATCTGACAAAGGAGTGATCTCCAAAATATACAAAGAACTCATGAAACCATTCAACAAAACACCAAATAACCCTATTAAAAAATGGGGTACAGAACAGAAGAAAGAATTCTCAATAGAGGAAATCAAAAAAGCTGAAAGACACTTAATTAAGTGCTCCACATCCTTAGCTATATGGGAAATGTAAATCAAAACAATGATGAGATACCATCTTACTCCTGCCAGATGGCTAAAATTAGAAATAACAATGATGACTCATGTTGCAAAGGATGTGAAGAAAGGGGAACACTCCTCCACTGCTGGTGGGAGTGCAAACTCATACAGCCATTTTGGAGATCAGTATGGCGGTTCCTCAGGAAAATGGGAATTAGTTTACCACAGGATCCGGTCAACCCCTTCTTAGGCATATACCCAAAGGATCCACATCCAGGCAACAAAGACATCTGTTCAACTATGTTCATAGCAGCACTATTTGTAATAGCAAGAACCTGGAAGCAACCTAGATGTCCCTCAATTGAAGAATAGATAATGAAGATGTGGCACATCTACACAATGGAACACTACTCTGCAGAAAAAAAAAATAATGGTATCTTGAAATTCGCAGACAAGTGGATAGCACTTGAAGAAACCATCCTGAATGAGGTAACCCAGTCACAAAAAAGAGTACCATAGTATGTACTCACTCATATATGGATTTTAGACCTAGATCAAAGGATCACCGGCCTGTAATTCACACCACCAGTGGTGTATTCTAAGAGATTCATATAAAGTCCATCACAGAACCGGGAAGGGACAATTCCCCCAGAGCACAAGGGAAGTGGGGGGGCAGTGAAGGGAGAGAGCAGTAAGAGAAAATGAGAGGGAAGAAAGGAAAACACATGCAACCAGGAAGATTGAGCCCAGTTAGGAATAGAAAACAGGAGAGAGACAGAGAGAGAGAGAGAGAGAGAGAGAGAACATAAAAGAGGGAGCCAATATTTTTTTGAGGATAAAACTGAACACAAAGAAAGGTCTAGAGAACTACAAGAGTGCAGCCAACTAACAATATGAGCTTCCATGGATGGACTACCATAAATGCCCTTCCCGGATAGTGAGATCAACAACTAACTTATCCATGGATTCCTCAACTAATGCCTGTTGGAAACAGGAGCAAACACCCATACATAAACACGGAGTAGAACTACAACCCAGATGCAGATGGAGAGGACAGAAACACCAGACTGCAGAAACACATAGAGACAGCTTACCTGAACAGGGAGGAGCTTACGGACCTCCAGACTGATAGCTGGGAAGGAAGCATGGAACTCACTCAGGCCCCCCCCTGAATATGGGTCTCAGGCAGAAGGACTGAGCAGTCTAAAGGATCTCAGACAGTGGAGCCAGGATGTATCCCTGGTGTACAAAAGGACTTTGCGAACACATCCTCCATGGAGGGATAAATACCTTAATCTAGAGAGAGGAGAGATGCCCTAGTCCCTACTTCACATGACCTGTCAGATCTACATGACCCCAATATGATGGCATTCCCCTACACATTGAATTGGGTTGTGGGGATGAGATGGGAGGGTGGTTAGGGTGCATGTGAAAGGGCAGAGAGAGTAAATGGGAGGGAGGGAAGAAGGAAAGAAGGGAGGGAGATGGAACTGGGATCAACATGTAAAATATTAAATAAAAAAAAAAAAATGCTTAGACTCCGAAATTTAAGTTCAAGGACAAGTTACTGGGGAAAAGGATTTTTATTTTTGTTTCCACAGAAAATGAAAAGCTGTGGATTCCTTCCAGAGTAATGTGGTTTGAACAAGCCAAACCACCTGAAACAGAATACCAGGTGATCCTAAATTCAAAACAGCTGGACCAAACAGCCTTACAGACTTCAGCCATGATTTCTGCATCTTCTTAGAATCCCCGATGACAGCGCCCCTTACAAGCAGTAAGTAGTTTTGAAAGAACAACGTCCAAATTCCCAAATACTGTCTAAATGTTTGTTTTCATTTAAATGGACTTAGTTATATAAAATTAAAAAAAAAAGATCATCTTGAATGCACTGAACAAACTGGAACTCTCCATGTTCTGCAACTTGCCTTCCATATTCATGAAAAGCATGTTGGTGCTGACTATAAAGACATTTCCATACAATGCTCCCTGATTGAAATCAATCCTCAGATTCAGCCCAAAAGTAGAAGTATTCATATTTTGCACCATGATCTTCATAGCTTCTAGGAATACATGGGACCTCACAAATTTGAATGACTCAATAGATTTTCAACCATCCTCAGGGAAGCCCCAACTCACAGACTCTCTGCCTCCAAATACCATCCTCTTAATCTTAGGATAGCATTCCCTTGTTTATCATTCTATGTCTTCCTTGCTCATCCATGCCCTTCACAGTTTTTTTTTTTTTATAGCAGTACTCACAGCACAGCAACCAATCCAGTAGAGCCTGTTGTGCTATAAAATCAAGCCTGCAGCATGGCTCCAGGAAATTTCCTGAAAAACCTTAGGTTAGCCTTTGGGCCCTGATTCCCTGATTGGCTAGTGAGGCTTGGGTGACAAGAGTAATTCCTCAATGGTTAAAGTGTTCTTAAAGACAAAGTAAAAACATGCATTTCTTTTTCTTTTATATTCTTATTTATTTATTCATTCATTTATTTTGGTTTTTCAGGACAGGGTTTGGCTGTGTAGTACTTTTTGTCTTGGAACACACTTTGTGGACAAGGCTGGACAATTCAGAATCTTAGTTATTATTATAATGATGATGAGGAGGAGGAGGATGATTATTGTGATTACAACTATAACTATTACTACTACTCATTCCGTTATTTGTAGTAGATTTTTTCTCATTAATTAATTTTTTTTTTTTTTTACTTTATCGATTTTCCAACAGAGATTTTCCATACTGGCTGATCGTGGAACTCTATCTGTAGATCATGCTGTCCAGAATATTAAAAAAATAAGGAGACTTTGGGCATAAAAGGTGTCTGTTCTATAGATTCTTGCAGAGATCAAACGTATTGTGGGTAGTATTTACCTGGTTGCCACAGGCACCTCAGAAAACCATGAAAAAAAAAATGCAGGAACCATATCACAAACAAGATGATATATTGTCCCAGACAGACACCTGGGTGATAGCTCCATTGCATTGTGAGTTTTAATCCTGAAGTTAGTGTCAAATTTTTGAGAAATGAATGATAATAAAAAGTGTTGTTTCATGGTAACTTGAATATTCAGAGAGAAAGTGTCTGGGAAGAATGCCTCTATGAGCACTATAGTGAGCCAGCTCAGCTTCCACATTGGGCAGGTGAAATCAGAGCTGAATTATTCAATGTTCTCTACTTGAGCAGGAATGGAAGAATACAGCCCTCTGTTTTTGTTGAAAGTGGACTATTGGGCTGTCTCAGAAGCTGAGGGCTTCTCACTTAATATTTGCCTAACAATGGAAATTTGAAGAATTCTGTAGTTGTTTGGTTTATGAGTCTAGATGTCTCAGCTGGTCTTCAGCATACACGAGTATTTCAAAGAAATGCTCTCTAAAGCTATTAAAGGAATAGACTCAGTAGGATCCACATGGCTTCCACTTTGTGGATCCTGTAAAATATTTCTTCAAGTATGATGGTATTTCGTGGTCCTTTAAAAAATGAAGCTCCATTTTATTTATTCATTAAACTTAAGTCATCAACCAAAGTTAGGGCAATGCCAGAGGATTTCTATTAATATATATAAATGGCCAATAGGAATTGCTTTCCATAATACTAACCACACTCCATAACTTCAGGCACTGCCTTCAGGCACTGTATAGCTGCACTTACTCCCTGCCTGAAGGGTGTGTATAAAACTGACTGGGCCCAGACATATTGTTATTTAGATGGGAGAAATTCACCTTCAAGGCTCAGATATCCTATAGCAAGGAAGATTATGTCTTAAGTACAAGAATGTTATTTGATTTCAACTTTCCTGGTTGAAACGTCGTAACGGAAAGTTAAAAGCACTCTGGTCAAATCTTGCTGAAGGAAGATCCCCATCTCCTTTTCCCACTGATGTTTAAATTGTATGTGGCACATGTAAGACAAACCTGAATGTGGAGCCATATTCCTAAATTCCAGAAGCCAAAATTATAGTTTCTCCCTTGTGTGTTCCAAAACATGCCAAAAGCAAGCCTGTGATGCACACAGGAAAGCAATATTTGTTTCTCTTTTGTTTTCTTTTGGTTTGATTTGGTTTTCCAAGGCAGGGTTTCTCTGTAGGATTGGAATTTTCTTTGAAAATCAGCCTGGCCTAGAATTCACAGTGATCTGTCTGCCTCTACCTCCCAAGTTCTTGGAATAAAGTTTTACACCACCACAGACCAGTATGGATACTGATATGAAAGCTATCTCGTTCTCCTCAGGGAACATTTATACAGGTAGGCTCAGAGCACAAAGGCCATTGACCTGATCAGCACAAGTCACATGGTTCCTCAAAATCCCAATAGCAATGACAGCTAGTTAGAGCTGCTCTTCAAGCTCTGAAGCCTAGACATGCATCATGCTGTGTGACAGTGGTTTACATTGGAGCTCCTACAAGAGAGCCTGCAATTTGGTTTCATATTAACATCTGTCCATTATCCAGATTATGGATTACTCTTGTCTGTGGATGGACACAAAGAAATGGAGAGTCAGGCATTTTGTACATCATCTAAAATTGATTACACTGCTAATTTCCACCAATGGAAACCAGGAAATTGCTCGTGTTCCTTCTGTCTCCCACCTCTTTCTGCACAGTGTCTACAGCAAAATTAAAGTTCTTAAATGAACTCAATTCTTTCATATTCCTCTCTTTATTTGCAGTCCCCAATACCAGCCACAGGGGTTGGTAAACCATCAATAAATGATCTGTATTTGCTTCTCAATGAACATCCAAAGCCTCATCATGAAGGATTTGCAGTAGTTTCTTCTCAGCACAGTGTAGTGCAGTCACGATTAAATGTGATCCATGCAATTTTCATTGACCTAACCTTGTTTGCCATGGCCGAGCTCAATATAAACTTGCAAAATTTTGATCACACTAATCTAGTCTGTCTTCATTCACCTGACATAAATTAATGCACCCTGAGTATTTAAAGAACACAATCACCTAATATGCATTAGTTAAGATTTTTTTTTATTGCTGTGTATATACACAAACAAATTCCAAAAGACTTGTTGTTGTTTGAGAAAGAGTTTCTCTGTGGCTTTGGAGTTTGTCCTGGAACTAGTTTTATATATCAGTCTGGTCTCCAACTAACAGAGATCTGCTTGACTCTGCCTCCTGAGTAGTACTCTCCCAGTCAGGGAACCCAACCCTGGTCTCACCAATGACAGGCAGGGATGAGATATTCACCACTATACTATCCAAGAGAGATCTTATATAGAATACACTTAATTGCAGTCACTCACAGTTTCAGAGGTCCAGTCCATTGTTATAATAAGAGAAAACATGATTGGAAGAAGAATGTGATGCTGGTTTCATCTTGATACACAGGCCAGAGGAGGTCATCTTACATACTTGCTCATTTCTAGAACATGGAAACCCCGAAAGACCATCATCAGTGATGCTCTTCTTCCCAAAATGCAAACCTAACTGCAGCAAAGCCTCACCTTATAATAGTACTACTCCCTGTAACATCATTGGCCCAATGACACTCAAACCATCATGTTTCCTGAAGCAGGGCCTTTTTCATGATGGTAACTTAAGCAGCTGATTACCTAACCTGTTTCCCCTTGCAATACACTCAGAAAAAGTATTCATTTTACTCTAGTCTGATGGCAGAAAACATGCTACTCATGAATTTTTTGTTTTCCTGTAAATGCAATTGATATTTTACTCCATGACATAAATGTAAAATTTTAAATCTCTAAGGACATAATTTTTCATCTTCTGGTATTTTTAGATCATTTGTGATTTTGAAGTGGGTCATATTTTAAATCAAATTGCAGAGTTACAGATTAATGAGGTCTGTTTATTAAATATTTCTGTAAAAATAATTGGTATCCACAAATAAAGTGTTTAAGATACTTGGTCTAAAGCATGTACTGAAGGAATACATTCATTTATTTAAGAAGGAATAATCAAGAGAAGCAACAAACTGGGAGAAAGGACACCTATGTCATAAATAGTGAGCCTGTCTCAGAAACATAATTCTAAAAAGCTGGAAGTGCAGCTGTTCTATAGTTTGCCTTTCCAATGAGAAATAACTCCATAGACTTAAGAGATAAATAAAGAATATCTTTTTAATGATAGCATGCATCTTTTTCTGGCTAATGGGAAAATGGGACATAGCCTAAAACAGATATGTTGGGGGATTTTGAGACAGGGGTTCCCTGTGCAATAGCCTCAGTTGTAGTGAAACTAGCTGTGATCATGACATTTGTTTCAAACTCACAGAAATCTGCCTGCCTGTGTATCCTGAGTACTGGGGTTAAAGGCAAGCACCACCACAACAAAAGTCCTAAAACAGACTTTTGCATTACATAGATACTGCCATTTTTAAATTCTTTCAGGGTCAGATTACAACTGAAACTTTGAAGAATTCAAATAGTAATAAAAAACAGCAAGTAAGGCCAGGAAGGCAATTGAAGACTTCAACAAAAAAAAAAAAAAATTCTACCATAATTATTTAATAGTACATGAGTTGAGTGACATGAAACAGACGTTCACACTTCACTGAAAGGTCTTGGGGTAGAGGTGTGTGAAGATGAGGGAAAGTGGAAAGGCAAAACAAAGAAAAGATAAAACCCGGGGTAGGGATGTCTTGCTTAAAGTATGTCTTATTGTAAGTAAGCTTCTTATCAGGAATAGCTTCCTGTTCCCTACTTTCAGGGGGAGATGGAAGAAATGGCAGAATTTTAGAAAGTCAGGAGGAGTTATCTTTCAATTTGACCAGCTCATGAGAAGGCTACTCACACATTGCATCATGAGGAGAACACAGTGCATCTAGGGAACTTTACTGTTATGCCCTCAGTTCCTTTGGACCTATAACCACAGCTCCATGTGGTGGGAAGAGTAGTGTTCACAAGATATGAAGCAACCCCTCCACCAAGGCTCTGGATTCTGACAATTACATTCTCTCCTATGCATCTTCATTATGTTAAAAGACAGCATCTATTTAATTCTCAATACCTGAGGGTCTAAGTCTAGGTCCCCAGGCTGATACTGAATCTGCTAAGCTCATTAATGGGTTTGAGAAGGAGCTATGTTCCTTCTTTATGAGTCAGGACCAAAACAGATGACTTTCTTGCTCAGTCAACCCCTCAACACAACAGTGTTTACCTTTTCAAACACTTCTCCTCTGTGCTCATCTTGCCCATCTGGCTGAAATAGGATTTTCTCTAGAAGAAAACTGGACCATCTGGCAGACCAATCCAATAGTTCCCTCTTAAGCAGCTTGAGAATGACTTCTTATATGATATGAGGATGGGCCTAGGGGCTGTTTGTAAATCAGGAGTTTCTCTTTTGACATGATTTGCAGCCAAACTCCTACAGAGACATATACAGATACAAAAAAGAGATAATTTTTACATAGTTCAGGTGAACTGAATTTGCTCTTTTCCTGGTTGTCACAGGCACTTAAAATCAGGAAAGAGAAGCAGGATCCAGATGACAAAGGAGATAGTAGCTCTTTCTCCTCCTAGAAAGCTGGATGATGGCTCTAAGAATGTAGGAGTTTTAGCCTTGAAACTCAGAGTAAATGGTTGGAAAATGCATAGTAATGAACACAGTAGTCTTCCTAGACAGTTGAAGAGTTGGAGAGGAATGAAACTAGGAAGTTTGTATTTTTGAGCAATATTGTTAGTCAACACATGTTCAGTACCAGGTTAAAATCAAAAGAAAGCAAAAATTAACTGCATTATTTGAGGTTCTCTGCATGAACAGAGATGGTAGGATGAATCTCTGCATACATGTAATACATGGATTTATTATAATGTCTCATAGGCTGTGGTCCATGTAGTTAAAAAATGGCTGCCTAACAATGGATATGTGAAGACTACAGCAGTTGTTAAATTCATCAGGATGGATGTCTCACCTGGTCATCATTATACTTGTCAAGTCCAAAGAAGAAAGCTCTAAAGCTAGTAAAGTAATAAACTTGGTACCCATAGCTAGGGAAAGCAGCAACAGAAGGAGAGCCTCCTCCTTCAATACCCTTAATACATGCAGGATAACACCAGATGGTGAGACCCATATTAAGGTGAATCTGGTTCTTCCTTATGTGTTTTGTTTTATTATTGTATTTCATTTTTGATTACTGACAGCCTCTTTAGTTCTGATATTAAACATGTGCACTGCCACCAAGTAGCTTCCCTGAGTGGCTTTGACAGTTCTGGAAAACATTCTGCCTGCCTTACCCATCTGAAATCCTATATGAGAACCCATTCCAAGTTGTCATGGGTACAGAGAGCTCAAATAACAACTATTGTCCCTAATATATTATTTTTCCTACTATAGGTTGTCTGGGCCTTTTTGGTGAATATCTCCTATCTAAAAGCAATATATTTGGGCGAATACAGGCTTATGCACACCCTTCAGACAGGGAATACATGCAAGTATGCGGTTCCTTAAGGCAGATAATATGTACAGTTATGGAGTGTCTTTAGTGTTAGGGGAAGGGATTCCTATTTGCTCTTTCTACATATTAATAGAACACCTCTGCCATTGCCCCACCATTGGTTGACTAAAGTTTGACATATGAATTAAATGGAGCATTCAGTATTTGTAGTATGATAATCTCCTTGTCCATCCCTGCAGCATAGACCACGCCCATTGGGGGGGTGGAGACAGGGCCGGATGTGACCCAGGGGAACTAATTTTGAGGAGGATACTTGGAGAGCTCTCTTGACTGCAGCACAGGAACAGCTTCCTGGGACCAGGAATCTGCTGGAGTTCATCTGTCTATGTTGTAAGTTATTTTTCCCTGAATAAACATATATTCAGCCCATTTTTTTCTCCTGATCCTTATCGAACATCAATATCTGGTGTCAGAAGCAGAATCTGGATTTTTACCGGAGCTGGTTTTCACCAAGGCGGCAGACACTGCTCGCTTCCCACACCCTCCCCGAATGGGCAGGGTTCCTTGCCTAACCAGGTAGCCATACCACAGCTTGAGGGACATTTGCCTCTGTCCTACAACTTTACCCCCACCTCAGCCCTGAGAAAGCTCGCACTGCTTCTCATCTTTTGCCAATTCCCCACTTTGCATTTGCAGCTGTGGCGCACATGGCGCCTGCCCACATGGTGTGTTTCCTGCTGCCCAAAGGCGCCATTAAGAGGCAACACCTGTTAGCCCTGGGGTCCCCGAAATTTGCACAAGGCTCCTTTCACTCACTCATTTAACAAAATTTTGCTTGCCTTAGTTTGTTAAGAGCTATTCTTCAGGGACCAACATTAGAAGTATTGTCTGCTGCAGGATGCGATTTGGTGGGAAACCACAGGCATTACCACCACAAGCTGAGTTCAACAACTAAAACTGTCAAAGTTCAAGGACAGCAGAATTACACCTAAGGTAAATGCAATATTCTTCGCAATTTAAGATGATAAAATATGTCGATCAATTGTTCCAAACCTAGGGTGGATAATCTTATGATGCAAGACTTTAGAAATTCCTTTACTTCATATATAGAAGGTATTTTAACAGAAGAAAATCATGGCTTAACCAATATATACATTATTATTTTTTTTTTTTTGTAAAGGCAATGGATATCAACCTGATGAGAAAAAGATTCAGAATATTAGAGATGCAAATAGAGAGCTGACATCTAGAATACAAAACATGAAACATAAAAATGACCCACAAGAAAACAGAATTTGTTCTATGTCAAATGCTTCAATAACCAAAACAGAAACAGTGCACTGCATTAACATGCTTTCACAAACAGCTAATTCCTAGGTGAACGAAGCTGCTAATAATCTTAAAAAATTGGAACATCCCATGGAAAGACTAGCAGAATCCGTTCCATGTCTGAGGATAATGGAAAGCTATCAGATAGAACTTTGTTTATGGAAGGCAGTTTACATGCCATTCAGATAATATCTAAGAATGAGAATATTAAAAATATGGAATCATTTGTAGGTGGAGAAAGCAAGAGACATACTGATTCAATGAAGTCTCTAGAAAGTTTTGTGATTGAAGATCAGATAATCAAAGAAAGAATGCTGAGTAGATTTCAGTCCTTAGAAGACTGCTGAACCCTGCCAAGTCAGGGTAAGACAGCCTTTTTACCTCCTTGCTTTTATTTTGGTCTCTCAGGTACTCTAGGCCTTAGCAAAAACTGGTTATACCAACCTTGAGGTGAGACCTTGACTATCCAGGTAGCTGTTTCTGTCCTTTCTGCACCTTTTGAAGTTGGCCACCCACACTTCCTGCCTACCCTAGTATTGCTATTTTACTTGTTAGGTCTTTGATGAGGTTCAAGATTAAATTATCACAAGTATTATTCTCTCTTCCTAGTCAGCTATATTTCTTAGTAGACTTAAGCTTTTCAGCTTTGGACAACACTTTTGTAATCCCTGTTTTGACTTCATCCTAGTACTAGATATTTAGGCCTTAAGTTTATATGTCCTCGCTTTTCCTTTTCTTAGAGCACACTTGTTATTCACTGTTTTGTATATAGTTTTTATATGAAGTCTAAATATTTTCTTTAGACTAAAATGGAGATTTTGGTGAGATATTCACTTTTTTTGCATCTGTGGCATAGACCATGCCAATTGGGGTGGAGACAGAACAGGAGTAACCTGGGGGAACTAAGTTTGAAGTGGGGCTCTAAAAGCTCTATTGCTTGCAGCATGAGGACAGGAGTACATCTGGAGGCATCCTTGGGACCAGGAACTGCTAGTAGTCCTATTTCTATATAGCAAGTTATTTCTCCCTGAATAAAGATCGATTCAGCCTATTTGTTTCTCCTTATTCATATTAAGCATCAAGAAAGGAGAGCTGGTGTACCCCACAGAAGCAGAAAAATGGGCCAAGAGTTAAGAGTGCAGAGGGTACAGAGACGCTCAGGGGAAGTCATCAGAGTAAGAAAGTACACTCAGGATTTAAATACATAAATAAGATGTTCACTTAAGCCACATGATATTAATATATGGCTTTTTGGCTAAACCTTTAAAAATTCAAACTATTTAAAAGGATACAATTAGTAACACTAGAAATTAGCATAAATTTAACAGTTACCCATGTCATAAGGGGTTTAAAGTCATAAACTAAATGGTGCTTTATTTTTGATAATACAAAAAGACATTGCAGGATGTGTAATTGTTTTTAAAAACAGATTTAAATGTTCAAATTTATAAGGTTACAAGATATTGGTGCTTTATTATATTGTTAATGTCTGTACTTAAATCAAAGGTCTAAAATTGAAGGTCACAGCCATAAGCTCTATATACTAACCAAAAGTTGAGATGCTCATTTTTTATGATACAAAAGGCAATGCATTTTTGTTTTGTTAAATTAGGCAAGCATAAACTATTTAGATAAATTGAGTCAGATAGATGGTTCATGTTTCCCTAAAAGTAGTTTCAAATTAAAATCAGTATTTTTAAAGGTAAACCTGACAATACAAAGTTCTAATTTTATAAAAGCTGTTTAATCTGTTATAAAATGTGAAGAAACACAAGTTAGTATCCATCATTATCAGTTAACTCTTGGTTATAATCAAGCTAAGTATTAATGATTAATAACAGGGATAAAACTCACTCTGTCACCTATACATGTTCTAAATAATTAAGGTTAAAACAAGTAACTGAAACAAAGTTTTTTATTTAGATATACCTAGATAGACTTCTAATAGTACAGAGATCTGTAGAATAAGGCATTTAAATGTTAACTAAAAAGCTGTAATAATAGCAGACATAGAATCACAGATCCTAACAATGACCCTAGGACTCTAAAGAAGATTATGGTGCAGCATGGATTGTTGTGACACTAACCAGGGAGCAAGATGCTTAAGTTGTCTGTTGACAGGATAAACCCTGCTTAAACTTTTTAGAGGCTGCAGGGAACTGAAAAATTGCTTGCACCACCTTGGCCTAGATAAAATAATGTCAGAAATTTCCATCTACCTCTTACACAGAGAAAAGACAAACAAACAACAACAACAAAAACACAACTCTCTCACATTATGGAATTTGTGAAGAACTTCTGCCCTCAATGCCATAGAAAATTGGTTATGGCTAGGAGTATATCGACTTGTCCCCCCCCCCTTTTTTTTTTGTAGATTGGACAGTTAATTAAATATATCCTTCGATCTGAATGTATTGTTGGCTGGGCTAACCATAACTTTGTCAGCTTGTCAGTATTAGGCAGCCTTAATATGGCTCCTAAATAAGGATTTAAAAATATAAAGACATAAAAGTCATTTTTCATCATTTATTTATTATGCATGCACTTTTCAGCCTGCATATATGTCTCAAAGGCATAAGTACATGCCTGCTGTTTTACAGATACCCAATATCTACTTTTTCTACAATATGGATTTCAGCACAGATTGGTAATGATAATATATCTAAAACTTTTATGTCCTTTTATATAACACAGTTCATATAGGCTTCAGAGGAACAAATGTCATAAAGCTTGGATCTACTTCTTACAGGGCAAAAGGACTGCAGATAAGTACAGCTATTCTGAGGATGGAATTTTCTCCCTGGTCTAGCTGTCCTTCTTGATCACTAAAGGTAAGGAACAAAGAGTTCCAATTAAATATATATGTTTTAACTTCTGTTCCCACTTTGACCATATCTCAGCTGATTTTTGCTTCTGGCAGATGAGAATCAGTTGCTGACTAAAGCCTGCTCCTCAATATTGCTCTCCCTGGACTTATGGTGAACTAGTACAGCCAATGTGAATCTTCAACAGGGACTACAAACCAATGCCTGTGATAAATGTTCGATTTCCTGAATCCCCCTTCTTTTTGTTGTTATTGTCTAGCATTTTAGCCTAAGAAAACACTCCAAAAGTAAGCAGGAAGTAATAAAGGCATATCCATGACACAATAGTGTTTTGATTTTCAAATAGCTGTCACCTGGAGTTCTACAGCCTATAAAGCCTCCTTGAGCAGCTTGTTACTATTATGTCTACCGGTTTCCTCAACCTCCATTGAAGTAACTCCTGACTGCAAAAGAAAAGGTTTTTATTGCTAAAAATCCAACCAGCTGAGACCTCACTTTATCGGAAAAGTAAGGTAGTGGCCTAAAATAGTGAAGTGTTTTTAACAGGATAAACAGACAGGGAGGCTTGAGACCATTAGTCTCAGTGACAAGGTTTCCAAAATACAGGCAGTTCATAGAGTACAAAGTTAATTTACAAGTTCATCATGGATCTAAGCTAATAGTATCTGTCATTTGTTCATGCAGGATTGATAAGCACACCTGAAAGGTTGGGGGATTTTCTTTGTTTTTACTTTTTCACCTGAGAACAGGATGTGGGCTCTGTACTCTGTAATCAGGGATTTATCTACTGTCAGAAATTCTTGTTCTCTTTATTCTTGCAATAAGCCCTAATTTTATACCTTTTGGTTATCAATTTTTCCATCACATTCCCTCTTCGCTATGAACATTAGAGGCCCATTTTTGGGCCTCCAATAGGTAAAAGACTTCTGTTGTTTTTTAGTGTACAGATTATTCCCCTAGCCCACTATTTATAGGAGTTATCTTTTGATATATCATCTCAAGAAGGGAAAATGTGAAATGTATTCTTTTACCACTTCCTGCTTACTTTGGTGGTGTTTCTTGGATGTGTGAAGGGTAAAATGCTAGACAAATAAATAAATAAATACATAAATAAAAGAAGGGGGGATTTAGGAAATGGAACATTTATCAGAGGCATTAGTTTATAGACCCTGCAAAAGATTCACACCAGCTATGACACTAAGTCAAGAGCAGTATTTAGGAGCAGGATGTAGTCAGTAACTGATGTTCATCTGCTAGAAGCACAAATTTGCTAAGACATGTTATAAATTGGGAACATAAGTTAAATATATATATATATATATATATATATATATCTGTGTGTGTGTATATATATGTGTGGGTGTGTGTGTGTGTGTGTGTGTGTGTGTGTGTGTGTGTGTGTGTGTGTGTGTGTTTGGAACTCTGTGTATTGATCAAGAAGGACATTAAGACCAGGGAGAAAATTCTATCCTCAGGAAAGTTGTACTTGTCCGCAGTCCTTTTGACTGGATCCGAGCTTTACGACATTTGTTCCTCTGAAGCCTATATAAACTGATTTGTATAAAAGGACATAAATGTTTTAGCTATATTATCATCACCAATCTGTACCAAAATCTATATTTTGAAAAAGTAGATATTGGGTATCTGTAAAACAGCAGGAATATACTTATGCCTTTGAGTCCTAGAAAACCTACAGATTTGGGTTAGAAGCTTGTACATTTTTCTTCTGTCAAGAGAGATCCACGTACAGATTGGTCAGACATACCTTAGGCCTGATGAAAAGTCCTTCACATTTACACTTAGACGACAACCAAAATAAATCATAAAACCTTGAGCTTTTGACTAAACAGCTGGGAGTCACTGCTCAATAGCTTAAGGAAACTTAATTAAATGGTAAGCTCTGAATTTTTATATTGTAAATTATTTTTCTATCTTTAAGACTTATATGTCTTGGGCTAGAGAGATGGCTCAGAGATTAAGAGTACTGTCTGCTCTACTAGATGTCCAGAGTTCAATTCATAGCACCTATATTGTGTCTCAGAAACATCTATAATGAGATATGGTACCCTCTTTGGGCATGCAGACATGTATGCAGGCAGAACATTGTGTGCATAATTAATAAACAATTGTTCAAAAAAAACTTATATGTCTTCATATTTTTAGATCCTTTTTTTAGGAGCCATATTAAGGCTGCCTTTACTGGCAAGCTCACAAAGTATTGGTTAGCCAAGCCATCAATAGTATCAGAGACCTTTGAAGGATAAATTTTATGTAACTTTTGAATCTATTTAAAAAAATGACAGGGACCATTCCTTATATTACTAGCCATAATCAATTGTCTATGGCATTGAAGGGAGAAGTGTTTCACCAAGTGTATAATGGGAGAGGTTGTTTTTTTGTCATTTTTTTGGTTGTTGTTTTGTTTTTTCCTCTGTGGAACTGTGACTTGGAAATGTCTGACCTTATTTTGTCTAGGCAAAGATGGTACAGATAATTTTCCAGTACCCTGTAGCCTCTATACAGTATGAGCTGGGTCCTATCTGGCTGCAGGCATTGTATTTGAATATCTTACTCCCTGGTCAGTGTCATCACAACCCATGCTGCCCGATAATCATCTTTAGATACCTTGGATCTCTGATTCTTTGCCTGATATTATTACAGCTTTTTAGTTAACATTTAAATGCCTTATTCTACAGATCTCTGTAGTACTCAAAGTCTTTTTAGGTAGATCTGAATCGACAACTTGGCTTTCAGTGACTTGTTTTAAGCTTTAACTTTTAGAACATGTATAGGAGACAGAGTGATGTTTATTCCTGATATTAATCACTAATACTTAGTTTGACTATAACAAACAGTTAATCTATAAGGATGGCTGGTAACTTGTGTTTCTTAACATTTTATAATAGGTTACCAGCTTTTATACAACTAGAACTTTGTATTGTCCGTTTTAGCTTTAAACATACTGATTTTAATTGGAAATTCCTTTTAGGCAAACATAAAACAGCTGTGTGACTCTATTGTGGTTAAATAAAGATCAGGATAAACAACTAGGCTGAGGGAGAAATAACTTACAGCCTAGACAGATGAACACCAGCAAGTTCCACCGGACGCTCTCCTGTCCCGTGTCCTGCCAGCAAGAAAGGTTTCCCGGTTCTTCCTCAGATCTCCTTACACAGGTCACTTCTGCTCATGTCTCCAACCCCCCCCCCCCCAATGGGCATGGTCAGTGCCACAGAAGAACTATCTCACTACAATTCCCCTTTTAGTCTAAAGAAAAGATTTAGGCATAATACAAAACTATATACAAAACAGTGAATAACAAGTGTGCTCTAAGAAAAGGAAAATCGAGTACAAAATGACCTACATATCTAGTCCTAGCGAGAAGGCATAATGGAGTTTACAATAGAGTTGTCTTAAGTTGGAAAATGTAAGTCTAGTACCTAATATATCTAAGTAGGAAGAGAGAATAATAGTTGTGATAGTTTAATCTTCAACCTCATCAAGACCTGAGAAGGAAAAAAAATGATACTAGGGTAGACAGGAAGTGCAGATGGGCAACTTCCAAAATGTGCAGCAAGTACAGAAACAGCCAGCCACCTGGACAGTCACCCTAGGTCTCACAGCAACATTGGTACACCCAGTATTGGCTAAGGCCAAGAGAACTTGACAGACAACAACAGCAGGGATGTAGAAAGGCTGTCTTACCCTGACTAGGAAAGGTCCAGCAGTCTTCTACATTTGTCTGCTGCAAGCACATAGGACTGCATGTCCAAATCAGTGGTCAAGGTGGGGGCAGTTCTTTGCCCAACAGGCCATTAGCTGAGGCAAGAATGAACTCCAGCAGGAGCAACAACAGTGTCCAACATATTTTCGGGAAAGTGCATGGTGCTGTCAGGAGCAACAGTGTCTCATGTCAACGGAGTACTAATATTAAAATATTTAAATGCCATGTTCTGCATATCTATGAAGTGATTGAAAATTAAGCATCTATATCTGACTAATCTCAGGTCCAGGGAACATGAGTGAAGAAAATATGTAATACTGAGGAACTTAGCTAAAAATACTGATTGAAACTTCCCTGAGTAAAGCTGGAACAAATACTTAAACAATATAACTATACATATACATACATATAAATCCCTAAAATAGAGGTAGAGTAGAAATGTCAAGAGAAGAGGTAGAAGTATAAAGGGCAGCATGATAAATATCCCAAATTGTATCAATATTTTAAATGTCTTGAATACAAGAAAAGTATACATACATAGGATATGATAAAAAAATAATGTGCATAAAACATCATAAGACGAAAGATTTCACACAATACAACAAAATATAAACTTAATTTTACATAGCTTACCACATATAAGAATACATAACAATGTAAGCTGTAAAATACTATCTCATTCTTACTCAAATTCTCAAGAAAATAGGCTAATTACCTATATCCCATCTAAACCATACCTTTCACAACCATTCCCTATTCCTGTCTAAAAGATAATCCTGAGTGTAAGCATCACCTTCCATACCCAACCCAAAATAACATAAACCAACCCAAAGAAAATGAGTATTCCAAAATTACAAGGGTAGGGAAAGGGGGCGTCATTATCTTAAGGTTACTTCCTGATGAAATGGGATGATGATTGCGCCAATGTATCCTGTAGGAAGAAAATTTTTAGCTACCGAAATTCTCAACAGAACTGGCTGTGACATATGTATTAGTCACTGTATGGCAGAAAATGCTTGAATGTAGTTCTATTTGAAACTTTGACCAGGGTGTAATAAGATGGTGCATCATTACAGCTAGCTAGTCATGAGTTGTCTCGAGCAAAACAGTCTCAAACCGGTTTTAGGGTGACGTTTGTAGTTCAGATGAATCAGGTTAAGTCAAGTGGAAATGATGATATGGGGCCCCATCTTATTTCCAGAGAGTTCAAAGACTGCTGTTAGGAATCGCTATTATAACTTGTGGAAAACTTAAACATCAATATTAAAGTAAAATTTTCAAGTTTTAAGGTATGCATTAGGGAAAGACAACAATCAACATTAAAATGTATGTGAGAAAATTAGGAATTCAGAGAGAAAATTGCATATAAGCTATGAGTTCCCAGATTTTGTTTTCTTCTGCCTGGGCGAAACCCAGGTAATCCCACTTCTGACACCAGATAACGTGGTTAAATAAGGACTAGGATAAACAAATAGGCCGAATAGATGTTTATTCAGGGAGAAATAACTTACAACCTAGACAGATGAACATCAGGAAATTCAACCCGATCCTCTCCTGTCTGAGTCACGCCAGAAAGAGAGCACCTTTCCTGGTCCCCTCTGACCTCCTTCCACAGGTCACTCTGCCCATGGCTCCACCCCAAAATGGGCGTGGTCAGTGCCACAGAACTATCTCACTACAGCCTCCTGTGTCCTGGGATTAAACATTTGCACTGTCACCAAGAAGTTGAAGGTAGATCTCATCATCTGTTTGCATACAAGGCTTCTTTATGGCATTGGCAGTCCTGGAATATATTCTGCCAGTCTGAAGTTTCTCAGCCCCTAAATGGGAATCCATTCCACCTTGGCATGAGTTCAAAATGCTCCAATAACTCTTATTATCCTTAAGATATTATCTTTCCTGCTACAGAGCACCTGTGACTTGATGATGAATGTCTCCTCTCTAAATAGCAATGATTTGGGAGTAGACAGGTTAACCACCCTGAAGGAATAAGTGCAGCAATGGGGTGCCTGAAGGCACGTAGTATGGGCAATTATGGGGTGCCTTTAGCATTAGTGGAAGCAATTTCTGTTTTCCCTTCATACATATTAATAAAAGTCCCCTTCCATTGCCGCACCTTTGTTTGACAACTTAAGTTTGGTGTAATAAGAAGGTGAAACATTACAGCTAGCTAGTCATGAGTTGTCTCGAGCAAAACAGTCTCAAACCGCTGTTAGGGTGACGATTATAGTTCAGATGCATCAGTTTAAGTCAAGTGGAAATGATGATATGGGGCCCCATCTTATTTCCAGAGAGTTCAAAGACTGCTGTTAGGAATCGTTATTATTCCTTGTGGAAAACTTAAACATCAATATTAAAGTAAAATTTTCAAGTTTTAAGGTATGCATTAGGGAAAGACAACAATCAGCATTAAAATGTATGTGAGAAAATTAGGAATTCAGAGAGAAAATTTTATAACTAACCCCATTTAAATGAAAACAAACATTTATAAACAGCTTTTATAAAACTATAACTTTGCATTGTCAGTTTTAGCTTTAAAAATACTGATTTTATTTTGAAACTCCTTTTAGGGAAACATAAAACAGCTGTATGACTCAGTTTATCTAAATAACTTCTGCTTCCAAATTTAGCAACAACAAGGATGGATTCCCTTCTGTATCATAAAAAATGAGCATCTCAACTTTTGGTTAGTATATACACTGTATGGCTGTGATCTTAAATTTTAGCCCTTTGATTTAACTACAAACATTAACAATGTAATAGAAGCACAAATACAATGTAACATTCTGAATTTAAACATTGAAAAACTGTCTAATAAAACAATTAAACATCCTGTAATTTCTTCTTGTAATATCAAATATAAGCACCCTTTATATCTCTAAACCCATTATGACCTGAGTGACTGTTAAATTTATGTTAATTTCCAGTGTTACTAATTGTAACAGTTTAACTGGTTTTAATTTTTAACAGCATTAGACATAAAACAGTATTAATGTCATCTACATTAAAAGGACATCTGATTTTCTGATAATCTGAACTTAATGACCAGTGCTCAGAGGTAAATTTTGAGCTGAGGGCTATTAGCATTGGACAGCAAACATGTTTAAACCATTTTTGTTTTAGCTCTATTCTTGCAATAAACAGGTTTCTAACAGGAAACACAGATAGAACTTTTTGACAAGTACATATATATTTCTTGAGAGAAATAAATGGAACTTTTAAACAGTTAACCTGGTATCGTCAAAATTTTTAACTCATATTATTAATCTTGAATTTACATTTGTATATATGAGAGCCCACAGCAAACAGTTTACATCTTCCTCTGACCTATTTATTACTTTTCTTTGAACCTCTATATCTTTTAACAATATATTTAGTCTCTTTCTCTGATTTTCTCAGACATCCCTAGTGTAGGTAAATCTCTCCTTTTCTGTTTTTCTTTTTCTTTTTTCTTATCACTGAATCTTACTCAGAGGTGCATGCCTTAAGTGAAATCGTATTTACTTATTTAATTCCTGACTCTACCTTCTTGCTATGGTGCTTTCCCCTGAACCTCTCTGCACCCTCTGCTCTCTTAACTGTTGGCTCCTTTTACAGATTATGTGGGGTACACCAGCTCTCCTTTTATGTTATCTTTCATTATTATAATTTTATTTTTATCTCCTTTCTACTCTTCTTGATCTGGCCAATCCTTTTTCCTGTTCTTCCTTTTATTGCTTAGAGAAGTGGAATCATACTTGTAACACCTGAAGTTCCTTCTGATGTTCTCTGTGCTACTTTGATGAGTTGCGTTGACCTATAAATCTCCAGACCCATTTGAATTGTTTACTAGACCACTGTTGTCTTATTTTGTTTTCTTTGCTTCAGACTGATTTTACCAAGTCTGCACATAGCCATCACATCTATTTACCATATATTTTGTTAGTTGTATTTTTTTAGTTGACATAAAAACCTTTACTTTATTTTTTCTCCCCATAACTAACTTATCCTCCACCTCACCCCCCCCACCCCGTACCTGCATGCTTCTGTGTGGTCCCTCCAGTCACAGTCACTGCTGCCTGAGGAGAAGAGGGAAGGGCCAGGGGCAGCTTCAGTCATTCACCCCCATAGATCAGAATTCCTCTTCTTTCTGAATGCCCACCAGCTGATCCAATGCACCTAGGCCATCAGCAACACAACATCGTTCCTGGATGATCATGGCTTAGGACTTCTGTATCAGGAGGGGCTGGGTGCTGTTTACCCTGGTTTTCTGCATTACCACCAGCCTGGAAGTTCCTACCCTGGGAATTTTTGTTTGTTTGTTTGTTGTTTTTTTTTTTTTAATTTCTGATTTTTTTTTTTACATGTCGATCCCCATTCCCTCTCCATACCTCCCTCCATCCCTCCCACTTACACTCTCTGTTCCCTCACATGTACTTTGACCACCCTGCCCTCCCATCCCCCCACCAAATTTCCACATGTAGGACAATGCCATCCAGGTGGGGTCATGTAGATCTGTCATGACATTTGATGTAGGGACTAGGACTTTTCTCCTGTTTCTAGGTTAAGGCAGTATTCTTCCATGGTGATTGTCTCTGCAAGGTTCTTTTGTGTACCAGGAATACATCCTAGTTCCACTGTCTGAGGTCCCTAGGACTGCTCAGTCCTTCTGGCTGAGACCTTTATTTAGGGAAGCCTGAGACAGTTCCATGCTGTATTCCTAGCTATCAGCCTGGGGACCCATTATCTTCTCCTTCTTCAGGTCAGCTGTCTCTATGTTTCTACCACTTGGTCTTATCTGCTCCATCTGTATCTGTATTCTAGTTCGACTCAGTGTTTAGGTATGGGTGTTGCCTTCTCTTTCCAACAGGTACTAGATGAGGGCTCCATGAGGGTGGATAAGTTAGTTGTTGATCTCACTATCCGGAAAGGGCATTTATGGTAGCCTTTCTACGTTTGCTCAATTTGTTAGTTGGGAATAGACTTGTAGGTCTCTAGACCTTCCTTTAGGTTCATTTTTACCTTCAAAACAATAATGTATCACTCTTTTTGTTCTCTCTGTCTCTCTTTCTCACTCATGCTGAGTCTCTCTCTCTCTCTCTCTCTCTCTCTCTCTCTCTCTCTCTCTCCTGTCTTCTATTCTTACCCTGTGTCAATCTTTCTAGTCACACATTCTTTCCTCTCCTCCCCTACGGTTTTTCCTAGTTCTCTCCCTATTCCCCCCCCCTACCTCCCATGTGCTCTGCGGGACTTGTCCCTTCCAACTTCTGTGAGGGACATTATTGAATCTGTCAGAATACAGCTTGTATCCTAGTTCCTCTGGTGGTGTGAATTATAGGCTGGAGATACTTTGATCTAGGTGTAAAATTCAATTGTGAGTGCATACATACTATGTTCCTCCTTTTGTGACTGGGTTACCCCATTCAGGATGGTTTCTTCAAGTGCCAACCGCTTGCCTGCGAATTTCAAGATTCCATTATTTTATTCTGCAGAGTATTATTCCATTGTGTAGATGTACCATATCTTCTTAATCCATTCTTCAACTGAAGGGCAACTGGTTGGTTCTATGTTCTTGCTATTACAAAGAATGTTACTATGAACATAGTTGAGCAGATGTCTTTGTTGCAAGGAAGTGAGTCATTTGGATATATTCCTAAGAGGGGGTTTGCTGGGACCTGTGGTAACCTAATTCCCATTTTCCTGACGAACCACGATACTGATCTCCAAAATGGCTGTACGAGTTTGCACTCCCACCAGCAGTGGAGGAGTGTTCCCTTTTCTGTACATTCTTAACAGCAGGAGTTGTCATTGGTGTTTCTAATTTTAGCCCTTCTGGCAGGAGTAAGATAGTATCTCAAAGTTGTTTTGATTTGCATTTCCCTGATAGTCAAGGATGTTGAACACTTTCTTAAGTGTCTGTCAGCCTTTTTCAATTCCTCTATTGAGAATTCTTTCTTCAGTTCTGTACCCCATTTTTTAATAAGGTTATTTGGTGTTTTGTTGACTATTTATTGAATTCTTTGTATATTTTGGAGATCTCCCCTTTTACTGATGTAGGTTTGGTGAAAATCTTTTCCCTATCTGTTGGATGCCTTTTGGTCTTGTCCACTGTCCTTTGCCTTACAGAAGCTTCTAACTTTGAAGAGATCCCATTCTTTAATTGTCGATCTCAGTATCTGTGCTCCTGGAGTTATGTTCAGGAAGTGGTCTCATATACCAATTTCTTCAAGGGTACCTCCTACTTTCTTTTCTAAGACATTCAGTTTGGTTGGATTGATGTTGAGGTCTTTGATCTATTTGGATTTGAGTTTTGTGCATGGGACAAACATGGCTCTATCTGCAGTCTTTTACACACCCTCATCCAATTGTGCCAGCACCATTTGTTGAAGATGCTTTCCTTGCCCATTGTATTCTTTTAGCCATTTTGTTTAAAGTCAGGTGTTCATAGGTGTGTGGGTTTGTATCAGGATTTTCAGTTAGATTCCATTTGTCTACCTTTCTTTTTTTGTGCCAATTCCAGGCTGTTTTCAGGCATAAAGCTCTGTAGTAGAGCTTAAAGTCAGGGGTGGTGATGCCTCCTGAAGTTCTTTTTTTTTTTTTTTTTTTTTTTTTTTTACAGGGCTGTTTTGTCTATCTCGGGTCTTTTGTTTTTCCATATATTGTTGATTATCATCCTTTAAAGGTCTGTGAAGATTTGTGGTAGGATTTCAATAGGGATTGCATTGAATCTCTAGATTGGTTTTCACAAGATTGTCATTTTTATTATATTTATCCTACCTATCCAATAACCTGGGAGATCTTTCCATTTTCTGGCATATTCTTTAATTTATTTGTTTAGAGCCACAAACTTCTTATTAAATAGGTCTTTCACTTGTTTGGTAAGTGTTACCTCAAGATACTTTATGTTTCTTGTGGCTATTGTAAAGGGTGATGTTTCTCTGATTTCTTTCTCTGTCTCTTTGTCGTCTGAATAAAGTATGGCTACTGAATTTTTTGAGTTTATCTTGTATCCTGCTGATTTGCTGCAGGTGTTTATCATCTGCTCTCTTTCTGCACTCACTCCTTTCTCCTGAAAACTAGGTGGCTGGCTAGCTTTCACAGGGTACTACACAATCACATGATGTGATTATTCCATGTTGTAACTACTAGTGAGAGATTTCAGCACAGAAAAAGAGATGTCTTATCTGTTGTTTCCCACTGAGGTCAGATGAAATGAAATCACTTATTTCATGGTTGTCACTGATGCTGCAGAAAAGTAGGAAAAAAATTAAAGAAGCAAAAAGAAAATAGGAACAAGATCTGAAACAACAAATTAAGTCTGTCTCCAATCTCACGCCTGGATGATGGTTCCACTGATTTAGAAACCTGAACACAGTCCTGTTCAAGAAGAGAACATTGAATAATGCAGCGATTTTCTCACCTGTACCCTGAAGCAACTGTCCTGGGTCATCACAATGCTTGTAGAAGTAATCTTCCCAGACCAATTCTCTTAAGAGTATTCAAATTACCATGAAGACAACACTTTTTATTATTATTCTTTTGTCAAGAATTTCAGGAATAAAACTCCCAAATGCATTAGAGCTATCACCCAAGCATCTAAGAGGAAAAAGTTATATCATCTTTTTTGTGATATTGCTCCTTCCCTTTCATGGTTTTCTGAAGTGTCTGTGACTACTAGATAAAATGTACACCGGGTTCCCCTGACCTTAGCAAGAAGCCACAGAACAAACTTCTTCTGTGCCATATGTGTAGTGAGATAGTCCTCTTTGGCACTGACCATGCCCATTGGGGGGTGGAGCCATGGGCGGAGTGACCTGTGGAAGAAGGTCTGAGGGGAGCCAGGAAAGGCTCTCTTTCTGGCATGACTCGGACAGGAGAGGATCGGGTTGAATTTCCTGGTGTTCATCTGTCTAGGTTGTAGTTAATTTCTCCCTGAATAAACATCTATTCTGCCTATTTGTTTATCCTGATCCTTATTTAACCGCGTTACATATGCCCTAAAATCTCTCAAGTTTTTAATAATCTGTGCACCCTTCCCTCTATTGAATAAGTTAATCATTCCAGTCTGCATTGTGTAATTGTGTCCGCAACATCTGCACATTGTCTGGAAGAGGAGAGGATGATCTCATACACTGTTGGAAGACAATGGAATTGTCTGTTTTAGACAGGAGTAAGTGAAATTGAGATTTGTGTCTCTACAGGTGTCTACAACGTCTGAGTCTTGAGTAGAAGCCAGAGCCAAGGAACCCTGTGATGTGTCTTTAAGCACACTCTAACCCTTGGGGAAGTGCTCTTGTTGTTCAAGCTTAACCAGTCAGTCAGCTAAACCAGGCCAACCTGCTAGTCACAGGCATTGCAGGACACTTCCTATTTCTCTTGCTTCAGGCTTCAATTTAAGTGGAACAACTGCCAGTGTATTGATTTCTGTTCTGGGAGTGGTACTGTAGTACATTGTGAGTGGACCATGGATGAGCACAGAAGCCACAACATGGTGAGTGAGGGGATGTTATCCTCAGAAGGGGAGGATGGGATGGGGATGCTTGGGAGTTGGTGTGGCAGGCCCTCCAGGTTGCTTGGTGGGAAACTGAGGCCACATTCAGTGTTCTGTAAGGTACCATATGGTCCTATCAACTCCCCATACCCGGGTGTTGGGGTATGAATATTTCACACAGTGGAAAGTAGTTGATTTCCATCAAGGAGCTTTGTGTAGAAAGACTTTGATAGTTACCACCAGAGGTCTTTTGGTACACAGGACGGCAAGTAGCCAAACCTGGAGAGGCCTAATTTCTCCAGTGTTCTACAACTTCTGCAGTACACATTTAATGCTTAGGTACAAGATTCATGTTTAGTTATTTGTGTGTATCTGGTAAAAGACATTATCTTTATTTCTGTACATACTTATATTTATTTATATTTGATTTTTTGATATACCATTTTTCTTTGATTTTTACATATTTATTATTTTTTTTTCTTTTCTTTTTTTTTTTTCAATCAAGACCAAGGCATATTTAATAATGGTTATTCTATATAGGAAAATATCAAATGAAGAGAACTTGATATCCCACTAGAGGAAATCAAATCAGAACAAACTCCATGGCTTTCTTGGAACTCAGTATATAGACCAGGCTGGTCTTGAACTGAGAGATCAACCTCACTCTGCATTCCAGTAGCTAGGATTAAAGGCATATGTTTGACACTATCTCCTGGCTTGCCTCATAATTGTAGCTAGTTTATTTTTTTAATTTATTTTATATAACAATGTCTATTTAAATGAAAACAAACATTTATAGACAATATTTGGGAATTTGGTCGTTGTTCTGTCCAAATTACTTCCTGCTGGTAAGGGGAGCTGTCATGGGGGATTCGAAGAAGATTCAGAAATCCTGGCTGTAGTCTGTAAGCCTGCTTTGTCCAGCTGTTTTGAAAGTAGGATCACCATCTACTCTGTTTCAGGTGGTCTGGCTAGATCAAGACACATTAGTCTGGAAGGAATCCACATCTTTTCATGTTCTGTGGAAACAAAAATAGAAATCCTTTTCCCCAGTAACTTGCCCTTCAACTTAAATTTTATAGTCAAAGCATTTCTGTTTTTTAATATAATTTATTATTTTGCATGTTGATCCCAGTTCCCTCTCCCTCCCTCCCTCCGTCCTTCCCAACCTCCCTCCCTCCATCCCTCCTCCCATCTCTCCATCCCTCCCTCACTCCCTCCTTCCCTCCCTTTTAACCTCCCTGTCCTCTCACATGCACTCTAATCACCCTCCTCTCCCATCCCCCCACCCCAATTCCATATGTAGGGGAATGCCATCCAGTTGGGGTCATGTAGATCTCATAGATCATGTGAAGTAGGGACTTGCGCTTCTCTCCTGTCTCTAGATTAAGGTATTTATCCCTCCATGGGGGATGTGTTCGCAAAGTACTTTTGTGCACAAGGGATACATCCTGGCTCCACTGTCTGAGGTCCCTTAGACTGCTCAGTCCTTCTGGCTGAGACCCATATTCAGGGGGGCCTGAGTGAGTCCTATGCTGTCTTCCCAGCTATTAGTGTAGTGTCCATTAGCTCCTCCTTGTTCAGGTAAGCTGTTTGTATGTGTTTCTGCCACATGGTCTTTTCCTCTCCCTCTGCATCTGGGTTGTAGTTCGACTCAGTGTTTATGTATGGGTGTTTGATCGTGTTTTCAACAGGCATTAGTTGAGGGCTCCATGGATAAGTTAGTTGTTGATCTCACTATCCGGGAAGGGCATTTATGGTAGCCCTTCCATGGAAGCTCAAATTGTTAGTTGGTAGCAGTCTTGTAGTTCTCTAGACCTTTCTTTGTGTTCAATTTTATCTTCAAACCAATATTGGCTCCCCTTTTTATGTTTTCTCTCTGTCTCTCTCTCTCTCTCTCTCTCTCTCTCTCTCTCTCTCTCTCTCTCTGTCTCTCTTTCCTGTCTTCTATTAATAACCAGGCTCAATCTTCCTGGTCCCACATGTTTTCCTTTCCTCCCCATCATTTTCTCCTACTTCTCTCTCCATTCGCTGCCCCCCCCCCACTTCCCTTGAGCTCTGGAGTACTTGTCCCTTCCCAGTTCTGTGAGGGACTTTATATGAATCTCTTAGAATATACCTTGTATCCTAGTTCCTCTGGTGGTGTGAATTATAGGATGGTGATCCTTTGATCTAGGTCAAAAATCCATATATGAGTACATACTGTGTTCCTCTTTTTGTGACTGAGTTACCTCATTCAGGATGGTTTCTTCAAGTGCCATCCAATTGCCTGCAAATTTCAAGATACCATTATTTTTTTCTGCAGAACAGTATTCCATTGTGTAGATGTGCCACATCTTCATTAACCATTCTTCAATTGAGGGGCATCTAGGTTGCTTCCAGTATCTTGCTATTACAAATAGTGCTGCTATGAACATAGTTGAACAGATGTCTTTGTTGCATGGTTGTGAATCCTTTGGGTATATGCCTAAGTGGGGGATTGCCAGGTCCTGTGGTAAACTAATTCCCATTTTACTGAGGAACCACCATACTGATCTCCAAAATGGCTGTATGAGTTTGCACTCCCACCACCAGTGGAGGATTGTTCCCCTTTCTCCACATCCTCTCCAACATAAGTCATAATTGGTGTTTCTAATTTTAGCCATTCTGGCAGGATTAAGATATTATCTCAAAGTTGTTTTGATTTTTATTTCCCTGATAGCTAAGGATGTGGAGCATTTTCTTAAGTGTCTTTCAGCCTTTTTGATTTCCTCTATGGAAAATTCTTTCTTCAGTTCTGTACCCCATTTTTTAATAGGGTTATTTGGTGTTTTGTTGACTAGTTTCTTGAGTTCTTTGTATATTTTGGAGATCAGATTTTATATATGGATCGCAGTTCCCAGTCCCTCCCATGCCTCCCAATTCGGCTCCTGTCCCATTCCAGTCCCCACTCCACAGGGAGGGTCTTGCCTTCCAGGAGGATTCAAAAATCTGTCATGTCATTTGGAGTAGGGACTATGTCCTCCTTCCTGACTCTAGGCTAAGGGAGTATCTCTCCCAAAGTTCTCTCATGCTCCAGGGATTCATCCTGGTTCCAGGGAGACAACTTTTTTCTAGGTAAAGCATAGGAGCATGACATGAAAGTTGCTCTGTAGAGCAGGCTAGTCCCAAATTTATAGATATGTACATAATTCTGCTTCCTGAGAGTGATATTATAGTCATGGGGCACTGAAAATTTCCTTAACATGGCATTCTTGTGTTGGATTGCACTCCACTACTAATCTGTGATGTGGAAGAGTAGAATTGTACATATAAAAGACTTACCTATTTATATGGATAGTCAGACCCACAAAATATGATTTAGCTGATGGAGTGCTGCCTATAAAATAGCTCAAATATGAATAGTGTACTAATAAGGCATGTTTGAGATGAGGATGCTAAAATATAAATTTGATCTCAAGGATTGTCCAGGACATTTGGCTCCAAACCATGACAAAGGAGAAACTCCTCATTCACAAAGAGCCCCCAGGCCCATCTTCTTTTGACAAAACAACACTTGTAGAAGCAGCTCAGGGGACATTGCTTGGTCACACTGAATAATAGGGACTGCTGTGGCAGAAAGGGCCAGTGTTCTAGAGAATATCATAGTCCTCCCAGATGGGCAAGATAAACCCAAGTGACAACTGTTTGAAAGTGAAAAAGCTTTTGTTTTGAGGATTGGGCTTAGCAAGCAATACTTTCAGTTTAAGTCCTCAATCATAGAGATGGATCAATGCTTCTTCCCAAAATGTGAAACTTGATTGGCAGAATCAGTAACATCCAGGGGGGCTGTGCCTTAGGACTTTTCCATCATGCCCTGAGAGATGCAGAATAAAATAGAGCTCTTCCTATTAAACAAGGACGAGTGAATGCAATTGTCTGGGGTCAGAGCTTTTGTGTAGATGTCATTTCAGATCCTGAGAACATAACTCTTACTCCTGCTGACTTTCTAGTGTTCTCCCATTTCCTTCCATTTCCTCCTGAAAGTAGTAAATAGGTAGCACTTCTTTATAAGAAGTTTACATAGAATAAGACATAAGTTAAGCAAGATCTCTCTGCCCCAAGTTTTATCTTCTCTTTCTTCTGCCTTTCCTATCTTCCTCATCCTCTGGCACATCTGTGTCAGAACCTATCATTAAAGTGTGACCTGCTGTTGCATGTCACTGGTGTACTATGAAATCATTATGGTACTATCTTTTCTGTTGAACTCTTTCATGGCCTTACTGGCCCGACTTGCAGTTTCCTGACCTGATTTAAATTCTTCAAATTGTCAGCTGGCATCTGACCCTGGAAGAACTTAAAAGTGGCAGCAATTGTGGAATGCAAAATATGTTTTAGGACCCAGACAGTCATGATGAATGCCTTTAATCCCAGCCCTCAGGGGGCACATGCAGGCCAATTTCTGTGAGTTTGAGACTAGTGTGCTCTATAGAGCTAGCCCCACTACAACTAAGGCTATAGCACAGGAAACCGAGAAACCCTGTCCCAGAAAATTATCTGTTGTAGGCCTTCTTCTCTTTGAACATTAGTGAGAGATGGTTGCATGCTATCATTACAGAGTTTTTTTTGTTTGTTTGTTTCTTTGTTTTCTTTCTTTTAACCTCTTTAGTCTATGCAGCTATTTCTTACTGGAAAGGCAAAGTCTAGAACAGCTTTTCTCCCAGCATTTTAGAATTAAGTTTCTGAGACATGATTTCTGATTGACAATGGTTGCTTTGATCCCAGTATGTTGCTTTCCAGGGCACTGCATTCTTTCATCTTAAACACACCTCCTTAAATTAAGAGACTGTATACCCTCAGAAGGTAGAAGGATTTTTTTTTTGACCAAGCATCTTAAACACCTAATTTGAGGATACCAATTACTTTTAAGGTGGTATTTAATAAATGGAACTCATTAATCTGTAACACTGCACATTGATTTAAATATAATCTACCTCTACATCACAAATGATCTCAATGACAACAAGATAAAAAAGTATGGCGCCAGTGTTTTAAAAGTGTCCATATGAGTCATGAAGTTGACTGTTCATTGCACTTACAGCAATATGATTTGCATGTGGAACATGGATGCTGCCTTCAGACCAGAATAGAAAGAATAGTTTATTGCATGCACTGCAAACAGAAACAGGGTGGATGTCAGTTGCTGTATTCATCATAAAAAATGGCCATGATTGCTGCATTGCGATGGTTTGAATGTGATTACACCTATAATCTCATAGGGAATGGCAGTAGTAGAAGGAGGAGCTTTGTTGCAGTGACTTTGGCATTTTGAGAAGAAGAGTATCACTGGTCATGGGTTTTGGGGTTTCCTATGCTTTGGATATGGGCAAGTATATAAGATGTGTTACTGAGGCCTGCATATCAAGATGTAGCCAGCACCATATTCTTCTTGAA
The DNA here is from genome assembly GCF_943737965.1 of Phodopus roborovskii. Taxonomy (NCBI): domain Eukaryota; kingdom Metazoa; phylum Chordata; class Mammalia; order Rodentia; family Cricetidae; genus Phodopus; species Phodopus roborovskii. Next base: position 132,707 of record NW_026125613.1, read on the forward strand.
ATCATATTCCCTGTTATGAAAAAAATTAACTCAATTTCTGAAACTGTGAGCCAATCCAATTAACTGTTATATATACATACATACATACTATATATATATATATATATATATATATATATATATATATATAATATGTGGGGATCTCTTTCTTGCAAGTAGAGTGATGAGTATTTCATCCCTGATGGTCAATAGCGAGTCTAGGGTTGGAATCCCTGACTGGGAGAGTTTTACCAAGGAGGCAGAGACAGGTTGAACTCTGTGAGTTAGGGACCAGGCTGTTCTACAAGAGCTAGTTCCAAGACAACCTTAAAAGTCACAGAGAAACCCTGTCTTGAAAAGCAGGTGGTGGTCTTAGAACTTATACACAGGAATAAAAATCCTAACTTATATAGATTCAGTGGTTTTTTTCTTTAAATACTCAGGGTGTATTGAATCATGTCATGTGAATGAAAGCAGACCAGATTTGTTGAATAAAATTTGTATATATTGAGCTGGGTGTAGCCAATGGTGTGATGTCATTGAGCTTTGCATTGATCACAGCTACTCCTACCTTTGCTACCTCATGCTGGGAAGAAACTCCTACAATTCCTTTATGAAAAAGCTTTGAATGTTCATTAAGAAGGAAATAAAGTTTACTTATTGAATGTTTTCCAATTCCCCAGGCAAATGACCACAGGAATATGTAAGAATTGAGTTTATTTAAGAACTTTGAAGCTTTTGTAGGCACAGTGCAGAAAGAGGTGGGGGAAGGAAGGAACATGTGCAATTTCTTGCTTTCCTTTGGTGGGAATATCAGTGTGGAGCCTATAATCAATTGTAGATGGTTTACACAGTGTCTGACTGGCCATTTCTTGGTGTCTATAGACGAGGACAATCAATAATCTTGATAAAGTACTGATGTGATAATGAAACCGAATTGCTGACTTTCGTATAGAAGGTACAATGAAATCCACAGCCCAAAAGCATGGTCAGTGTGTAAGCTTCAGAGCCTAGGTGTCATTTCTGCAGGGACAGGAATGGAACATGTGCCCTGTGCTGACCTGGGCAATGGCCCTTTTCGTCTTATCCTCCCTGAGTGTAGGTTCCCTTGGGTGAGTGAAATCTCTGTGTCCACACTGGGCTGTGGTGTCACACAACTTTTATTAAAGCACTTGAGAGGGAGATGGAAGAAGCTCTATGTGAGTTTGAGGCCAGTATGGTTTTCAAAGAGAGTTTTAGCATGAGTCCCAAACATAAAGAGACCCACCCAAACTGAAAGAGACACCCTGCTTTGAAAACCAAAGGAAAAAACAAAACAAAACAAACAAACCAAAGGGAAACAAGTATTGTTGTTCAATATGAATGACAAGGTTTTTTTTTTTTTTTTTTTTTTTTTTTTTCTGGTACGTGTTGGGAACATCCAAGGGAAAAACAGAAAGTTTGCTTATGGAATTTATGAATATTGCATTCCACATTCAGATTTGTCTTTATGTGTCACACACAGTTTATAAACCAGTGGAAATATGTCATTGGAATCATCTTTCAGCAATACATGATCACAGCTCTTTTAACTTTCCACTAGCTACCATAGAATGTTTCAGGAATGTTGAGTTCCTGGGAGAAAGGAATTTCTTATCTGCAGTTTTCTCAAGTGTGCATGGTGTTTAGTGGGTGGACAGGCATTGTAAATGTGTTCAGAAGCAGAAATTAAATCATTCTTCTGTATTAATATTTGCGTGGGCATCATGGGGCTGGTTTTGCCTTAAACCACAAGGAGCCTTGCAGAAGCATAGAAAGATATTACCCCCATTTTTAGAGAGAGCTCTAAACCATGAGGCATCTCTGTTGGGAGAAATGTCAGTATGTGGAGGAACAGAAGCAAAAGAGAGTGAGCATTCTTCTGAATTAATTTTGTGGGAGTTGTGAATTCTTTTTATTTAAGATCTAAACAACTGGCATGATGTGTAGCTGGTTAACATTGTTCAAGATCTTGGTTTTCCTGGCTGAGTTTCCTCTGGTGTTTTGATAAAAAGTTGATTATATTTCCCAGCTTTTGTTCTTGTCGTTGTCTCTGCATCTCCCTTTTATCCTGTCCCAAATATTGTATACCTTCTTTATCACCATACATTTGTTATAAATATTAAGGTTACAGTATGTCAAAGTATGACCTGAACGTTTCCGGAATTTCTTCTGTGTCCATTGTTATGTCCCCATTTTCATTTCTGATTTTGTGAATTTGCATGTTCTCTCTCTGCTTTTTCATTAGCTTGGGTAAAGTTTTGTCTAGGTTGTTGATTTTCTTGAAAAACCAACCATTTGTTATATTGATTTTTTTTTTTTTTTTGCATTGTTTCCCTGGTTACTGTTTTATTGATTTCAGCCCACAAATTTATTATTTTCTGGTGTCTACTCCTCCAGTGTGAGTTTGCTTCTTTTTGACCTAACACTTTCATTTGGGGTGTTAATTCTCTATTGTAACTATCCTCTGTTTTGTTTTGTTTTTTTGTTTTTTTTTTCATATGGGGACATAGTGCAGTGAACTTCTCTGGCACCACTGTTTTCAAGGTGTCCCATTAGTTTGGGTATGTTGTGTCCTCATTCTTGTTGAATTTTAGGATGTCCTTAATTTCTTTATTTCTTCTTTGACGCAGGTATGGTGCAATTGAACATTGTTCAATTTTCATGAGTTTGTAGTGTTTCTGCGATTTGTGTTGTTGTTGTAATCCAATTTCTAAAGCATGCTGGTCACATAAGATAAGGTGGCCTGTTACAATCCTCTTGTATCTGTTTAGGTTTGTTATGCCACCTACTATTTGGTCAATTTTAGAGAAGGTTTCATGTGGAGCAGGGAAGAACTTATATTCTTTTGTGTTTGGATGGAATGTTCTATAGATGTCTGTTAAACCCAATTGAGATGAAACTTCTGTTAATTCTATTGTTACTATGTTAACTTTGTGACTGATGGTCCTGTCTAGTGGTGGCAGTGGTGTGTTGAAGTCTCCCAATATAAGTGTGTGAGGTTTTATGTGAGGTTTGAGTTTTAGTAGAGTTTCTTTTATGAATGTGGTTGCCTTTGTATTTGAATCATAGTTGTTCAGAATTGAGACTTTGTGTTGATGGATTTCTCCTGTGATGGACATGGAATGACTGTTTTAATCTATTTTGATTAATTTGGTTGGATGTTTAACTTGTTAGAATTTAGGATAGCTGCACCTGCTTGCTTCTGGGGTCCATTTGATTGGAAGATCTTTTCTTAGCCTGAGGTAATGTCTATCTTTGAAGCTTAGATGTATTTCTTGTATGTAGCAGTGAGACGGATTCTGTCTTCATATCCACTCTGTTAGCCTGTGTCTTTTTACAAGCAAGTTAAGACCACTAATGTTGAGGGAGAGTAAGGCCCATGGATTGTTAATTCCTGTTTGTTTTAGATTTGTTGCTGGCAGTGGTATTGTGAATTTGTCAGTCCTGCTTTACCCTTGATTTGTGGTACAGTGGATGATCTTTTGCCTACATCTTTGTGAGAATAGTTAACTTCCTTGGGTTGGAGTTTTCCTTCCAAATCTTTCTGTATGGCTGGATTTGTAGATACGTATTGTGAAAATCTGGCTTTGTCATTACACATTTTGTTCTCTGCATCTATAGTGATTGACAGTTTTGTTGGGTATAGTAGCCTGGCCTGGCATCCGTGGACTCTTTGTAGCTGTAAAACATCTATCAAGGACCTTCTCACCGTGAGGCTTTCCATGGAGTAGTCATGTGTAGTTTTCATAGGTCTTCCTTTATATGTTACCTGGAATATGGAATATTTCTTTCACTGCTCTTAATGTAATTTCTTTATTTGTATGTTAGATGTTTTGATTATTATATGTCGAGGTTTTTGCAAATACCATACAGGTGACACCCACTCTGCTGAATACCATCTCCTTATGGAAGAGTGTATCCTCTAAATTGAGCAAAATGTTCCTTAAGGTAGCCAGAATAGCCTTGATCAGGTGATGGTACAGAAAAATCCCAGATAATTTCTCCTGAAGCCATTGGAGAAAACCTTGTTCCAGTGTGAGGAAATCCTCAATGAAGCCAGTTAGGCATCTTATCTTCATTTTCCTCCCATAAACTATCTTTTTTTTTTTTTTTTTTATTTTACCGAGCAAAGTGGAAATCTAGAAGGCAGAGGCTGATTTATTACCATAGTCTCATTAAAATTAGAGTGCCCTAAAGTAGCAATTTGTAGTTGCCACATAGGCCACTGTTTTTGACTCTTGTCTGTAACATGCTTATTTTCAGGAGTGTCAGTGAGGGAAGTTCTATAGCTGACATGCAAACAAACAGCTGGAGGGATACCACTAAGTGTTATGCAAATTGGTAAGGAATCTGATCTACCCTCATAATTCACATACCCAGATGAATTAATCCCCATATGAAAAGCTGGTGTCCCCCCTAGCACATCAGTAACATTAGTCATGATGTTAATGAGCTCTGTATTTTCCCAAACCATCCATGTAAGAGCCGAGGCTTGGGAATGTGAGCCTGGTAACTTTCCCTGTTTACCCCAGAATTTATTGACAAGACAGCAAGAAAAGCTAAAAAAAAAAAATGCTACAGGAGTCTTAGGAGCTTTCGTTTGAGCTAGTACAGCAAGAGTCTGTGTCGGCAGATTGCAGTGCTGTTTAGATTTGGAGGTGGTTTCATTTTCTTTATTTGCTATCATCAGACTTGTCAGCTGCTTCCTCATTGTCTGCAGCTCTTGGTTTCTGCACCTCTTTGTTTTCTGTGAGAGCCTTTTGCTGATAGGGTCCGATGAATTGATGATGAATTGATCTGGGACCCAGATTGGGAGTCTTCGGAAACACAAGCATAGACTCTTCCAGAGGCGATTAGCCTACCTGGCCCTTTTCATTGACCAGTTAACAGATCCTTCCAGTGAACCAGAGGCTGAGGCTCAGCAGCAGCCAGAGTGTTTCAGTGTCTCTCAGCTATACTGAGACCCTTATCATTAACATTCATATGATTAAGCACAAACAGAGCAAGTGCTAATACATGATGAGGAGTCAAATAAGACCCTGAAGCCTTTAACTTTATGATCTGAGCTTTTAAAAGCTGATGACTACTTTCCACTATTGCCTGTCCTTGGGGATTAAAAGGTATCCCTGTGGATCCTTCTATTTGCCATTTCTGCAGAAACTCTTTATACCCTCTAGAAGTATAAACGGGAACATTGTCTGTCTTGATTTTAAAAGGAACTCCCATGGAAGCAAAACATTTTAAACAATGACTTATCACATGCTTAGTGGTTTCTCCAGTTTGTGTAGTGACCATTAAAAAGCCTGAATATGTATCGATTGTCACATGAATATACTTTAATTTGCCAAATTTTGCAATATGAGTAACATCCATTTGCCATAAATGATTAGGATGCAGACCTGAGTATTTACTGCTATATTAGTTACAGGTAAATATTGTGGGCACACATCACATTGTTTAACAATTTGTTGAGCAGTCTCTGTAGTTAAAGCAAACTTTTTTTTTTATTAGACTATTATTATTTTGTTGATGAAAGCTGTGTGACTGTTGAGCTAATTTTACCTGAGATACAGCAACCATTTTAATCAGTCTATCAGTCATGACTTTTAGCCAGTTGGTAGGGAAATTTGAATGAGCTCTTATATGACCCAGAAAGCACAGTGACTCTCTTTATAATGAATGACACTTTGAATTTGCTCAAACAATATTTTAACCTGATTATTACTAGTTCCAGTGTATAGCACTATTTCTAAAACTTGCAGAGCTCTGAAAACATAATGACTTTTAGAATATAAATTAAATGAATCATGTATTGCAAGCTGAATAACTATTATAACAGCTTGTAACTGAACTATTTGAGCTAAAGATGGATTATTCTTTTCCCATCAGTAAATAACATGAGCTGCTTTTCTTCAGAAGAACCACCAGGAGAAACTAACAACATTTTTTATAGGATTACCCCTTACAGTTTTTGGGAATACAAAAGGATGTATTATTACAAATTGTAATGTCTATAAACTGATTATCATTTTTTTCCAAAAACTGAGAAAAAGCTGATGGACCACAAATTATAATTAATAAGAGCTTGAAAACTTAACTCTATTTCTATACAGAGAAAGGAAACTTCTAATGATAAAAGAAAATTAACTCCTTAAATCAGGTGTGCATGGCTGGTGCCTGAGCCCAATCTCAAAAAAGGGGAGGGAACCCTTCACCATCTAAGTAAACATTCCTTTGCCTGTTAATTGCTGGTTGTAAAGGTTTTGAAATAACCATTAACTTACTATTTGGTATAGGGAACATGTATTATGCTTGGTTTTTTTGTCCAAATATCTCCTTAGACAGCATATAGCATTTTGTACCATACAAGCTTTAAAATAAGGATTAAACATTTTGACTGAGGAAACAGGTAAATGCCACCATAACAATGGTCCCCTTTGCCATAAGACAGAAGATGGACTATGCTGTGTGGAAAGCACATAAACCTCCCATGGTTTTGCATAGTCAATATAGCATCTGCTGACATTGGATTGTATTTTCCAATTGTAACAGAACTTGTCTACTCTCTTCAGTTAACTGTCTAGGTGAATTGGGATCACTATCTCCTTTCAGGATATTGTTTAAAGGTTTCAAATCACCAGTAGGTGCTTTTTTAAAAAAAAAAATGATGTAACCATTGGAATATTTCCTAATAACTTCTGAAAATCATTCAATGATCATAAGCTATCTTTTCTAATTTCTAATTTTTTGAGGACTAATTTCTTTAGGATGTATCGTAAGTCCCAAATACTTTTGAAAACTTTTTCGACTCTAACCTGTAAAGCTTTCATTAGCTGACCTGGTCTCATTTGCATTTTTACTGACACCTTTCTAGGTGTGTGTGTGTGTGGGGGGGGTCTAACAGGGCTGCAGTTCCCTGAGGCTTTTTCTAAATAGCTGACAAGGTCTCATTTGCATCTTCACTGAGGCCTCCTTTCAATAGCTTTTCTCAAACCTTACATTAACCTCTATTCTTTCAATTTCTTTTTTAACCACCAAAACTCAGGATGATTTATGTGTTTCCTCCTCTATTAAACTTTTTTGAGCCATCCATATAGATTTCTCTGGCGCTCAGGCCGTTTTGGCCATGACTATTTCCTACTGTTTCATTCTGCGAGATAGTCACGGGTGATGCAGATCTCCAACCTTGATCTCTCTCTCTCTCTCTCTCTCTCTTTCTCTCTCTCTCTCTTAATCTCAAGCAATTCAAGTAGTACCTATTGTTGGGATTCACACATTCACATATTCACAATCACACTTCAGACACTCAGACACTCACATGTGTTGCCACACCATACATACAGATCATACATTCATATTTTAGCTCTCCTTTTCTTTAGACCAAGGTTAGTTTGTTGAAATAAAACATCCTTAATTGAAATCTCTTGTAATGCAGCTGTTATAGATAACCTTTGAACTATGAGCATCCAAAAGCTGAACAAATTTCAATAAATTCACAAGTTTCTGACAGGCTGCATTAATTTTTCCATACACAGCAGCTCCTAAGACTGCAGGCCTCTAGGTCCGGTCCTGCCTTTGCTCTCTGGGCCTGGGTTTGCCCCCTGCAGTTTATCTGTGACTGTAGCTGCTTGAAAAGTAAATAACCACCATTGTAGCAACTGAGTTCTTGGCACTGAGAGTTCCTGCTGACCTGGTGCATATGCAGGGCCTAATCTTTGCTTCCCTAAACCCTGGAGCAGCATTGGGGGAGGGCAGTAGGGCAGTAGGGCAGTAGGGTTTGGAATTCTCCTTGAGGAGTGGATAGGCAGAATGACCTGCTGCATTTGCCAAGCAGAGGAAGGAACAATGTTAGGGAAGTCATGATAATAGTCCAGCTCATATTTGGCCACCTCCTCCTCAGGGTCAGCCTCTTTCCTTGCAGAGAGGTTGCCTGGGTCTCTCTTTTCCTTTTCTTCCTTTGCATTGCCTTTTGTTTCTTTCCCTCCCCCTTTTTACTCTTCCCTTTAATGATATTGCCTAACTTTATCATGCTGACTCCCTTTCCTACTCTTGCCTTCCCATTTATAACTTTGCCTTGCCTTTTTATTCCCCTTTCCTTACATACCTTCCTTTGACTTATATCGTCTTGCCTTCTAATCCCTTCCTTTGCCTTCATGACTCTTCTTTTTCCTTGCTTTTACTTGCCGTGCTTACCATTTTTTTATTGTTGCATTGCCTTACAATTCCTTTAATTTCCTTACATTTCCTGCCATTTTCATCCTTTCACTTTCTCTTTCTTTCCATTACCTTCATTTGTCTTTCCTTGACTTGCCTTGCCATGCCTTTTCTTCCATTTTTTTTCTCTTTTTCTCTTTTTCTTATTCTTTTCATTTACCCTCTTTCCCATCCATTCTCTTCCACTCTTTGTTTGGGGGGCTGAGAGGCTACCCCTTTACTAGGTTTTTGATTCCTCCTTAGGACTTCCTTCAATTTGAGTCCCATTTTTGGAGAACTTGGAATGACACTCACTCCTCCAATGTCTTCCCTTTTTACATCTTGGGCAAATGCCAGGAATCTTTTTAGGACTTCCAACCTGTCCTCCATTATTACAGTCTTTTTTTCATATGGCCTGATTCTCCACAATTAAAACAATTGGGGGCTGGATTCTTACCATTGCCTCCCCCCATATGTCTGTTTCACAAAAGCAGAGGATTTCTTCCCTTGCATAGCTGCTGCATAAGCCATCCCTTGCACTATAGCAGGTGAGGCATCTGCACATACTTTTATGTAATCCTGTATTGACCCTGTTTTCCTTATGGGCCTGATTAAATCTTTCCATAATGTATTAGCATATTCCCATGCTAATTGTTTTAAGTAAAACTCTTTTGAGGTGGCATCAGACACTTTTAAACATTTTTCCGCTAGCATATGTGTCAAGACTGATATGAACATTTTCTGTTCCTCTGAGCCCAAGCTTATCATCTTAACTTCCCAGATTACACACCCTTAACAAGCCTATCTTCACTGTCGGGACTGCAGTTCCCTTGGTGAGCGCCTATCCACTACTTGAAAAGAAAGAGTTACCTGTCCGAGGGTTCCTGTTTAGGCACCAGCTGCCACAGACTTTTCAGTGGGCAACCGGTCTTCAGGGAGACCAAGACTTGGATGACCAGGTCAGGAGTGGCTTCGGCTTGACAGACACAAACACACTCGAGGAGGTTTGCAACTGCTGCGATTTTTACTTCAGAGCATCAGGTTTTTATGCAGAAAGTTCAAGGAAGAGATCTTTGGCCACAGTTTAAAATTTACCGACATATTATAGAAATGTCAGCAATTATTTTGGAGCACAAGATCGTAAATACATCTCATGTTTATTTTGGCTTGCTTGTGGTCATCTTACCAGGGATTAGATTTACTGAGTTTAGAGAATAATCATTGTCTCTGGTCAGTAAACTTTTAACAGCATTGATAAGAACTCTTGTACTGTTTTAATGATATAGGCGCCCTAAAAACTCAGTAGTAAATCCCACAACAGCTTTGCTGTGGGCAGTCTAATTAGGCAGGCTCATCTTGTGGGGAAATTCCTATAGCCTTAGGTATGTTAATTTGTTAGGCCTTGGGCTGACACCTGAAGTCTCCACTGGTGCCCTGGGATTTGTAGCTGAGGGCTGGTGTGTATCTCTTTCTGTCCCTGAAACTATATCTAAGTGTTTTCTGGGCTTCTCTGAATTAACAGTGGAGCTAAAGACCAAAGCACCTATGACCAAAAGCATTAAAGCTATCATAGCACAACAAACACCTAGCACCCCTTCCAGACTTTCATTCAGGCAATCACCACCAGGGTCCTGAACTACTTTTCCCCAGGAGGCATAACCACATGTGGTATGAACCTCTGGACAGGTAGCTATTGAGATTTCTCTCAGCCATTGCTACACTGTCTCCACTGGGGCAGCTGTGGCATTCATTTTATTATGAAAATCTGTCACTATGTATTCAGTGATCACTGGAGTTTTGAGCCTTCTTATGGGAGTCCATCGTGCCAGACCATCACATCAACTAATACTAAACTTACGTATTTAACTGTTTAACTAGGAAATTAAATAATAATTCATTATTTAATTGACTTATTTAAAATACAGGTAATGTTATGGACCATGAGTCTCTTTAGGAAGTTGATGATGTAACATCATCTCATTACTTCATCATTTAGCTATGTAAATAGATCATTACATCAGTGATAGGTTTAGGACTTTGGTGCTACCTTGTCAGTGTTAGTTTAAAACTCCAATGAATTAATTATCAATTTAATTTTTAAATAATTCATTATTCCAGGAAGAGATCAGTCTGAGTACTCAATGTGGGATTTAAGTATGCACAACCTTGTCATTATTCAATCATTTTTCATTATGTAATAATTATTTAAATCAATGAAGATGTTGTTCTTCATGACTGGAGTCTGGCCTTCCTCCCTGGGAGTTAATTGTGTGGCATGATTTTATGATCTAAGTACTACTTCTTTGACAATCCCTGGAGTTGGGTTCCATCTTATGAAAGTGAAGTATGCAGGACTATACAATTATTAACATATTTGATTGCATAAAAAATGATGGTGTCATCCATCATTTGGCTGCTGTGACATTGACATAGCAGGAGATTGGTACCAGAAGCAGTGCCCAGAAAATGAGGGACACTGCTTTATCCAGTGATTACTGATTACGTAATCGGAGATTTTTAACATTCCAATTATTACACGATTTTAAAAAAACTGCATTGTTTCACATCATCAGTTTCTGAGAGCTTGCAACAGAATTGACCCATGAAGGACACAGTCACCACCGATTTTAAAAATGGAATAAATGAATAATGTCTTGATCAGGGAATCTCATGTAATGAACTCTGTTGGGCTGATAATGTAAGACCCTCAGAATGAGGAGTCTTCCAGGTTCCGTCGATACCCCAAGAACTCAATGTTCAGTCCAGTTGCTGCAAAACGCAAGAGGCTTTAATGAACAGGAAACATTTGTGCAAATGGGCTCCTCCAGCAAGCAGGCTAGGGAGAAGCCCCCTCCCCTGGGCCCAGGTGTTTTTAAAGGCAAACCCACAAGCTTAGGGAGGGGGTGGGACCCTCTGTCCATTGAGTACATGAACCTTGGAGGCCGGATGGTCTGTTATTAGGGTCAGCAGACCTTAGGGCCTCAGGTGTGCTAATTAATCTTGTCTGGGAAAACCAGAGTTACAGCTATCTCTTGACCCTATTTACCACCTGTTGACTCACAGGAAAGGAGGGGTAGTGTGAATTCTTCTTATCTCAGGGTCTTGTGAGAGGAAGCTAGCAAATTCCAAGGAACGGATATTGGTTTCTAGGTTAGTCCATCATTAACATTACTTTTTAGGTCTTTCAATAACATGACACACCACCAACAATAAATAACATGAAATAACCATATTAGAAAGCGGGGTGCAGGACTTAATACAGAACTATCAATTGAGGAATCCAAAATGACTGAAAGAAACATAAGACAGTGCTCAAAATCCTTACTCATCAGCCACATGCAAATCTAAACAACTCTGAGAAACCATGGGATTAAGCTCCTCTAAAGGGTCTAGGATGAAGAGGAGTTTATTTTATTTTCAATAAAGAGAAAAGGAGTATGGTAGAGGTGATTCGTTGTATAATTTCCATTCTAGAAATTAGAAAATTGAAGCATAGAAAACAGGTTTAAAATACTCATCAATGTACTTGAATGGCATAATGATGCTTTCGTTTCCATGCTTATGTCACTAAGGCATTTTGTAGCTTGAGAGACTGGTAAATATGTAGAACTCAAAAGAAAGAGCCCTGCTTTGTTTTTGTGAGAAACTCAGTGAGGCTTTAAGGTTAGTTCATAGGTGGGTATGCTACTTTTAGCAAGTGGGAGGGGCACTAGAATGTGACAGAATGTTAGATCATAAATGTTGCCTGGCAACCCTGCTTGCGTTCTGTATCCTGGTATTATGGGCCAAGGAACAGAGAGCAGCTTCGAGAAAGTGTTATCATGGGACATTACAGTCTCCCAAGACAACTATCTCCTAAAACTTTTCATGACATCATTTGATTCCCCTAACCAAGTCATATCCAAATCACTGGAAGTTTGCCTACAGCTTTTACTCGTTACCAAATTCAAGATTACCTAATTATCGGAGAACATAGTTGTCTGTGGAGAAACAGTTCAAAGACTTTGGTTTATGGATGTTTTCTCTCCTAAGAAGTAAAACTATGGAACAAAAGATAATAAGACTTACAGTCATTCATCAAAAGGTGAATTTTCCATTGTTAACTTCCTTCAGGAAGGTGATAATCCATTTCTTAGAGTAGATTTAGTCCAACATTAAATATGTGATATCTTCTCAAAACCCTGCATACCCAATCACATTTCAGCATTTAAACATTTTACTACTCAACTCTGCGATTAAATAAGGGATGAACCTGCGAGATTCACACAATCATGGGGAGTCAAGTGAGAGTTAACTGTTTTGAGTATGGCAGACCATTTCATCATCTGATTATGTTGTTATTTGATTATGAAAATAGGACATTAGATAACCCATGATCAGTGGATTGTGGTTCCACGATGTGGGAGGCAATTATTATAGACCACCTAAATATCAATTATGTAGTTAAAACATTTAAATTAACCACAACAGCATCGTTCTCGAGTCTGGTTTGGAGCCACCTTTGGGAAGTGGATAATGTTACATGAACTCATTATTTGATTATTTAATTATATAAACCAATGATTATATCATCCATGACACCTGGAATTTGGTGCCACAGATCATCTAATTACATAATTATGTATTTAAATTGACAGTTCATGTTAATACCTAAGATAATGTAAATATTTGTACAGTTATGTAAAGCAAAAATCCTCCATTCCATGAAGAGACCTGTAATTCTCCCTCTTGTGGCGTTAGTGTGCAATATCATCACATTTTATGATTCATTGTTTCAATTGATGATGATGACATCCTTCATGACTGGAGTCTGGCCATGCTTCCCTGACAGCTAAATGCTACATCTCCTCTTTATTGTGACAGTTATCTATTACTGACTTATTTAATTCTTTAAATAATTTGAGCGAAAGACAATGCCGTCACCAATTATGATTAGGATGAAAATATCTGTCTGGGACAAGGACAGGAAAGTTGTAGACATGGGCAGATCATTTTCTGAATGAATAGTGCATCTCCCAGAGTACTAAGGATGCTAAAAGATTGAGTCCAGAAGATTGCATGGTGTCCTCGGAGAAGTGCAAGGACTTCACCAGAGCCAGTATGGTGGTCTGGGTTTTGACTCCCTGCTCTTGCTCCACATCTTCACATCGTTTGTGATCGATGATGAAAAGTAGTGGCACAAGGAGGTCGGCACCATCCCCAAGACCTGGCAGAAGGATGACAACCCAGAACACGGAAGCCCATCTCTCTCTCAGCAATGCTGGTGATGCCCCTGCTGCAGCCTTTTTTTCAGCTGATATCAACATTTTGGCTACTATTGTTTTGGCAGGAATGGGCCCATTATCTCAGGTCTTGCCACACTGCAACAGAGATTCAGGCGCTGGTGAAGATATGCCAATAGAATTCATCAGGCAAGACAGTTTGATTATCTGACTGTAGAGAGCCACCGATGCCATTCCTGAAGATGGCGCTGGTTTCCTGTCCATAAGCCAGCAAGGCGCGGATGCGTGATCCACGTCATGGGGTGACCGTTACGAGCATTGCGGGCTGCACCTGTCAGTAACGGACACGACTCCTCTGAACATACATAAACAGAGCCCTTTTTCCTCCTTGGGATCTTCCCTCAACTTGCTGTAATGAGCCGCGCAATAAACATAGCTGCAGAAGAATCCTGTTGAGTGTCGTTCTTGCCGCCAAGGCGATAGCGCTCGACAAGTGGTGCCGAATCCCGGGAAACTGACATCAACGGCACACGGGGGACCCTTCAGGAGACTGGAGAGGATTCAGAACTGTGGCACAAAGGTAACAGATAAGGTGAGTTCTGATAGTCATGCTATTGTTTGGGCTTGATCCTGCCATTGAAGGGTTGATTATTGTGCATTTGGTTGCCTGCTTGTTTTTACTGTGTTTGTTTTGTTTTTGGGAAGCACATGATGGGCAGCTAAAAGCAGGCACTAGACCATTTTCCAATTTTCAAGAAGCATGTCAGAAGTAGAACATGAAGAAAAGATGGTTGCACGTAAATAGAAAAAACAAAATAAAGAGAAATTGAAAGGGCCCCGTGAGACGGATCCATCTTGCGGAGGAAAGAAAAAACACCTTTATCCTTTAGAGGAATTGGAGGCTTTAGAAGTTTCCAGTGACCCCTTGGAAGAGGAACTATCACCCTCTGAGGAGGAAGATTTGGAGGAGGAGGCTGCACGAGTCCTTACTGCACCTCCTACTTATGCAGAGAAGGAATGTAAATACTCCTTTTGCTCTCCTGAAACCAGACATGAGATAACCTGGATCTTTCCTGTGTTCGAGGAAGATGGGAATCGTGCCCATCACACTCTTGAGCATAAACAGGTTAAAGAATTGGTAGAGTCTGTTCGCACTTATGCTATCAGAGCGAACTACACTCTGTCGCAAATAGAAAGACTGTCTGCGGTGGCCATGACTCCCTCTGACTGGATGTTTGTTGTGAAGGCTTGTCTCACTATGGGACAATACTTAGAGTAGAAGGCCATATGGCATGATTTGAGTCAATCACAAGCCCGCGCTAACGAGGCAGTGGGGCAGCTCGCTTGGACATTTGACATGCTCACTGGACAAGGACAATGGACAAATAATCAGACAGTGTATCCTTTAGAGGTCTATGTTCAGATTAACACATGTGCTGTTAAGGCCTGGAAGGCACTACCTAATAGAGGGGAAGTATCAGGGAACCTTACAAAAGTCATTCAGGGACCAAATGAACCATTTCCAGACTTTGTAGTGCTTATGATGGAGGCCGCAGGAAGGATTTTTGGAGATCAAGAACAGGCTATGCCCTTAACAGAACAACTAGTTTATGAAAAATGCACCTAGGAATGTAGACAAGCCATAACGCCTTGGAAAGGAAAAGGCTTACAAGCTTGGCTTAAGGCTTGTAGAGAAATAGGAGGTCCTTTGACCAATGCAGGGCTGGCGGCCATTTTACAAGGACAAAGAAAGGGCAATATGGCGGAAAATAACAAGACTTGTTTTCAATGTGGCAAAATGGGACAAATACAAAAGAATTGTAGGGAATGCATGTCAGGACCTAAGAGGATGCCAGGAATCTGTCCCTGATGTAAAAAAGGCAAACTTTGGGCAAATGAATGTAAGTCAGTCAAAGACATTAATGGTAAACCGTTGCCTGAGCCAAAAAATGCCCCGCGGGGCCCCTGCCCTCAGAGCCCTCAAATATATGGGGCAATGAGCTCCCCCCTGAGCCTCGAAAGGAGGAAGCCCCATGGAGAGCCACTGCAGGTTCTGCAGGATTGGACCTCCGTGCCACCACTAGAATTGTCTTGACCCCCCAAATGGGTGTACAACCTGTTCCTTCTGATTTTTCAGGCCCTCTGCCAAAAAACACAGTAGGACTATTACTAGGAAGGTCATCTACCACCCTAAAAGGTTTAATTGTCCATCCTGGAGTTATAGATCAAGATTATGAGGGACAACTCATGATCATGTCCTCATTGCCACGAGGGATTTTTCCCATCTCCATGGGTGATCGCATAGCACAGTTACTTATTCTTCCTAGTTGTCATGAGGATTTTGGGGCCATTAAACGAAACAGAAGGGCAGAAGGATTTGGCCACTCAGATAAATTTGATTCTGCTTATCTTGCAGTTGATCTTGATACCAGACCAACATTAACATTATATATAGAAGGAAAGAATTTTCAGGGAATTTTGGACAGAGGAGCTGATAAAAGTATCATTGCCACCTCCTGGTGGCCTTCAAAATGGCCAATAACCCAATCAGAACATTCCTTGCAGGGACTAGGGTATGAAGCCACTCCTGCTATCAGCTCTAAATCCCTAATATGGAAGGCACCAGAAGGTCAGTCAGGGTTGTTTACCCCCTATGTTCTTCCCTTGCCGGTAAATTTATGGGGAAGAGATATTTTAAAAGCTTTAGGATTAAAATTAATGAATGAATATTCCATCTTCGCACAAAATATGATGTTAGATAAGGGATATATACCAGGGCTAGGGATAGGAAAGCAGTATCAGGGCATTAAAGAACCTGTTTAAGTCATTTCAAAAAATGATCGTGCAGGATTGGGTTTTTCGTAGGGGCCATTGGGGAAGGGATGTCCATACCATGGATAACTGAAGCGGCAATATGGGTACCTCAATGGCCACTTTCACAGGAGAAATTAGAGGTCACTTATCAATTAGTAAAATAGCAATTAGATTTGGGACATTTTGAGGGATCCAACTCTCCTTGGAATACTCCTATTTTTGTTATCAAGAAGAAATCTGGAAAATGGAGATTGCTTTATGACCTCAGAGCCATTAATGCACAAATGCAACTGTTTGGCCCAGTCCAACGGGGCCTTCCACTTTTATCAGTTTACCTAAGGATTGGCAAGTTATTATAATAGATATTAAGGATTGTTTTTTCTCTATTCCATTGTTTGAGCAAGATAGAGCTAGATTTGCCTTCACTTTACCGGCCATTAATCATGAGGGACCAGATGAGAGGTTTCAATGGAAGGTGTTGCCCCATGGCATGACCAATAGCCCCACTATGTGTCAACTTTATGTACAACAGGCATTAGTACCAGTCAAGGAAAAATATTTTTCTCTAAGAATTATTCATTATATGGATGATATTCTTTTTTGTGGGAATAATGAGAAAGAGCTTGAAAAGGCTTATGCAGATTTGGTAAAATGGTTGGAGAAATATGGTCTGAGCATAGCTACAGAGAAAGTACAAAGGTCCAAAGTAGGACAGTTCTTAGGGGCTGTTGTGCGACCAGAGATTATACAACCTCAAAAGATGGAGATTAGAAGAGATCAACTTAAAACTTTGAATGATTTTCAAAAATTACTAGGAGATATTAGCTGGCTACGGCCTTATTTAAAAATACCCACAGCAGAGTTAAAACCATTGTTTGATGTGCTTGAAGGGGATCCACAATTGACTTCATTAAGAACCCTATCTCCTGCAGCTGCGGAAGCTCTCCATAAGGTGGAGCATGCGAACACTGCAGCACAATTAGTTAGAATCTCAGCGCAGGAGCCTTTTGATCTTTGTGTGTTACAGACCGCTTTGCTGCCAACTGCAGTCTTATGGCAAAATGGTCCATTAATTTGGATGCACCCTCAAGCTTCCCCAGCAAAAACTATAGAATATTATCCAACTGCTGTTGCAAAAATTGCCCTGAAGGGCTTAAAAAAAGGCTCTTACCCATTTTGGGGAGTTTCCTAAGCAAATTATTACACCTTATAATATGGAACAAATTCAGACCCTATGTGCTATGAGTGATGATTGGGCAACACTTGCCTCTACCTTCTTGAGAACTTTTGATAACCATTATCCTAAACATCCTTTATTAACATTTGCTAGAACACATCCTTTCATTTTTTCAAAAATGGTAAGTGTCACGCCTCTCCCTGATGGCAGGATAGTGTATACAGATGGATCAAAAACAGGAATAGGGGCTTATGTGATGGGAGATGCCATTATGCATATATGTTTCTCATACTGGTTAATGAATAAGCACTGTTGGCCAATAGGAAAGCAAGATAGGAGGTACTAGGAGACAAGGGGGAAATAGGAAGTAGTAAGGAGGAGTCAGGATGGAGAGCCTGGAGAGAACAGAACTGCCATTCCTCCGCTCTCGGTAAGACCACGTGGAAATACATAGAAATGGGTTAATATTTAAGACAGAGCTAGCCGATAAGAAACAAGTAACAGGGCCAACAGAATTATATCTAATACAGAGTCTCTGTGTTATTTGGGGCTGGTGCAGCAGAGGGACCAAACCAGTAGCGGAAGGTGGAAAAACCTATACACTTTACACTTATGTACATGAAGGAGTTGTTACCACTCACAGATATGCACTCCCCACAAATGGTGGAATGTAACATAGGTTTGGAGGTATTAAAGGTGTTTCCTGGACCTTTGAATGTGGTCTCTGACTCTGTTTATGTAGTCAAATGCTGTTAAAACCTTAGAATTAGCTGGATTAATTAAGCCTTCTAGTACAGTGGCTGAGATTTTTAAGGAGATCCAAAAATGTTTATTAGCAAGACAATATCCTGTTTTCATTACCCACATCCGTGCCCATTCAGTTCTGCCCGGGCCAATGGCACAAGGGAATAATCTGGCAGATTTGGCCACTCGAGCAGCAGCTTTTGCTATTTTAGATCCTATAGAAGCAGCCACTAAATTCCATTCATTATTTCATGTAACATCAGAAACCCTGCACAAGCGTTTTTCTATTTCCAGAGCATCAGCACGGGAAATAGTCTTGCAATGCAAAAATTGTTATGAATTTCTTCCAGCACCTCATGTGGGCATTAACCCATAAGGCCTTCAGCCTCTACAAATATGGCAAATGGATGTCACTCATGTGTCATCTTTTGGAAAAATGAAATATTTACATGTTTCTGTGGATACCTGCTCAGGTATTATCCATGCCTCCCCACTAACAGAAGAAAAGGCCTCTCATGTCATCCAGCACTGCCTCGAAGCCTGGAGTGCTTGGGGCATGCCTCAAATATTGAAGATAGATAATGGACCTGCATATACTTCTGAAAAATTTAAGAATTTTTGTCAACAGATGGGTGTCAAACACCTCACTGTTCTACCTTATAATCCACAAGGGCAAGGCATTGTGGCACGCATCAATCAGACGCTCAAATCTTATCTAATAAAACAAAAAAGGGGAATAGAGGAAATACCCTCTCTTCCACCAAAAGCTGCCATATCTTTTTCACTCCTTACTTTAAATTTTTTAAACTTGGATTTTAATGGTCATTCAGCGGCTGATAGACATGGCCTCTGGCCCATACCTCCAAAAGAACAAGTCAAATGGAAAGATGTGCTCTCAGGTACATGGAAAGGCCCAGATCCTATCTTAATAAGATCCAGGGGAGATATTTGTGTTTTTCCACAGGACAGAGAAAATCCAATTTGGGTACGAGAGCAATTATCTCGAAGAATGACAACCATCCCTCAAGAAGATGCTCCTGTGGCTCCTGTGGTTAATGATACTCCTTGTGAATCCTCCGCGGATATCAGCAGAACCCAGATGGGGAATATTGTCGGCATTTCCTAAACCCATGCCCAGTCATCATGATGCACGAGTAACCTTTCTAAACAACTTTTTCAGTATCTTTTAGGTGAATGGACAGGAGAATTTGATAGCCTGGTGGACGAACTACGAAAGGCCATTGTCCATGTTAATTCCACCTGTGTGGACACTTCTCTATCAGAAGGATCATTCTCCTGGATCTCCACCGCTTTTTCCCACTTAAAGGAGTGGACGGGTGTAATGGGTTTTGGCCTGCTGTTATATGGTGGGGTGGTACTCCTGCTCTGGTTGTTGTGTAAGCTACATGCTCAACAGACACATGACAAAGTGGTTATCGCTCAAGCCCTAGCTGGTACGGAGATAGGCTTCTCTCCCACTGTGTGGCTAAGCAAGTTAAAAAAAGGACATTAGTTGTCCAATAGGACAGCCATTGCACCCTGACTCTTCTATGACATTGCACCAGGTTAGGATGTCCTTTTTTTTTTTTTTTTTTTTTTTTTTTTTTACCAGAAACAGCCCTAAGGTTCTGCGGGTTTTTCCCCCTTTGCACGCAGACAGTTGCATCTTTAGTTTAGCCTACTGTAATAAATTCTTCATGCTCAGGTTGTTTGGCTTAGCACTGCACTCCAGGTGGACTCTGGCCATGAGCAGATCCGACAAGGGCAAGTCTGGTTGCAGGTGGGTTGGTGTCCAAGGCCCCACCTCCAGGGAAAAGATGCTGGATGGGTATGGCACTGACTTGGCTGACTACCAGGATTCAGGGTCATTACAATGTCCATCTCATTACTGGATATCAGACCACTACCCTTGCATGTTGCATTTATAAAACAAAAAAGGGGGAGATGTAGAGCGCCACCAGTGCCATTCCCAAAGATGGCGCCGGTTTCCAGTCCATAAGCCAGCAAGGCGCGGATGCGTGATCAATGTCATGGGGTGACCGTTACAAGCGTTGAGGGCTGCACCTATCAGTAATAGACACGACTCCTCTGAGCATATATAAGCAGAGCCCTTTTTCCTCCTCGAGGTCTTCCCTCAACTTGCTGTAATGAGCCCCACAATAAACATAGCTGCAGAAGAATCCTGTTGTTGAGCATCATTCTTGCAGCCAAGGCGATAGCACTCGACATCTGATGATTAAGTAATGGAATTTAAAAAAAACATGATGACAGCATACTTTTTCATATCTGGAAAGTCTGTCCAGGATTTGATGATACAAAAAAGTTCAACGACTTACATATTTAAAGATGCAATTATTAAATTGTTTCATTATATAATCTGTGAACCCTGAAGTTTGGTGCCACCTTGTGTGACTCAAGAGTGATAGACGATCTAACTATCTGATTATTTCATTTATAAAATCTGTCTTTTTCTACTCCAGGAAGAGTGGAATCTGGATCCTACTTGATGGTGTTAATTGTTTTATTATCTCTCTAGAGGTGAATTATGAGAAATTATGTCTTAATTCTATCCTTTTTTTGTTCAAATCTATTATTAAGAACTCAACGACTCTTCAGGATTGAGCAATCCCTTAGGATTCACGTATAAAACACCATCCACTTGTTTAATGTTTATTCTTTTAAATATGAAAATCTGTCATTAAGGATTCAGTGATCACAGGAGTTTTGAGCCTCATTATGGGGGTGCATCGTGCCAGATCATCACATCGTCTACTACTACACTTACTTATTTAACTGTTAAACTAGGAAATTAAATAATAATTCATCATTTAATTAATGTATTTAAATACAGGTAATGTTTTGAACCATAAGACCTTTTTGGAGTCAGATTTTGGGAGTTGATGAAGTAACATCATCTCATTACTTCATCACTATCTATGTAAATAGATCATTACATCAGTGATAGGTTTATGACTTTGGTGCCATCTCGTCAGTGTTCATATAATTAGCCAACTAAGTAATTTTCAACTAAATTTTTTAAATAAATCACTATTCCAGGAAGAGATCAGTCTTACTACTCCATGAGGGATTTAAGTATGCACCACCATGTCAATATTCAATCATTTTCATTATATGTTAATTATTTTAATCAATGAAGAAGTTGTTCTTAATGACAGTAGCCTGGCCTTTTCTCCTTGGGAGTTGATCATGTGGCATTATTTAATTGAGTAGGTACTACTTTCTTGACAATCACTGGAGTTGGGATCCATCTTATGAAAGTTAAGTATGCAGGATTATCTAATTATTAACTTATTTGATTGCAAAAGTAATGATGGTGTCATCCGTCACTTGGCTGCTTTGGGATTGACACAGCACGAGAATGGTTCCTTAAGCAGTGCCCACAGAATGAGCGACACTGTGTTATCCAGTGTTTACTGATTATGTAATAATAGATTTTTAACAGTTTCAAGGAATCTCATCTAATGAACTCTGTCGGGCTGATAACATGACACACCACCAACAATAAATAACTCTAAATAACCATCTTAGAAAGCAGGGTACAGGACTTAATAGAGAACAGTAAATTGAGGAATCCAAAATGACTGAAAGAAACATAAGACACTGCTCAAAATCCTTAATCATCAGCCTAATGCAAATCTAAACAATGCCTAGAAACCATGGGACCAAGCTCCTCTAGTGGTAAGAGGATGAAGAGGAGTTTATTTTATTTTCAATAAAGAGAAAAGGATTATGGTAGAGGCGATTAATTGTATTGTTTCCATTGTAGAAATTAGAACATTGAAGCATAGAAAACAGGTTTGTAATACTCATCATTGTACTTGAATGGCACAATGATGCTTTCGTTTTCATGCTTATGTCACTATAGGCATGTTGTAGCTTGAGAGACTGGTAAAAATGTAGAACTCATAAGAAAGAGCCCTGCTTTGTTTTTGTGAGAAACTCAGTGAGGCTGTAGGGTTAGTTCATCGGTGGGTATACTCCTTTTAGCATGTGGGAGGGGCACTAGAATGTGACAGAATGTTGGTTCATAAATGTTGCCTGGCAACCCTGCTTGCATTCTGTATCCTGGTATCATGGGCCAAGGACCAGAGAGCAGCTTCGATAAAGTGTTACCATGGGACATTACAGTCTGCCAAGATAACTATCTCCTAAAACTTTTAATGACAGCATTTGATTCGCCTAACCAAGTCATAGCCACACCTCTGGAAGTGTGCCTACAGCTTTTACTGCTTACCAAATTCAAGATTACCTAATCATCAGAGAACATAGTCTGTGGAGAAACAGTTCAAAGTCTTCTGTTTACGAATACTCTCTTCCCTAAGAAGTAAAACTTCTTGGAACAAAAGATAATAAGGATCACGATTATTCATCAAAAAGGTGAGTTTGACATTGTTGACATCCTTATTAGATTTCAGTCCATCTCCTTTGAGGCAGCCATCCAACATTAAATATGTGATATCTTCTAAACACCCTGCATACACAATGACAGTTCAGCAGTTAAACATTTTACTAATGTGTTCTGTGATTAAATAAGGGATGAACCTGGGAATTTCCCACAATCATGTGGGAGGCAACTGAGAGACAATTGTGTGGAGACTGGCAGACAATTTCATCCTCTGATTATGTTCTTATTTGATTATTAAAATAGGACATTAGATAATCCATAATCAGTGGATTGTGGTTATGCGATGTGGGAGGCAATTATCATAGACCATCTTAATATCATTTATGTAGTTAAAATATTTAAATTAATCATGACAGCATCGTTCCTGAGCCTGGTTTGGAGGCACCTTAGGGAAGTGGATGATGTTACATGAACTCATTATTTGATTATTTAATTATACAAAGCAATGATTATATCGTCCTTGACACCTGGAATCTGGTGCCACAGATCATCTAATTACATAATTAATGTATTTAAGTTGACAATCTGTGTTAATCCCCAAGATAATGTAAATATTTGTATAGTTATGTAAACAACAATCCTCCATTCCATGAAGAGACCTGTAACGCTCCCTCTTGTGGAGATAATGTGCAATATCTTCACATTGTATGATTCATTGACTCAATTGATGATGATGACATCCTTCATGTGGGAGGGGTACTAGAATGTGACAGAATGTTGGTTCATAAATGTTGCCTGGCAACCCTGCTTGCATTCTGTATCCTGGTATCATGGGCCAAGGACAAGAGAGAAGCTTCGAGCATGGGATAACATGGGACATTACAGTCTCCCAAGATAACTGTCTCTAAAAATTTAATGACAGCATTTGATTCGCCTAACCAAGTCATAGCCACACCTCTGGAAGTGTGCCTACAGTTTTTACTGGTTACTAAATTCAAGATGACCTAATCATCACTGAATGTAGTCTGTGGAGAAACTGTTCAAAGTCTTCTGTTTATGAATACTCTCTCTCCTAAGAAGAAAAACTATGGAACAAAAGATAATAAGACTCACACTTATTCATCAAAAGGTGAGTTTGCCCTTGTTGAATTCTTTCAGGAAGGTGATAATCAATTTGTTAGAGATGACTTAGTTATTGCTGGATTTCAGTCCATCTCTTTTGAGGCAGCCGTCCAACATTAAATATGTGATATCTTCTAAAAACCCTGCATACACAATGACAGTTCAGCATTTAAACATGTTACTACTCTGCTCTGTGATTAAATAAGGCATGAACCTGGGAGCTACACACAATCCTGTGGGAGTCAACAGAGTGTCAATTTTGTGGAGTATGGCAGACCATTTCATCCTCTGATTATGTTGTTATTTGATTATTAAAATAGGACATTAGATAATCCATGATCAGTGGATAGTGGTGACACAATCTGGGAGGCAATTATTATAGACCATCTTAATATCAATTATGTAGTTAAAAATATTTAAATTAATCATGACAGCACGGTTCAAGAGCCTGGTTTGGATCCACCTTAGGGAAGTGGATGATGTTACATGATCTCATTGTTTGATTTTTAACTATATAAAACAATGATTATATCATCCATGACACCTGGAATCTGGTGCCACCGATCATCTAATTACATAATTAAAGTATTTAAAATGACAGTCTGTGTTAATACCAAAAATAATGTAAATATTTATAAAGTTATGTAAACCAAAATTCCTCAATTCCATGAAGAGACCTGTAAAGCTTCCTCTTGTGAGAAGAAAGAAAGGAAGAAAGGAAGAAAGAAAGAATTCACAACATACAAATTAACACCAACAAAGTGGATCCAGACTCCACTCTTCCTGAAGTAGAAAAACATAAATTGAAATAATGAAATAATCAGATAGTTAGATGGGCTGTCACACTTGAGTCACAGAAGGTAGCACCAAACTTCAGGGATCACAGAGTATATAATGAAAGAATTTAATAATTACAGCTTTAAATATGTAAGCCGTTGATCTTTTTTGTATCATCAATTCCTAGGCAGACTTGCCAGGTATGAAACTATATGCTGTCATTACGCATTTTTAAAATGCCATCAGTTAGTCGTCACATAATGATACTGTCTTGCTTGATGAAATCTGTTGGCCTGACCTCATCACAAGCGCCAGAATCTCTGTGGTGGTACAGCAGGACGTGAGATAGTGGGCCCAATCCTGGCATAGCAGTAGCAGCCACAATGTTGATAACAGCTGAAAAGATGGCTGCAGCAGGGGTATCAATATCGGTGATGGTGCCGACCTCCTAGTGCCACTACTTCTTATCATGGTAGATGACAACCAATGTGAAGTTGTCGAGGAAGAGCAGGTAGTCAACAGCCAGACCACTGTGCCGAACTTGGTGAAGTCCTTATACTTCCCCGAGGGCACCGTGCAACCTTCTGGACTCAATCACCCAGCATACCTCGTACTTGGGAGATGCATAGATCATTCAGAAAATGCTATGCCCATGTCTACAACATTCCTAACCTTGTCCCTGACAGATTTTTGCACCCTAACTGTAATTGGTGATGGCACTGTCTGTCATTTACATAATTTAAAGAATTAAATAAGTCTGTAATAGCTAACTGTCACAACAAATAGGGGATGTAGCTTTTCTCTGGCAGGGAAGCATGACCAGACTCCAGTCATGAAGGATGTCATCATCATCAATTGAGTCAATGAATCTTACAATGTGAAGATATTGCACATTATCTCCACAAGAGGGAGCTTTACAGGTCTCTTCATGGAATGGAGGATTGCATTTTACATAACTATACAAATATTTACATTATCTTGGGGATTAGCACAGATTGTCAATTTAAATAAATTAATTAGGTAATTAGATGATCTGTGGCACCAGATTTCAGGTGTCATGGACGATATAAACATTGTTTTATATAAATAAATAATCAAATAATGACTTCATATAACATCATCCACTTCCCTAATGTGACTCCAAACCAGGCACATGAACGATGCTATCGTGATTAGTTTAAATATTTTAACTACATAATTGATATTAAGATGGTCTATAATAATTGACTCCCACATCGCGTCACCACAATCCACTGATCATGGATTATCTAATGTCCTATTTTAATAATCAAATAACAACACAATCAGAGGATGAAATGGTCTGCCATACTCAACAAAATTGACACTCTGTTGACTCCCACAGGATTGTGGGTAGCTCCCAGGTTCATCCCTTATTTAATCACAGAGCAGAGTAGTAACATGTTTATATGCTGAACTGTCGTTTTGTATGCAGGGTTTTTAGAAGATATCACATATTTAATGTTGGGTGGCTGCCTCAAAAGAGATGGACTGAAATCCAATAATCAATAAGTCTACTCTAACAAATGGATTATCACCTTCCTGAAGGAAGTCACCAATGGCAAACTCACCTTTTGATGAATAATTGTGAGTCTTATTTGTCTTTTGTTCCATAGTTTTACTTCTTAGGAGAGAGAGTATTCATAAACAGACGACTTTGAACTGTTTCACCACACAGTACATTCTCTGATAAATAGGTAATCTTGAATTTAGTAAACAGGAAAAGCTGTAGGCACACTTCCAAAGATGTGGCTATGACTTGTTCAGGCGAATCAAATGCTGTCATTAAAAGTTTTATGAGATAGTTATCTTGGGAGGCTGTAATGTCCCATGATAACACTTTCTCGAAGCTGCTCTCTGGTCCTTGGCCCATGACACCAGGATACAGAATGCAAGCAGGGTTGCCAGGCAACATTTATGAACCAACATTCTGTCACATTCTAGTGCCCCTCCCACATGCTAAAAGGTGTATACCCGCCGATGAATTAACCTTACAGCCTCACTGAGTTTCTCACAAAAACAAAGCAGGGCTCTTTCTATTGAGTTCTACATATTTACCAGTCTCTCAAGCTACAACTTGCCTATAGTTACATAAGCATGAAAGTGAAGGCATCATTGTGCCATTGAAGTACAATGGTGAGTATTTTAAACCTGTTTTCTATGCTTCAATTTTCTTATTTCTAGAACAGAAACAATACAATTAATCGCCTCTACCATAATCCTTTTCCCTTTATTGAAAATAAAATTAACTCCTCTGCATCCTCTTACCTTTAGAGGAGCTTGATCCGATGGTTTCTCAGAGTTGTTTATATTTGCATTAGGCTGATGATTAAGGATTTTGAGCAGTGTCTTCTCTTTCTTTCAGTAATTTGGATAACTCAATTGATTGTTCTCTGTTAAGTCCTGTACGCCGCTTTCTAATATGGTTAGTTAGAGTTATTTAAGTTGATGGTGTGTCATGTTATCAGCCCGACAGAGTTCATTGGATGAGATTCCCTGATCAGGAGATTATTCAGTTATTCCATTTTTAAAATCGGTGGTCACTATGTCCTTCATGGGTCAGTTCTTTTGCAACCTCTCAGAAACTGAAGATGTGAAACAGTACCGTTTTTTTTTAAATCGTGTAATCATTCGATTGTTAAAATCTACTATTGTGTAATCAGTAATCACTCTATAAGGCAGTGTCCCCCATTCTCTGGGCACTGCTTCTGGTACTGATCTCCTGCTGTGTCAATCCCACAGCAGCCAAATGACTGATGACTCCATCATTACTTATGCAATCAAATAAGTTAATAATTGGTTAGTCCTCCATATTTAACTTTCAAAAGATGGAACCAAACTCCAGTGATTGTCAAGGAAGTAGTACTTAGATGATTAAATAATGCCACGTGATTACCTCCCATGGAGGATTGGCCCGACTCCAGTGAAGAAGAACAACATCTTCATCGATTTTAATGATTAATATATAATGAAATATGATTGAATAATGACATGGTGGTGCATACATAAATCGCACATGGAGTAGTCAGTCTGAACTCTTACTGGAATAATGATGTTTTTAAAAAGTTACAGTGAAAATTAATTAGTGGGCCTTGTATATTAACACTGAAGAGATGGCACCAAAGTCCTGAACCTATCGCTGATGTAAAGATCTATTTACATAGCTAAATGATGAAGTAATGAGATGACATTACATCATCAACTCACAAAATCTGACTCCAATACATAAATTAAATGCAGAAATATTACTTATTATCCTAGTTTAACAGTTAAAGAAGTAAGTGTAGTATTAGATGATGTGATGGTTGGTAAAACGGTCTCCCCAAAGAGGCTCAAAACACCAGTAATCACTGAATATATAATGACAGATTTTCATAATTAAATGAATAAACAGTAAACAAGTGGATGGTGTTTTATGCGTGAAGCCTAAATGATTGCTCAATACTGAAGAGACATTGAGTTCTTAATCATAGATTTGAACAAAATATAAATGAATAAAGAGATAGTTTCTCATAATTCACGCCTAGAGAGATAACAAAATATCAACATTGATTTAAATAAAGAAAGGAAGAAAGAAAGAAAGGAAGTAAGAAAGAAAGAAAGAAAGAAAGAATTCACAATATACAATTTAACACTAACAAGGTGGATCCAGACTCCACTCTTCCTGGAGTAGAAAAAGACAGATTAGAATAATGAAATAATCAGATAGTTAGATGGGCTGTCATACTTAAGTAACACAAGGTGGCGCCAATCTTCAGGGATCACAGATTATATAATGAAAAATTTAATAATTACATCTTTAAATATGTAAGCCGTTGACCTTTTTTTGTATCATCAATTCCTGGGCAGACTTGCCAGGTATGAAACTGTATGCTGTCATCACGCATTTTTAAAATGCCATCAGTTAATCGTCAGATAATGATACTGTCTTCCCTGATGAATTCTGTTGGCCTGACCTCATCACAAGCACCTGAAACTCTGTTGTGGTGCGGCAGGACGTGAGATAGTGGGCCAAATCCTGGCGTAGCAGCAGTAGCCACAATGTTGATAACAGCTGAACAGGTAGCTGCAGCAGAGGCATCAATACCATAGCTGAGAGAGAGATGTACTTCTGTGTTCTGAGTCGTCATCCTTTTGCCAGGTCTCGGTGATGGTGCCGACCTCCTAGTGCCATTCTTTCTTCTCATGGTAGATCACAACCGATGTGAAGATGTGGAGGAAGAGCAGATATTCAAAACCCAGACCACTGTGCCGGCCTGGTGAAATCCTTGTACTTCTCGGAGGGCACCGTGAAACCTTCTGGACTTAATCTCCCAGCATCCCTCGTACTCTGGGAGATGCATAGATCATTCAGAAAATGCTCTGCCCATGTCTACAACTTTCCTAACCTTGTCCCTGACAGATTTTTGCACCCTAACTGTAATTGGTGATGGCACTGTCTGTCGTTTACATAATTTAAAAAATTAAATAAGTCACTAATAGCTTACTGTCAAAATAAATAGGGGATGCAGAATTCTACTAGCAGGGAAGCATGGGCAGACTCCAGTCATGAAGGATGTCATCATCATCAATTGATTCAATGAATCATACAATGTGAAGATACTGCACATTATCTTCAAAAGAGGGAGCTTTACAGGTCTCTTCATGGAATGGACGATTGTTGTTTACATAACTATACAAATATTTACATTATCTTGGGGATAAACACAGATTGTCAATTTAAATTCATTAATTATGTAATTAGATGATGTGTGGCAACAGATTCCAGGTGTCATGGACGATATAATCATTGTTTTATATAAATAAATAATCAAATAATGAGTTCATGTAACATCATCCACTTCCATAAGGTGGCTCCAAACCAGGCTCATGAACGATGCTGTCATGATTAATTTAAATATTTTAACTACATAATTGATATTAAGATGGTCTAATATAATTGCCTCCCACATCGCTTCACCACAATCCACTGATCATGGATTATCTAATGTCCTATTTTAATAATCAAATAACAACACAATCAGAGGATGTAATGGTCTCCTATACTCCACACAATTGACTCTCTGTTGCCTCCCACATGATTGTGGGAAACTCCCAGGTTCATCCCTTATTTAATCACAGAGCAGAGTCGTAACATGTTTATATGCTGAACTGTCGTTTTGTATGCATGTTTTTTAGAAGATATCACATATTTAATGTTGGATTGCTGCCTCTAAAGAGATGGACTGAAATCCAATAATCACTAAGTCTACTCTATCAAATGGATTATCACCTTCCTGAATGTAGTCACCAATGGCAAACTCACCTTTTGTTGAATAATTGTGAGTCTTATAATCTTTTGGTCCATAGTTTGACTTCTTAGGAGAGAGAGTATTCATAAACAGAAGACTTTGAACTGTTTCTCCACAGACTATGTTTTCTGATGATTAGGTAATCTTGAATTTTGTATTCAGTAAAACTGTAGGCACACTTCCAGAGGTGTGGCTATGACTTGTTTAGGCGAATCAAATGCTGTCATGAAAAGTTTTAGGAGATAGTTATCTTGGGAGACTGTAATGTCCCATGATAACACTTTCTCGAACACTTTCTCTGGTCCTTGGCCCATGATACCAGGATACAGAATGCAAGCAGGGTTTCCAGGCAACATTTATGAACCAACATTCTGTCACATTCTGGTGCCCCTCTCCCATGCTAAAAGTAGCATACCCACCGATGAACTAACCCTACAGCCTCACTGAGTTTCTCACAGAAACAAAGCAGGGCTCTTTCTTTTGAGTTCTACATATTTACCAGTCTCTCAAGCTACAACTTGCCTATAGTGACATAAGCATGAAAACAAAAGCATCTTTGTGCCATTCACATACAATGATGAGTATTTTAAACCTGTTTTCTATGCTTCAGTTTTGTAATATCTAGAACGGAAACAATACAATTAATCGCCTCTACCATAATCCTTTTCCCTTTATTTAAAATAAAATAAACTCCTATTCATCCTCTTATCTTTAGAGGAGATTGATCCCATGGTTTCTCAGAGTTGTTTAGATTTGAATTAGGCTGATGATTAAGGATTTTGAGCAGTGTCTTGTGTTTCTTTTAGTCATTTTGGATTCCTCAATTGACTGTTCTCTATTAAGTCCTGTACCCCGCTTTCTAATATGGTTATTTAGAGTGATTTATTGTTGGTGGTGTGTCATGTTGTCAGCCCGACATAGTTCATTAGATGAGATTCCCTGATCATGAGATTATTCAGTTATTCCATTTTTAAAATCGGTGGTCACTGTGTCCTTCATGGGTCAGTTCTGTTGCAACATCTCAGAAACTGATGATGTGAAACATTACAGTTTTTGTTTAAAATCGTGTAATCATTAAAATGTTAAAAATCTACTATTACGTAATCAGTAATCACTGTATAAGGCAGTGTCCCCCATTCTGTGGGCACTGCTTCTCGTACTGATCTGCTGTGTCAATCCCACAGAAGCCAAATGAAGGATGACACCATCATTACTTATGTAATCAAATGAGTTAATAATTGGATAGTCCTCCATACTTAACTTTCATAAGATGGAACCCAACTCCAGTGATTGCCAAGGAAGTAGTACTTAGATAATTAAATAATGCCACGTGATTAACTCCCATGGAGGAATGGCCCGACTCCAGTCAAGAAGAACAAAATCTTCATCGATTTAAATAATGAATATATAATGAAAAATGATTGAATAATATCATGGTGGTGGTGCATACTTAAATCTCACATGGAGTAGTCAGACTGATCTCTTTCTGGAATAATGAGGAATTTAAAAAAATTAAATTGATAATTAATTAGTGGGCCTTTTATATTAACACTGATGAGATGGCACCTAAGTCCTAAACCTATCGCTGATGTAAAGATTTATTTTCATAGCTAAATGATGAAGTAATGAGGTGATATTACGTCATCAACTCCCAAATTCTGACTCAAAAAGGGACTCATGGTCCATAACATTACCTGTATTTTAAATACGTAAATTAAATGATGAATTATCACTTAATTTCCTA
The DNA here is from genome assembly GCF_943737965.1 of Phodopus roborovskii. Lineage (NCBI taxonomy): Eukaryota > Metazoa > Chordata > Mammalia > Rodentia > Cricetidae > Phodopus > Phodopus roborovskii. Next base: position 164,175 of record NW_026125613.1, read on the forward strand.
GATTAACAATTAAAGAAGTAAGTGTAGTATTAGATGATATGATCGTCTGGTACAATGGTCACCACTAAGGAGGCTCAAAACTCCAGTGATCACTGAATACATAATGACAGATTTTCATAATTAAATGAATAAACATTAAAGAAGTGTATGATGTTTTATGCATGAAGCCTAAATGATTGCTCAATACTGAAGAGACATTGAGTTATTAATCATAGATTTGAACAAAAAATGAATGAATAAACAGATAATTTCTCATAATTCACCCCTAGAAAGAAAAACAAAATGATATCAACCTTGATTTAAATAAAGAAAGGAAGAAAGAAAGAAAGATAGACAGAAAGAAAGAAGACACAAGATACAATTTAACACCAACAAGGTGGATCCAGACCCCACTCTTCCTGGAGGAGAAAAAGACAGATTTGAATAATGAAATAATCAGATCGTTAGACCGTCTGTCACACTTGAGTCATGCAAGGTGGCACCAAACTTCAGGGGTCACAGATTATATAAGGAAAGAATTTAATAATTACATCTTTAAATAGGTAAGCCGTTGACCTTTTTTTGTATCATTAGTTCCTGGGCAGATTTGCCAGATATGAAAATGGATGCTGTCATCACACACTTTTGAAATACCTTAGGTTAATCGTCAGATAATGATACTGTCTTGCCTGATGAATTCTATTGGCATGACATCATCATAAGCGCCTGAATCTCTGTTGCGGTGTGGCAGGACGTGAGATCATGGGCCCAATCCTGGCGTAGCAGTAGTAGCCACAATGTTGATAACAGCTGAAAAGATGGCTGCAGCAGGGGCATCACCATCATCATTGTGCCATTCAAGTACAATGATGAGTATTTTAATTCTGTTTTCTGTGCTTTAATTTTCTAATTCGTAGAATGGAAACAATACACCTCTTCATGCTCTGACCTTTATAGGAGCTTGATCCCATGTTTTCTCGGCCAGGGACAGGGCCAGGGCCCAGGGGGCAGGGGCCAGGGTTCAAGGGCCAGGGGCCAGAGGCCAGGGGCCAGGCCAGGGCCAGGGCCAGGGAAGACATATACTGGGCTGATATCTGGATGCTTCTGCTTTGACAGGCAGTTCTTGCTGGGACCTGGCACTTTCCATGTGATGCCTCTTTAGCAGAGGCCCTGCAATGGAGGCTCTTTCACTCATGACTTTAACAATATAATAGGCCTTGTTGGGAAGATTGATTTCTCTCGAATCCTACACATTTGCTTTGTATTATATAAAGCATTTCATATTGGAGGAATCTGTTAAGACTTTATCCACTAAGGACCTGGGTTACAGGAATGTGTGCTCACAATATTGTGTATTCACAAGTTAAAATATGTTTGGTTAAAGATTTGATTTAATTTTGATTATGTAGTGCCAGTGCATGGATTTGGGTTTGCTCACACTTGTTCCCAAGAATTTTAGCCTTTTGATTTATTCTTCTAGCAGGAACTATAGAATTTTGTCAAAATCCTGACATAGCTCTTGGCAATAAACGTTGCTTAATTTTTTTCATTCATATCTCTAAACTTGTCTCTATCATCTCTCTATCATCTTGATATGAAGTGACAGGGGAGAGCTCATGGAAGAGTAAATCAAAATAATTCATACAATTTGGTGAAGATTTTAGCCATTGTACTTTTCTTTAATTTCAATAATCATTTTTTTTTTTTTGTGGAGCATGGTTCTTACTCAGTTCACTACACCCAAGAAAAATGTCAAACACATAATCCCTTCTGATATAATCTGCAACCGAAGAGAGAGAAAGAGAGAGAGGGAGAAAGACACAGAGACAGACAGATCTGACATAGAGAGAAAGAAAGACAGCATGAGGAGGGAGAAAGGGGGAGTTAAGAGATAATGGGAGCAAGAGAGACATCAACCCAAGCTTCTCCACCTTCTGGTTTCACACTCTGTACCAAAGGCATCTCATATAAGACTGGGAAGAAACCTCCCCTATGACTGGTGTCTATGCTTGAAACTCTGATTGGCTAACAAATCCCGAGTTACTGGAATAAATGAGCAGAAAAGACACAGAATTTGAGGGCAGGCTTGGACCAGGACTACCAAACATTCTAAACTCTTTGTATAGATACAGAAGCCATGAGGGTTCCCATGCAACAACCCAGCCTCCCTGGTTATGCATATCATGGTTTAAGCATTCCTTATTCCTTCTCCCCAGGGATGATATGGAGAGGAAGGATTCAGGAGTTAGTGGGATCGCTTTTAGCTGGAGGTGTGGTTTACAAGGTTTCCCTTAGCCACCATCCTGTAGACCATTGGCAACTGTTCCTTGAGAGATGGACAAAGCAGGTTGTGCAAAGCTTCAGCCTTAATATTGAGCTGCAGTTGGAGAGAGGATGTTCGAGTACTGGCAGTGTTTGGTAGCACTGTTCCAAGCCCTACATTCAGGGTGTCAAGGGGTGCACTCCCCTGGATTCACCTCAGTTCAGACTTCACCCTTGAAAGGCCTGCCATTGTTCCCCATAGTAGTGGAAAGGGACAAAGTCTCCTGAGAAAATTGGGAGCATCGGGTGAGGGAAGGGAGAGTTAGGAGAAAGAGAAGGGGAGAAGAGAATGGGAAGGAGAAAAAGAAGCATCAAGAAGACTGAATTTTGGAAAGAATAGAGGAGAGCAACAAAAGAAATACCATACAAGATGGGGATATAATAGGTGGTAAGAGAAATCTGGCACTAGGAAAATGTCCAGAGATCTACAAGGATCACCCCAAATAAAAATATAAGCAATAGTGGAGAGACTACCTTAAATGTCCTTCCATATAATGAGATGGATATCTACCTTATAGGATATTCTAGAGCCTTCGTCCAGTAGTTGAAAGAAACAAAAGCAGACACCCACAGCTAAGCAATTAAGTGGAACTCCTGGAATCCAGTTGCAGAGACAGAGGATTGATAAGTACAGGGTTCAAGACCAGGTTCGAGATACCCACATAATCACCTAAGCAAAACAATGCAGAGGTCATGCACCCCAGTCTGACAGTTGGGAATCCATAATATGACTGACCTAAAACCCCTAAAAGTGCATCTCATTTAGAAGGCCTAGTAAGTGTAAGGGACCTCTGGCAGTGGAATAAGGATGTATCCCTGCTGTATGAAAGGCTTCAGGAGACCATTCCCCGTGGATAGATACTCAGCCTAGACACAAGGGGTTGGGCCTTTTCCCTGCCCCAAATGACTTTGGGGTTGGTACAGACATGAGCTGGATAAGAAACAGAGATATGGTAAAATAACTTTGATTCTATTTTAATGGAATTCTTTAAAAGTAAGAATATGTAATAAGGTGGGGTCAATATATTAGCTAACATTTGCTGGTGCCATGGCCCTGAAGATCAAGAGCTTTGGGCAAGTTTATGGACATTGTCCTGAAGCAGTCACAGACTAACTTTGACTGTGGTATGAACACAATACCCCAGGGACCAGTTTCATCTTTGGTGACTAGGAAATCCTGAAATTCCTACATCCTCTCTCTAAGAACCATTACTAAAGGCTTCTGCCACCATGCCTGGCTTCATAGCTTCAAGTTTACTTAGTGAGACATTAGATGTGATGAATAACATGAAGAATTACACTTAACTGTATAGAAAACATCTTACATCTGTGAACCTGGCTGTCTCCATTACTAGTAATAGACAGAACCCTTCCAAGACATTTGTTGAGTTTTACAAGAGTAAATGATAAGGGAAAATAATATTTCCCATATTTGGAGGACAATGGACTTTGAGGCAGAAAACCTGCATTTGATGGGCACCATCTTCTGTTACTGGAGTTTAGTACCAGAGCCTGTTGTCTGACTACACTAACAACCAGGCTCAGTCATTCATCATAAGTGAGCCAAGCTAATGAACTAACTTCTGTTGACAAGCAAAACTACAATGCCAGCACTCCGGATTCAAGGTGGACAGATATCTCTCATGTCCTAGGACAGACTAATCTATAATATGAGTTCTATATAAGACAGGATGTCACATTAATTCTATTCTTAAAAGGAAGAGAAAAAATACAAAAGTAAAATTAATGAAAATTTAAAGCATATATATTCAGTTTGAACACTTATGAAAACAAAATAGAAAACAGTAAATAATCTACATCAAGGTTCATAATAGGCTTAGAATGCAAATATATGCAAAACCAAATAAGAAAGCTAAATATGGAATTTTCCCATCTCTAAAGCACTACCATATACTATAAGGTGGTCATATAAGAAGTCAATGTTTCTTTCATAGAGACATTTTCATTTGAAAGAATCAGTACTATTTCTACAATGTGACTCCCTGGAAAATGAGAATTTTATGAGTCTATAGTTGCCGTGGTGGTAGACCAAAAGTGGACACCACAAAGTTATCTTATGAACTCCACACAAATATCAAGGAGTTTGTAGAACTGTAATCAGAAACAGCAGCTCAGGCACATGTCCATTTCTCAGTCCCTGAATGTGGACAAGAGAAAGACTAGCTATCATTCATGGAAGGAAGACAGAGACATAATATAATGTCAAGCAGGCAGATTCAGTCAATACTGAAAGCTCCATTTTATTCATATACAAAACTGAAGTAGTCAAACAAAGGTGCAGCAATGGAAGGAGACTTTTATTAATATGTATAAAGGAAAAACAGAAATTGCTTCCAATAATGGTAAAGGCACTCCATAATTGCACATACTATGTTCCTTCAGGCACCCCATTGCTGCACTTATTCCTTCAGGGTGCTTAACCTCTCTACTCCCAAATCATTGCTATTTAGGTAGGTGCCATTCATCATCAAGTCACAGGTGACCTGTAGCAGGAAAGATAATATCTTAAGGATAATAGGAGTTATTGGAACACTTTGAACTCATGACAATTTGGAAAGGATTCCCATTTAGGGGCTGAGAAATTTCAGACTGGCAGAATATATTCCAGGACTGCCAATGCCATACAGAAGCCTTGTATGCAAACAGATGATGAGATCTACCTTTAACTGGTTGGTGGCAGTGCAAATGTTTAATTCCAGGACACAGGAGGCTGCCTGATTTTGCTTAGGTTGAGGCCAGCCAAATCCACAGAATGAGTTTAAGTTCTGCACAGATAAACCCTGTTTTGAAAACAAAAAACAAAACAAAACAAAATCACATAAAGGAAAAATCAGATCAACCTTCTGGTGGTAGCCTACATGTATAAATGGTATTGAAGGAGGACGCTTTCCCTCTTTGGCTGCTTACCCTAGCTCTGGGTACCAAGTTTCTTCCTTTACTACCATTAGAGCCTACTTTTTTGGAATTTTGATGTATAATGACCAGCTGACACATCCATCCTGATAAATTAAAAAACTGCTGTACTCTTCAGATTCCCATTGGTAGGCAACCATTGTTGGACTAAATACATCACAGCTTGTGAGACATCGTAATAAATCCACTTTCTACATATATGGAGAGATTCATCCTACATTCCTTTATATGCAGAGAACCTTGATTAATGCAGTTGGTTTTTGTTTTGTTTTATTTTTTTATATGCTTACTGAAGATGTATTCCTCTGTAAATATTCAATTTTCCATGAAGACTACTTTTCTCATTATGATGCCTTTGCCAAGTGTTTGCTCTGAATTTCAGGGATAAAATTCTGCATTCGTGGAGCCATCATCCGGCATTCTGCCACGATAAAGATCATTTATCTTTTTTTGAGATGTGGCCCCTGCTTTTCTTTCCTGATTATCTGAAGTTCCTGTGACAAACAGGTAAAAAGCAAATTTAGTTCAACTAAACTCAGTGTTTAACCAAATAACAAATAACACATTTTGCATTCCTAAATCTCTTTGTGGTAGTTAACGAATATTTGGAGCTCCCTTGCAACTTTTTCACAAAGAATCACTCAATCCATTTAAGTAAGTATATTTAGCTAGCAACACTGTGTCTAGGAGGAAGAAAGGTAAATGCCTGTGTACTACAGAATGATAGCACGGGTCAGCTATAGGACAATTGCTATAGAAATGCACATCACTGCTGATGTATAAAAGTCTTAGTGCTAGAAGGCAATCAGTAACCATTGCAATTTGTCCTTAAGCACTCTGCAACCACCTGGGAGGTGCTTTTACCACTCAAGCCTTAATAGCTAATCAGGCCCCTTTGTGACCTGCCTGTCAAAAGAAGTACAGGGCCCTTCTGTTCTGGATTTGAACAGAAACTGCAGCCAGTGGTTTTGAGTGATGGGCTTTGAGGAAGGGCACACTGGAAAACCACAGCATGGTGAGTGAGGGGCTGCCGCCCTCAGATCGGTAGTGGGAGATAGTGAGGTGATGGATCCAGTGTGGTGGATATTCCCTGGATCTGGGTGGGAAGCTGCAAGGAGACAACCTGTCTGCTGAGTTCTCTTGTAGTCCTTGAAATTCCCAGAAGCTAGAGGAAGTACACCAAATAACGATTCTGTGGGCTGTATCTGCTTTGAGTACTATGAGCAGGGAGGTGTCTATGGAAACAGTTTTTAAGTCAACTTCTACATACTTCAGGTGCACCCACTGAAAGCAAGGCAACAAACTTCCAGAGGCCTTTTAGTTAAGTACCTTTTATAAGTTCAGCCGTTTGCATTTTAATTTTATGTGTAAGATCCATGTATTGTTAATTTTCTGCAGGTTGTAAAAGACATCTCATATAAGGGTAGCACTTCACTATTGAGCAGTGATCTACAAGAGTAGCATTTGTAACACAAACGATTTACAAATTCTTTTGAGATATTATATCTCATAAAGTAGAATTTAACTGAGGTAGTACTGCCTCTCAAAAACACAAAGAGAAGTGTATGCTGACCAGTCCTGTTAGAATTTTGAATCCTAGATACACATTTGTTCTTCATGATTTTCCAGACATTTGACTCCAAACCATTACACAGAAGCTACTCCTGTTTTGCAAAAGTCCCGTACCCTTATCATAGACCTGCCCCATAACAAGCTGCTCAGAGAGATATTACAGTGTCATAAGCAACCTTAAATTGTATTATATCATATAGTTGCAGTTTTCTTCTTCAGAAAAGCATAGTTCTACCACTGTGGCAATAGGACACCAGATTTTAAAAAGTAAACCAATGATATATGAGTGGCCTGATAAAGCAAAGCTTTTATTTAGGTCCTCATGAAGGGATGAGAAACATTCTTAGAAGAGATAGTAACAACCAGGGGCCTAGGCCTTGAAATATTTTCATAAGGGCCTTGTGTATTGACAATAAAACACAGAACCTCGTCAAAAACCAGGTATTTTCATGGGAGAGCTGGTAATTGTATGGAACAAAGCCTTTGTGGACAGGTTCCTTCTTATATGTAGATATAAACTATATAGAGCTGTGGTTCTCAGTCCCATGGCCACTGTGGGCTTAGTCAGGAATGATCATGAGATATCCTATATTCCCTAGCACTGCATTGTTTTAGTGGTGTTCTCCTGAGTTTGTCCCATTGAATGGGTTTCTACTGTCTTCACATAAGTGTCCCCTTTCCTTCCATTTCCTCTGTGGAAATAGTATACAAGAGTCTATTCTCCTTAAGAAACGTTTCATGGGACACATTTCCCTATCCCAGCTTTTTTTTTTTTTTTTTTTTTTTTTTTTTTTTTTTTTAAAAAAAAACCTTTTCTACCTTCTACGTTTCCTAAATATCTCTTTCCCCATCACCTTCATGTCAGGATCCTATATGTGGAACAGGTCCTTCAGTTTAAGGTATCTGGTGGCCTTTAGGAACAGTACTGGGAAAACATTTTCTGTGTAATCCTCCCATCTCCCTAAGTAGCTAGACATGCTGTCTCCAATCTCTACTTCAGTTCACTGTGTACAATGGAGCTTGAACCAAAAGCCATTTAAGAAGGATAGCATATATGAAAAGCAAACTATGTCTAGGCTGGCTCCTCTCTGAGTATTTTCCAGAGATAGATACATGTTATGTTAGAAATATTTGTCTTTATGGATCTCCTCTGTGAGCGAAGTGCTTTCTCCCTGGGAAGGCACATTAATGCTACAACAGATGCATTTGCATCCTGTTAGAAGAATGTTTATGAGACAATCCCTTATGTTGATGCAGGAGGCATTGGTTGCATTCTGTTGCTCTCCAAACAATGGCCTTGCTGTCTTCTGTACTATACCTTCAACAGCTGGCAGAAATGATAACATTTTGAGATTCAATTTTGTCTTGAGTAGATGCTGCCTCAGCCCAGCCTACTGCCCTGAGACAAGCTGCAGCTACAGCGGACAGGAGAGTTTTAGTGTGGCGGGAAGAGAACAGAACCAAGTTGAGGCTAAGAGATGGTTTAGCAGAGAGATAGAAAAAATTCCTTCCATCTACCTGTTCGCTGGCAGTAATTAGAAAGATCCTGAAAAATATCTGGACCTAGAGAGCCATTACGCGGCCAATTTGAATTTTCTAGGGGATATCTAGGCCACTTTTCAGTACAAAGGTAAATAAGTCTGGTTGCCTTAACAAGTGGCATTAAGTGAAAGGGTTTAAATTTTCTATCAGGCATCCCAGTGGAGTGGCGGGGTATATTTCCTTAGTCGGTTTATTCCCCATGTGTAGAGAGGAAAGTGACCATGCAGTCTTGGAACTCTTCAGCCTAAGAGTGTGGCCACTTGATAATAGAGAAGGGCAGAGTGTTATTCATAGATCATCAGCCCAAAACTTTGCCAGGGCCAACATTGGCCAGAAGGACTCAGCAATCCTAGAGAAGAGCAGCTATCCCGCCTGAGGCAGTATGTCTTCCACCAGTGAGGAATGCACCAGATCTTAAGGAAATGGGTTTAAATTTAAAAGGATACCTTACCTAATTGAATCCTGTGTGGGGTGGTATTTCCAGTGAACGGGGGTGGGGGGAATGGAGGTAGACTACTGGTATCGGAAACATTATCCCGAGTGTCTCTGGCTGGCCGCCCACCAGGAAAAAGCTGCCAGTGACCCTCAAGGAGGACCTGCCTGGGTTTCGGCACCAATGTTGTTTTTTGCTGTGCAGCTAATGCCTAAGAAACACAAACACGAGACTCAGCGCCCACATCAAGTTTGTTGAGAGAAGGGAGAGAAAGAGGGGGGTGGCTGGTGTCCAACTGAAAGCAGGAGAGAGAGAGAGGGGGGTGGGTGGGGCACTTGCTTTAAAAGGGGAGGCTTGCACATGTGTAACTGAGTCCTCTGGCAGCCATGTGAAGCTTGAGCCGTCAGGTAAAACTGATATAGCGATGGCATGGTAATGAGGGTCCCGCCCATCATCAGGGTGGGGGCGGGCAAATGGCTGCTAGTTCCTAACAGATTACTAAGCACAGTCACTATTTAGCTACACATGTAGTTAAGTGTAAGTCACTAGTTAGCCACAAACTAACCCACTAGTTAGCCACACATATTAGCTCACTAGTACCCACATACTTAACTCACTATTTAGCCACACACATGAAGTCACTAGTTAGAAAAACACCTAAATCAATAGTCAGCCCCATACCTAAGTCACTAGTTAGCCACAAAAACTAAGCCACAAGTCCATAACACAAATAAAACAGTAGTTAGCCACACACACTAAGACAGTAGTTAATTACACACCTAAGTTACTATTTAGCTACATGCCTAAGCAGTAATTAACTAAGTCACTAGTTAGCCACAAAGCTAGGTTACTAGTTAGCCACAGTCACTATGTCTCTAGTTAGCTACACACAATATATCACTACTTACCCACCCATACTAAGTCACTAGTCAGCCACACATCTAATTCACTAGCTAGCCACAAACACCAAGAAAATAGTCAGCCACACACACACTGATATAGTAGTTAGCCATTTTCCGATGTATTTCTATGTATTTAGTCAACTACACACCTAAGTCACTAACTTAGCTACCAACACAAGGTCTCTGGTTATCCACACACATTAAATCAGTAGTTAGACACACACACACACACACACTATGTCACTAGTTAGACACATACTAAGTCTGTCTAAAAGAAAAACAGCTCACACTAAGGTGGTCCCAGGACTTGGGAATCAGGCCTTTAATCCCAGCAGTAGGGATTTGGAGATAGGAGTGACATGGATGGACAGAGAGAGGAAGATAAGGTAGAGGTGACAGAAGAGCATGCAGTGAGATGATTTTGTTTGAGCAATTGGTCTGAGGGATCGAAGAGACAGCAGTCAATCTGAGGAGGCAGTGTGAGGACAGGAGCACATGGCTTGTCTGAGAATAGGTAGAGAAAGAACTCTAGTAGCCAGATGCTCTGAATCTGTGATCCTTCAGTTTTCACACTCCCCTCCCTGATAGGTTACTGTGAGTTTTTATTATTAAGATCTATTAGAACTTGTGCTGGAAATGATGTTCTATCTTTGGAAGTGTGATATTTCAAAGTCAATAGAGGTAAAAAATTTTAGATTATTAAAATATGCTAACTTTATTTTTTTGAAAATTACATTGGTTTCTTTTTAATGTTTTTAATTTTTTAAAAAAAATTATTATACATATCAAACCAGTTCATTCCACCTTACCCCCACCCTCCTTCTTCCCCTCTCTCTCAACTTCCCGAGCCCATGACAACTCTCCCCTCCCATCCTACGGACACTATACGCATAGGGTGATGCCTTCCAGGAGAGGTCATCTAAATCCTTCAAATAATTTGAAGTAGGGACTAAAATATCTCTCCTGTCTCAAGGTTAATGCATTATACCTCCATGGGGATATTCCCCCAAAGTAATTTTTGCAGCAGGGATGTTTCTTGGTTTCACTGCCTGAAGTCCCTTGGACTGCACAGGACGTTTAGCTTAGATCCATGTTCAGGGGTCTGTGTCAGTCCCATGTTGGATTCCCAGCTATAAGTCTGGAGACCCATTAGCTCCTCCTTGTTCAGGTCAGCTCTGTCTATGTGTTTCTTCAGTGTGGTCTTGTCCTCCCTCTCTGCATCTGGATTCCAGTTCGGCTCAGTGTTTAGTTGTGCATGTATGCTTCTGTTTCCATCAGCTACTAGATGAGGGCTCCATGATGGTGGATAAGTTAGTCCTTGATCTCATTGTCAGGGAAGGGAATTTATAGTAGCCTTTACACTGTTGCACAAATTGTTTCTTGGGGTCAGTCTTGTAGGTCTCTGGACATTTCTCTAGGTTCAGTTTCCTCTTCTATCCAATAATGGCTCCCATTTTTATAGTCTTTATCTCTCTTCTCCTCTCCTAGCTATCCTCTTTTCTTCTTTTCTCTTCTCTTCACTTCTCTTCTTATGTCTATTCCTCCCCTGACCAAATCTTCCTAGTCCAATGTTCTTTACTCTCCTACTTCTTTCCTTTTGCTAGTTCACTCTCCACTCACTACCCCCCAATTCCCATATGCACACACACACACACAGGGTTTCTTTTTGTAGCCCTTGATGTTCTTCAACTCAGAGAAACACCCACTTTTGTATCCAGAGTGCTGAGTTTAAAGGCTTGAAATATCATTGCTTGGCTAAATTCTCTCTCTCTCTCTTCTTTTATTTTTTTGTTTCTTTGTTTTTGTTTTATTTTGTGTTGTTTTAGGTTTTTGATATAGGGTTTCTCTTTGGCTTTGGAACCTGTCCAGAAATTCCTATGTAGACCAGGCCGGCCTCAAACTGACAGAAATCCAACTGCCTCTACCTCCCAAGTGGTGAGTGGCATCAATGCCTAGCTGCTTAAGTACCTTGAGTAAAGCTCCAGAGAGAAAGTGTTAAGCATCTTTGTCTAGACTGGAGGTCACTGCCACACTTCCTCTGTGATGCCTAGTTTAAATACTTGTTCATCTGTGGGGTCCGGTAGATCCAGTTTGAACTTCTTGTAACTCCAGGACTCAGAAAGCTAATGTGGGGAGACAGCCAGTGTTTGAGGCCAGTCTCAGCAACATAGAAAGACTCTGTCTCAAAAAAAACTAAAATAAAAAACCAAAATACATTAGAGGCACACTGACACACACTTGCAACCCAGCACTTAGGATGTAGAGGTAGAGGCAGAAGAATCACGCCTGCAAGGTCCTCTTATGCTAATAGAGAGCTCAAGATCAGTGTTCACTACATGAAATCTTGTGTACAGGGGGAAAGCATCCACAGACAGGCACAAAAATTTCAAACCAAAACAGAATAAGTCAAAATCTTATTATCTTTGATACCTGTACTTAGACTGCAGAGTTAATCAAGCTGAAAACTAAATATTTTGAAAAGATAAAGATATTTAAATTTGGGGAGTATTTGCAGACTGAAAAAAAAAGGTTCAAGGGCACCTTTACACAGCAGCAAAAGCATATGTAAGATACATAATCACTTATAAACAGGGAAATCCTTTAACGTGTTGAAAAAAATAATTCAACTCTAACCTTGCCATGTATATTGCAAGTGTCATCCTTTTACTACAAGTTCAGTTTAAAATTGGGTAGTTGGGTATCTGTAATCAAGATCCAGCAATCCCAGGTATCTCAGATAATAAGACAGTAAATTAGTCTACCTTATAGGCAGGTGTTCCAGACCAGCCATGGGATCAATACAAGAACTAAAAGAAAATTTATAATTCAAGTAAGCACTTCTCAGGAAGTTTAGACCCTTAAGTATTCAGGTAAGGGGATGTACAGTATGTTTTCAGAAAACTGACATAAGTCATGGCAATGAATTTGTCATAATTTTGTTAGACTGAATCTCTCACTCTGTGCCTATTTGAAATCCTTTTTTTATCACCTTGATATCATGAAACAGAAAATCCAACTCATTTAAAAAATTTTATGAGCACATTAGACAACATACTTGTTTTAAAATTAATAAATAAAACTGTTTCTTGTGGACGTGGAGTGTTAAGTTTTTTCTTCACAAGACAAATGGTAAATTAGGTATTTTATTGGGAAACAACTTACACATGTGAACAATCACAAACTGACACACTGATATCACATAATTAAAATTTCCATATGCGAATAGGTTCTCTAATGAGCTCTCATTCCTGTAATCCATGTGTTGAGGGTCTTAATGTCTTCACAATTTCCCTACAACATGAATTGGTTCATGTAAAAGAAAGCAAGCATGAAGAATTGGGCTTAGAAAACACAAATAATTTAAATAAGGTTTTTATGTAATTAAAGACAAGTGTTAGGATGAAGCAGGTTTTCCTTATCAGTGAATTCCTATGACTTTTGTAAACAAGAGTTTGCATGTGAGAACAAAACAGAGACATTGTAATACTTGAACTGATTGTTCACATGTCAGATATTTTTCTCTGCAGAATCCTATGTAACTCAATGTACATTGGCTGAAGATCGCACAACATCCTTTCTAGTAAGATTACTTTACATAAGGGTATTCTTAGGCTGACAAAGATTATTATGATAAGCAAAGTACACAACTTTACCACTTGGTATACATTCAGTGTCTTTCAAGTATGCATTCTTTTATGACTTTAGAAAGCCATAGGATGTGTAAATGGTTTACTACTTTGATGGCATTCATAAGGTTTCTCCTCAGTATATATTCTTATATAACTTTTAAGCACATCAAGTGTTGTGAAAGATTTACAACATTGATTACATTCATAGGGTCTTTCTCCAGTATGTGTTCATTTATGATGTACCAGATGGCTGTGTTGTGAAAAAGCTTTACCACATTGATTATATCCATAAGGTTTCTAACCAGTATGTGTTCGATGATGAGATTGGAGAGTATTGACACGTGAAAATGTTCTACCACGTTGATTACATGCATAAGGTTTCTCTCTTTTATGTGTTCTTATATGAGTTTTAAGATGAACTTTACTTGCAAATGCTTTACTACTTTGATTACACTCATAGAGTTTCTCTCCAGTATGTGTTCTATGATGAGATTGGAGATTATTGACACGTGAAAATGCTCTACCACATTGATTACATACATAAGGTTTCTCTACAGTATGTGTTCTTATGTGAGTTTTAAGCTGACCATTACTTGCAAATGCCCTACTACATTGATTACATTTATAGGGTTTCTCTCCAGTATGTGTTCTTATATGACTTTTAAGCACATCATATGTTGTAAAAGCTTTACTACATTGATTACATTCATAGGGTCTCTCTCGAGTATGTGATCTTTTATGATGTACCAGAGCGCTGTGTTTTGAAAAAGCTTTTCCACGTTGACAACATCCTTAGGGTTTCTCTCCAGTATGTGTTCTATGATGAGATTGGAGATTACTGACACGTGAAAATGCTCTACCACATTGATTACATGCATAAGGTTTCTCTCCAGTATGTGTTCTTTTATGAATTAACAGACACCAATGTTGTGAAAAAGCTTTACCACATTCACTACATTCATAGCGTTTCTCACCAGTATGTGTTCTTTTATGTTTTTTGAGATGATTGCATAGTGAAAAGACTTTACCACATTGATTACAATCTTGTGTTTTCTCTCCACTATGTGTTCTAATATGTCTTTTAAGCATAGTATGTCTTGCAAAAACTTTACCACATTGACTACATTCATAGGTTTTCTCTACCAAGTGTTTTCTTTCACGGAGTTGGAGGAAAGTTTGGCATGCAAAGTTTGTGGTGAACCATACTGAAGACTTCTATATGGTTTCTCTCCAGTGTGAATTTTTTCAAGCCTTTGAAGATGCCTGTAACATACAAAGTTATTCAAACATTCATTGTGTATAATCACAGGATTCACTCCCGTAAGGCTTCTTTTATTACAGCAAAGATAATTAGCATATGTGAAACTTTACCACATGCATGATACTAAAGAAACTTAGTACATGCATAAAATAAATTTATAATTTGGCCTAATTGTAGACAAGAATAAGATATTGAAATTTACTTTCATAATGCTTCCCTTGTGAGGTATTGTCTTGCTTTCAATGAAGATACCTGTGATTCAGAGTATGAGCCTTTATTTCATGGCCCACATTTACTGCATATGTTTACATGAGATTTCTCACATAATTGAAAATAATTGCACCATCGCAGACTTTTGCCATATTTATTGCATTTATTAATGTTTCCATTGTATAAACATAATACACTGGCCAAATATACCAGTACAAATGGAAACATTCACACATTCATATGGATTTATTGCAGTGTTTTTGTTGATATTTTTCAGATGATGTTGGAATACTGATAAATTTCAAACTCTTTTCACACTCAACATATATTCCCAAAGTGGGGACTACTGAATATCTTTCATTTCTTCTCAATGTCCTAAGAGAGAGATGTACGTTGCTTCTTTCCATATTCTAAATTCACATGGCTCATATTTACCGTAACATACATTCTTTTTTTAATATGTTTTCTCATACATAATGTCTCTGTGTAGACCTGGATAGCCTGGACCTCACTTTGTAGACCAGGCTGATCACAAAATTTAGGGATCCACCTTCCTCTTCATCATGAATACTGAAATTAAAGCCATGGGCCACAACTACCTGACTCAACATATGATATACTTATTAAAGTAACAATATCAATAAAAAGATTTCCACATTGCATTCACACACTTTGACTTTATTTTCCTCACAGACATGTGTTGTAGGGATTAAGGTTTCTCCACAACAACCTTCTTGATACTCATAAAATGACCCTTTCGATATACATAGAAAAGTCACAAATATATAAGTAATGCCTGCTTTACTAGAGACTATTTTCTTAGTAGGTCTTGTATATATACTTATGAATAGTATGAAACTCAACAGACGGGCATAACTACAGCATAGATCTCCAGGCGCTAAAATTCTAGGGTGGATCTGTTAAGGAATTGTTTCCTTCTTTTTTTACATGAATGCCTTGTAAACACAGTAGAGCTACCTTTCACTAATGTACATGGTTTGGGCAGAAAATAAGAACCATCACTCTACTTTAAGCTGCAATTATTTTCACTGTTTAAATTTTTTTATGTGTGTCTCTTCAATAAAATTTCCAGAATACATTAAAATATCTTTAGAGCAAAATTTTCATAAATGTACATGTGAAAATTTACCTTCTATGACTTCTAGAAATTTGCCAATGATCTTCCATATTATGGTCATCCCAAATGTAGCCTGAAATAACAGAATATATATGATGTGTTATTGTAAATTGTACAAAATTTCTGTTAATAACTTCAATGACACTTTGAACCATGCCTCATTCACCAAAATTTCCCTTTTCTCAATTAAAGTTACAGAATAGTATCCGTAACCAAGAAACATTGGGTCTCTTATTTTAAAATATGAAGGAAAATACGGTCTCACCTATAGTAGTGAGGTTCCTGTAGGTGTCCAGCATCACATCTGTGTAGAGACATTTCTGAGAAGGATTTAGCAAAGCCCATTCTTCCGGAGTGAAGTGGATATACACATCATCATAGGTCACTGCATCCTACAATAAACCATACATGTGTGACAAATAAGTCTAATACACTCACTGTAAATACAAACTTCTTTGAAAATATACTTATATAAATCTGGAGCCTTGCACACTTATTTCATGACATGGTCATTAGAAAGCATTCACCTAATCCATGTAGAAGAAAACTGAATAGGACGTTAACAAGCACCATTTCTTGACCCTTTAAGTAGCATATAGCTATGTGAAAAGAATCCCAATAAACAGGCAATCTACCAGAACAAACTATTGAGAACACATCAGACATAAATTGTACAATAGGGACAGTCTGTCTCTAGGCTAAGGGAGTATCCAAATTGGGAGTTAATTTTGTGCCCTGGCTGTTCTGGACCAATGCAAATCTAAACAATGCCGAGAAACCATGGGATCAGCTCCTCTAAAGGGCAAAGAATGAAGAGGGATTATTTTATTTTCAAAAAAGAGAAAAGGTTTATGGTAGAGGCGATTAATTGTATTGTATCCATTCGAGGAAATAGAAAATTGAAGCATTGGAAAATGGTTTAAAATACTCATCATTGTATTTGAATGACATTATGATGCTTTCGTTTTCATGCTTATGTGACTATAGGCATGTTGTAGCTTGAGAGACGGGTAAATATGTAGAACCCAAATAAAGAGCCCTGCTTTGTTTTTGTGAGAAACTCAGTGAGGCTGTAAGGTTAGTTCTTCTTTAGGTATGCTCCTTTTAGCATGTGGGAGGGGCACTAGAAAATGTGACAGAATGTTGGATCATAAATGTTGCCTGGCAACCCTGCTTGCATTCTGTATCCTGGTATTATGGGCCAAGGACCAGAGAGCAGCTTCGGGAAAGTGTTGTCATGGGACATTACATTCTCCCAAGATAACTATCTCCTAAAACGTTCAATGACAGCATTTGTTTCCCCTAACCAAGTCATAACCACACCTCTGGAAGTTTGGCTACAGCTTTTACTGGTCACCAAATTCTAGATTACCTAATTGTCAGAGAACATTCATTTTCTTCTGTTTATGAATTCTCTCAATCCTAAGAATTAATACTATGGAAACTAAGATAATAAGACTCACAATTATTTATCAAAATGTGAGTTTGTCATTATTAAGTTCCTTCAGGATGGTGATAATCCATTTGTAAGAGTAGACTTAGGGATTATTGGATTGCAGTCCATCTCTTTTGAGGCAGCCGTCCAAGAAGAATATGTAGGATCTTCTAAAAACCCTGCATACACAATGACATTTCAGCATTTAAACATTTTACGACTCTGCTCTCCAATTAAATTAGGGATGAACCTGGGAGTTTCCCACAATCATGTAGGAGTCAGTGAGAGTCAATTGTGTCGAGTATGGCAGACCATTTCATCATGTGATTATGTTGTTATTTGATTATTAAAATAGGACATTAGATAATCCATGATCAGTGGATTCCACGATGTGGGAAGCAATTATTATGGACCATCTAAATATCAATTTTGTAGTTAAAATATTTAAATTAATCATGACAGCATCGTTCAAGAGCCTGGTTTGGAGCCACCTTACTGAAGTGGATGATGTTACATTAACTCATTGTGTGATTATTTAACTATATAAAACAATGATTATGTCATCCATGACACCTGGAATCTGGTGCCACAGATCATCTAATTACAGTCTGTGTAAATTGACAGTCTGTGTTAATATCCAAGTTAATGTAAATATGTATGAAGTTACGTAAACCAAAAATCCTCCATTCCATGAAGAGACCTGTAAAGCTTCCTCTTGTGGAGATAATGTGCAATATCATCACATTTTATGATACATTGATTCAATTGAGGATGGTGACATCCTTCATGACTGTAGTCTGGCCATGCTCCCCTGCAAGTAAAATGTTACATCACCTATTTATTGTGACAGTTAGCTATTACTGACTTATTTAATTCTTTAGATTATGTAAACGACAGACAATGCCATCACCAATTATGATTAGTGTGCAAATATTTGTCAGGGATAAGGTTAGGAAAGATGTAGACATGGGCAGAGCATTTTCTGAATGATCTATGCATCTCCCATAATAAAAAGGATGCTGGATGACTGAGTCCAGAAGATTGCTCTGGGCCATTCAAGAAGTACAAGGACTTCACCAAGGCCGGCATGGTGGTCTGGGTGTTGACTACCTGCTGTTCCTCCACATCTTCACATCAGTTGTGATCTACCATGAGAAGAAGTAGTGGCACTAAGAGGTCGGCACCATCTCTGAGACATGGCAAAAGGATGACGACTCAGAACACGGAAGAACATCTCTCTCTCAGATATGCTGGTTATGCCCCAGCTGCAACCATCTTTTCAGCTGATAGCAACATCTTGCTTACTACTTCTAAGCCAGTAATGTGCCCATTATCTCATATCCTGTAGCACCACAACAGAGATTCAGGTGCTGCTGATGATGTCAGGCCAACAGAATTCATCATGCAAGACAGTATGATTATCTGACGATTAACTTATGGCATTTGAATAATCCTTGATGACAGCATACATTTCCATATCTGTCAATTCTGCCCTGGATTTGAAGATACAAATAAAGGTCAATGGCTTACATATTTAAAGATGTAATTATTAAATTCTTTCATTATATAATCTGAGATCCCTGAAGTTTGGTGCCACCTTGTGTGACTCAAGTGTGACAGCCCATCTAACTATCTGAATAATTCATTATACAAATCTGTCTTTTTCTACTCCAGGAAGAGTGGAGTCTGGATCCACCTTGTTGGTTTTTAATTGTCTATTTTGATTTCTTTCTTTCTTTCTTTCTTTCTTTCTTTCTTCCTTTAAATCAATGTTGATATCGATATGTTATCTCTCTAGGGGTTAATTATGAGAAATTATCTCTTTATTCATTCATTTTTGGTTCATATCTATGATTAAGAATGCAATGACCCTTCAGTATTGAGCAATCATTTAGGCTTCACGCATAAAACACCATTCACTGGTTTAAAGTTTATTCATTTAATTATGAAAATCTGTCATTATATATTCAGTGATCACTGGAGATTTGAGCCTCCCTTGGGAGTCCATCGTGCCAGACCATCACATCATCTAATACTACACTTACTACCTTAACTGTTAAACTAGGAAATTAAATGATAATTCATCACTTAATTAATGAATTTAAAATACAGGTAATGTTATGGACCATAAGTCCCTTTTGGAGTCAGATTTTGGGAGTTGATGTAACATCATCTCATTGCTTCATCATTTAGCTATATAAAGAGTTCTTTACATCAGCGTTATGTTTAGGAATTTGGTGCCATTTCATCAGTGTTAATATAGAATGTCTACTAATTTGTTATCAATTTAATTTATTATCAATTTAATTTTGGCACTGGACCTGGCCCTAGCCCTGGCTGTTCTAGAACAATGCAAATCTAAACAATGCCGAGAAACCATGGGATCAGCTCCTCTAAAGGGCAAAGAATGAAGAGGGATTATTTTATTTTCAAAAAAGAGAAAAGGTTTATGGTAGAGGCGATTAATTGTATCCATTCGAGGAAATAGAAAATTGAAGCATTGGAAAATGGTTTAAAATACTCATCATTGTATTTGAATGACATTATGATGCTTTCGTTTTCATGCTTATGTGACTATAGGCATGTTGTAGCTTGAGAGACGGGTAAATATGTAGAACCCAAATAAAGAGCCCTGCTTTGTTTTTGTGAGAAACTCAGTGAGGCTGTAAGGTTAGTTCTTCTTTAGGTATGCTCCTTTTAGCATGTGGGAGGGGCACTAGAAAATGTGACAGAATGTTGGATCATAAATGTTGCCTGGCAACCCTGCTTGCATTCTGTATCCTGGTATTATGGGCCAAGGACCAGAGAGCAGCTTCGGGAAAGTGTTGTCATGGGACATTACATTCTCCCAAGATAACTATCTCCTAAAACGTTCAATGACAGCATTTGTTTCCCCTAACCAAGTCATAACCACACCTCTGGAAGTTTGGCTACAGCTTTTACTGGTCACCAAATTCTAGATTACCTAATTGTCAGAGAACATTCATTTTCTTCTGTTTATGAATTCTCTCAATCCTAAGAATTAATACTATGGAAACTAAGATAATAAGACTCACAATTATTTATCAAAATGTGAGTTTGTCATTGTTAAGTTCCTTCAGGATGGTGATAATCCATTTGTAAGAGTAGACTTAGGGATTATTGGATTGCAGTCCATCTCTTTTGAGGCAGCCGTCCAAGAAGAATATGTAGGATCTTCTAAAAACCCTGCATACAAAATGACATTTCAGCATTTAAACATTTTACGACTCTGCTCGCCGATTAAATTAGGGATGAACCTGGGTGTTTCCCACAATCATGTAGGAGTCAGTGAGAGTCAATTGTGTCGAGTATGGCAGACCATTTCATCATCTGATTATGTTATTTGATTATTAAAATAGGACATTAGATAATCCATGATCAGTGGATTCCACGATGTGGGAAGCAATTATTATGGACCATCTAAATATCAATTTTGTAGTTAAAATATTTAAATTAATCATGACAGCATCGTTCAAGAGCCTGGTTTGGAGCCACCTTACTGAAGTGGATGATGTTACATTAACTCATTGTGTGATTATTTAACTATATAAAACAATGATTATGTCATCCATGACACCTGGAATCTGGTGCCACAGATCATCTAATTACAGTCTGTGTAAATTGACAGTCTGTGTTAATACCCAAGTTAATGTAAATATGTATGAAGTTACGTAAACCAAAAATCCTCCATTCCATGAAGAGACCTGTAAAGCTTCCTCTTGTGGAGATAATGTGCAATATCATCACATTTTATGATACATTGATTCAATTGAGGATGGTGACATCCTTCATGACTGTAGTCTGGCCATGCTCCCCTGCAAGTAAAATGTTACATCACCTATTTATTGTGACAGTTAGCTATTACTGACTTATTTAATTCTTTAGATTATGTAAACGACAGACAATGCCATCACCAATTATGATTAGTGTGCAAATATTTGTCAGGGATAAGGTTAGGAAAGATGTAGACATGGGCAGAGCATTTTCTGAATGATCTATGCATCTCCCATAATAAAAAGGATGCTGGATGACTGAGTCCAGAAGATTGCTCTGGGCCATTCAAGAAGTACAAGGACTTCACCAAGGCCGGCATGGTGGTCTGGGTGTTGACTACCTGCTGCTCCTCCACATCTTCACATCAGTTGTGATCTACCATGAGAAGAAGTAGTGGCACTAAGAGGTCGGCACCATCTCTGAGACATGGCAAAAGGATGACGACTCAGAACACGGAAGAACATCTCTCTCTCAGATATGCTGGTTATGCCCCAGCTGCAACCATCTTTTCAGCTGATAGCAACATCTTGCTTACTACTTCTAAGCCAGTAATGTGCCCATTATCTCATATCCTGTAGCACCACAACAGAGATTCAGGTGCTGCTGATGATGTCAGGCCAACAGAATTCATCATGCAAGACAGTATGATTATCTGACGATTAACTTATGGCATTTGAATAATCCTTGATGACAGCATACATTTCCATATCTGTCAATTCTGCCCTGGATTTGAAGATACAAATAAAGGTCAATGGCTTACATATTTAAAGATGTAATTATTAAATTCTTTCATTATATAATCTGAGATCCCTGAAGTTTGGTGCCACCTTGTGTGACTCAAGTGTGACAGCCCATCTAACTATCTGAATAATTCATTATACAAATCTGTCTTTTTCTACTCCAGGAAGAGTGGAGTCTGGATCCACCTTGTTGGTTTTTAATTGTCTATTTTGATTTCTTTCTTTCTTTCTTTCTTTCTTTCTTTCTTCCTTTAAATCAATGTTGATATCGATATGTTATCTCTCTAGGGGTTAATTATGAGAAATTATCTCTTTATTCATTCATTTTTGGTTCATATCTATGATTAAGAATGCAATGACCCTTCAGTATTGAGCAATCATTTAGGCTTCACGCATAAAACACCATTCACTGGTTTAAAGTTTATTCATTTAATTATGAAAATCTGTCATTATATATTCAGTGATCACTGGAGATTTGAGCCTCCCTTGGGAGTCCATCGTGCCAGACCATCACATCATCTAATACTACACTTACTACCTTAACTGTTAAACTAGGAAATTAAATGATAATTCATCACTTAATTAATGAATTTAAAATACAGGTAATGTTATGGACCATAAGTCCCTTTTGGAGTCAGATTTTGGGAGTTGATGTAACATCATCTCATTGCTTCATCATTTAGCTATATAAAGAGTTCTTTACATCAGCGTTATGTTTAGGAATTTGGTGCCATTTCATCAGTGTTAATATAGAATGTCTACTAATTTGTTATCAATTTAATTTATTATCAATTTAATTTTGGCACTGGACCTGGCCCTAGCCCTGGCTGTTCTAGAACAATGCAAATCTAAACAATGCCGAGAAACCATGGGATCAGCTCCTCTAAAGGGCAAAGAATGAAGAGGGATTATTTTATTTTCAAAAAAGAGAAAAGGTTTATGGTAGAGGCGATTAATTGTATCCATTCGAGGAAATAGAAAATTGAAGCATTGGAAAATGGTTTAAAATACTCATCATTGTATTTGAATGACATTATGATGCTTTCGTTTTCATGCTTATGTGACTATAGGCATGTTGTAGCTTGAGAGACGGGTAAATATGTAGAACCCAAATAAAGAGCCCTGCTTTGTTTTTGTGAGAAACTCAGTGAGGCTGTAAGGTTAGTTCTTCTTTAGGTATGCTCCTTTTAGCATGTGGGAGGGGCACTAGAAAATGTGACAGAATGTTGGATCATAAATGTTGCCTGGCAACCCTGCTTGCATTCTGTATCCTGGTATTATGGGCCAAGGACCAGAGAGCAGCTTCGGGAAAGTGTTGTCATGGGACATTACATTCTCCCAAGATAACTATCTCCTAAAACGTTCAATGACAGCATTTGTTTCCCCTAACCAAGTCATAACCACACCTCTGGAAGTTTGGCTACAGCTTTTACTGGTCACCAAATTCTAGATTACCTAATTGTCAGAGAACATTCATTTTCTTCTGTTTATGAATTCTCTCAATCCTAAGAATTAATACTATGGAAACTAAGATAATAAGACTCACAATTATTTATCAAAATGTGAGTTTGTCATTGTTAAGTTCCTTCAGGATGGTGATAATCCATTTGTAAGAGTAGACTTAGGGATTATTGGATTGCAGTCCATCTCTTTTGAGGCAGCCGTCCAAGAAGAATATGTAGGATCTTCTAAAAACCCTGCATACAAAATGACATTTCAGCATTTAAACATTTTACGACTCTGCTCGCCGATTAAATTAGGGATGAACCTGGGTGTTTCCCACAATCATGTAGGAGTCAGTGAGAGTCAATTGTGTCGAGTATGGCAGACCATTTCATCATCTGATTATGTTATTTGATTATTAAAATAGGACATTAGATAATCCATGATCAGTGGATTCCACGATGTGGGAAGCAATTATTATGGACCATCTAAATATCAATTTTGTAGTTAAAATATTTAAATTAATCATGACAGCATCGTTCAAGAGCCTGGTTTGGAGCCACCTTACTGAAGTGGATGATGTTACATTAACTCATTGTGTGATTATTTAACTATATAAAACAATGATTATGTCATCCATGACACCTGGAATCTGGTGCCACAGATCATCTAATTACAGTCTGTGTAAATTGACAGTCTGTGTTAATACCCAAGTTAATGTAAATATGTATGAAGTTACGTAAACCAAAAATCCTCCATTCCATGAAGAGACCTGTAAAGCTTCCTCTTGTGGAGATAATGTGCAATATCATCACATTTTATGATACATTGATTCAATTGAGGATGGTGACATCCTTCATGACTGTAGTCTGGCCATGCTCCCCTGCAAGTAAAATGTTACATCACCTATTTATTGTGACAGTTAGCTATTACTGACTTATTTAATTCTTTAGATTATGTAAACGACAGACAATGCCATCACCAATTATGATTAGTGTGCAAATATTTGTCAGGGATAAGGTTAGGAAAGATGTAGACATGGGCAGAGCATTTTCTGAATGATCTATGCATCTCCCATAATAAAAAGGATGCTGGATGACTGAGTCCAGAAGATTGCTCTGGGCCATTCAAGAAGTACAAGGACTTCACCAAGGCCGGCATGGTGGTCTGGGTGTTGACTACCTGCTGCTCCTCCACATCTTCACATCAGTTGTGATCTACCATGAGAAGAAGTAGTGGCACTAAGAGGTCGGCACCATCTCTGAGACCTGGCAAATGGATGACGACTCAGATCACGGAAGAACATCTCTCTCACACTGAGTTCTTCATGCCTAGCAACATTATGCTGGTATGGGTATGCAAATGCAATGTTTCCAAGGACTTCAAAATACCAACAGGATATCCAGATAAATGAGCAAAAGCTATATGCTTTATGATATGTCCTAGTATGCAGATAAACACAGCTATAAAATTAGACACCTTTTTATCCCAGATTGTAGGAAAATGAAATCAGCTAAATAGATTGGGCTAAACAAAGGGAGTCATGAAGTTTTCAAATCAATAAGGCAATGGCACAGGATTAAGTATATAGTAGAAAAGTGCCCCAATGATCCTGAATGATACAACCCTCATTGGTTGTTCAGCCAAAGGAAACATCCTTCACAAGGATCAAATAAAACCCCAAAATAAAAGCCTTTCATCCAGCAAGAACAAAAACTGCTTTAAAGAAACTGGCAAAATGTGCAATAAGAAAACCATGTTTCTATATCAGTAAGATAACGCATTCAACCATATCCTCAAATTACACTCTCACAGTATATGATATGCTGTATAAACGTGACCTTTCAAAGAACCAACTTGACTAAGGGTTTCAAAGTTTATTCTGTACAACTATGCCACAGCTGCATCATTTGAATGAAAGTGAATGGCCCATGAAGATCCACAGATATGAACCATTAGCCATATAGTGACTTCAAGGGGATTGGGATTATATGAGCTTC
The DNA here is from genome assembly GCF_943737965.1 of Phodopus roborovskii. Taxonomy (NCBI): domain Eukaryota; kingdom Metazoa; phylum Chordata; class Mammalia; order Rodentia; family Cricetidae; genus Phodopus; species Phodopus roborovskii. Next base: position 189,510 of record NW_026125613.1, read on the forward strand.
CAAGAGCAATTCAAATATCTAAATGTTATAGGATTCAACATGTAACCCGAGACAGACAAATTGTTTAAGGCCATAGGGGTTATATTGTCTGGAAACGGAAATGAATCAGAAGCAGATGAAAGTGTTTGAAAAACAACTTGCATAATAATAGCATTGCAGTGTTATTAAGCAAGCTAGAGATGTATTTGAACATACAGGAGGCTGTTCACATGCTTCACAAATATACTAGGAAGTCCAAGGAGAACCCATCCTTAAAATGCAGAATAACATTTGTAATATCAATTCCAGGCATCCTGTGTTCTATTCAAACACTATTTCTTGTTCTTTCCCTAGTACAAAATAAGCAGTGGTTTCTGGCCCCCACAATCTCTGAGGACCCAGGGTCTGGGTCACCCTTTGTCATTCAGTTATGAGGCTGCAACAGACCTCACTGAGACACTGATGGCCTCCTGACAGTGGCTCCCACCGTGTTGCCAGAGGGACCAGAGCACACAGACTCTCAAACACCCCTAGCCTTTCCCAATCGTGTTGCCCCTTCAACAGTCCTTGTCATGGACGATGACAGGGGGCACCAGACTAGCTAGCACTGTTGAACCTAAGCAAGAGTAGAGAGTCCTCATTCAGAAAGCTTGGCTGTTTGCCCTGCTACTGCATGCACAACAGCCACTGAGGCAGCTCGGGTCTGGCCCGTGCAGCAAGGCAGCTTGGGTCTGGCACGTGTAGCCCCGAGGACAGCCATTCCGAGCGCCCCTCTGGAACTTTGCTTGATTCCTGAGGCCAACTGCAACTCGAGTTCTGTGTGCTATGCCCTCCGGATGTGTCCACGGTTCTCGGGAAGAAAAGCCTCTCTCAGAGGATACTGCTTCACTGCTGTTTGCCGCGAGTTACCATCGGCAAGTACATTCGCTGCCCCTTTCGAGGGGTGACATCCCATTTCACTTTTTTCTTGTCAACTACCTCGCTGGCTAAATGGCCAAACGCGAGGAGACGACGGGCCAGCGAACCGCAGCCCGGACATTACCCCCTGAACGTAGACAACAGCTCCCCCAGCCTGGGACACCCTTCAGTGTCCCCCTACCCCCAACGGTGGAAGCAGTGGCCTCCCCGGCCTGCGACCCCCTTCAGGGTCCCCCGAATGGGACGATGACACCCCACCCCAGTGTGGCAAGCACTTGACCATCACCGAAGACCCATGGGATTTCGCATCTCCAAGGGTAATTAAACTGACAGCGCAAGTTCAGATGCCAAAAGCCTTATAAGGACAAAACATTCAAAGTCCCCGAATCTGATGCTGAAGTGAGACAGCAGAGTCTTAGAGCTTTGACAAAGATTTCAACTAGTAAGAAGACCCTGAACCCCATGGAGGAGCTGGAAGAGATCAGGAAAGGAAAACTTCCAGTCCTTCCGGAGGTTCCTGAGTGCAGGAGTAACCCACTGAGCAGGGAGCACAGACCAACTGACATGAGGCCTGACACCAGAAAAAGAGCGGCCTCAACTGTTGCGCCCTTGCCTGGGAAGGTGCAAAGAAGCCTCGATATGTCTACTGTGTTTGAACAACCTATGGACTTTGACCAGTCGGGCACCAGAGTCCCTGCAACATCTTCAAGACACTGTGCTGAAGACTCCAGTGAAAAGTTCAACGCAGATGACACAGTGCCTGCGCCATCTTCTACTGACTCTTCCACTGACCAACGTGGACCGATAATCTCCCCACATATTCGAGGGCCCCTGCAACCTTCCCCACCCACCCAAGGAGCTCTGGGATCTTCCACTTCTTCCCAAGATGCTCAGGGACTATCCCTATCTACCCAGGAGGTTCTGGGAGGAGCCCAATGTGATCCAGGGGCTATGGGACATTCCACATCTGCCCAGCCATCCCAGAGACCTCCCACCTTTCTGAAAGGAAAATCAAACATGTCTCTTTTTCTAGAAGGGGTTTCAGAAAACCATCCTCTAGCCTAGGGGTCACTGATCCACCAAAGAGTTTTAGACGATCCCCTTCTGACCAAGGGGCCCTCCCACAGGCCCCATCAGAGAAAGAGGGTTCCAAACCTTCTCCAAAATGGGGGCTCAGTGATTCCTCATTTTCCCAAAATGGTTTGAGCCCCACCAACTCTCCCCAGAGGAGTTTAACACCTTTGACAGCTGCCGAAGGCGGCTGGAGTACTAATTTCTCTCATGAAGACAGGCAAGTATGTACCCCGACTCCCCCAAAGGGCCTTAAGCAATGCAATTCTGCTGAAGTGAGCTTGAGTCCTGCCTTCTCTGTCCAAGGGAATTTCATAACTTCTCTGTTAAACCAAGAGGGCTTTACAAGTCCTCCACCATCAACAAATGGGCTCAGCTCTTCTCTAACAGTCCCAAAGGGGCTAAGCCCAACCCCTATACCCCAAGTGAGCCTGACACCGCTCCTACCTGCCCAGGCAGAAACAAAAGTATCCACACCTATAGCGGAGGGTCTAGGAACATTGCCATCGCTGGAAGGGGCCCCAGAGAGTTCCACGTATCCACAAGATGTTGTAGAAACTCCCGAGTCTGCCCAAGGGACTCTTGGGCCTTCTCAACACACACAGGGCGCTCTAGTGCCTTTGCAGCCTTCCCCAGCGCCTCAGAGTTCTTCTGTGTCTGTCGAGGGGATTCCAGGATTGTCCACATCTACAGCAGAGGGTCAAAGACCTATTGTCTCTCGCAAATGGAGATTCAAACCTAATCCTGCTATGAAAAGGGACCTTGCACCTTCCCACTGTAGCAAAAGGAGATGGAGAGATCCCCCTCTAAACAAGGGGACTCCACAGTGTCCCTGTCAGACCAAGAGGGCTTCAAATATTCCCTGCCAGCCAAAAAGGCCCTCCTGACTCGTCATCTGGCCCAAAATAGGCACACATATTCCAAGATGCTCCCTGTGAGCCATGCAAGTTCCACATCTGCCCAGGATGTGGAGAAGAGGCAGGCTTCTCTGCATCCTCAGGGGTCTCTAGACCTTTCCACATATGTAGGAGAGGATCTTGGAACTTCTGCATACACACCAGGGATACCAGCACATTCCCCCACCTGTCCAACACTCTCTGAGTTCTACCCTATCTGATAAAGGGACTGTGGGACAGGGGACACCCGCATCCTCAGAAATGGCTCTGGGATGTGACACATCTACAAAAAATGTTCCAGGACATAGTCCATCTGTTCTCAGAGTTGTGGATCCAACCCTAGGTCATCGGGAGGCTGTGGGATGTGACACGCCTACACAACAGTCTGTAGCCATGTTCACATCTAGAAAAGGGGATTCCTTGGATTCCACCTGCACACAAGCACCCACAGGATATCCATGCACTTCCCAGGAGCCTACACAAGAGTCTGTAGCCATGTTCACATCTAGAAAAGGGGATTCCTTGGATTCCACCTGCACACAAGCGCCCACAGGATATCCATGCACTTCCCAGGAGGCTCTGGGAAGTTTCCCAGCTCCCCAAGAGCATCAGCAATTTGCTACAAATACACAAGAGGCTACAGAAACTTTGCCATCTGCACAAAGGACTGTTAGTCCTTCCACACGCCCACAAGGGTCTCCAGAACATTCAACAAATACCCCAAAGGCTCTGAATTCCACCTTATCTCCCCAAGGGGCCTTGAAACCTATTTTGCCTGTCCAGCTAGCTCTGGAACCTGACAACTCTATACAAAAGGCTATATCGCCTTCTCTCCCTGAACCAAATGATCCAGGAAATTCCACATATACACAAGTGGCTCTGGTAAATTCCTTACCTGCCCCTGAGGCCCTTAGACCTCCCACAGCCACCCATGATGCTCTAGAAGAGACAACACCTACACAGGAAGTTCTAGTATCTTCCCCTCATTCTGAAGCCACAGGTAAGGAACACTTATGTGTACTAGACACATTAGTGCCTTCCCCATCTGAGAAAGAGGCCCCAGGATCTATCACACCTCAACTAGGTGATTTACCATCTTCCCCATCTCCACGAGAGGGTTTTGTGAGGATCCCTTCTCAGGAAGGAAATATTAGAAATTCTCCCTCTGCTCAAGTGGACCCTGGTCATCCCCTTTCTACCAAAAAAGAGGTCGAGAGATGATCCTTATGACCAAGAGGACTCCAGAACTTCCTCTTCTGAGGAAGAAAGTTTCAACCTTCTCCCTTCTACAAAAAAGGTATGTGCATTTTCTCATGCTCCAAAAAAACCACCAGTAGCTACAAGTTCTCCTCAGGTGAGTACGACACCTTGTATTTCTGTCCAAAAGGACCTGGAGTGTCCCAAGTCTGATCAAAAGACTGTCAGGCCTTGCCAATCTATCCAAGGGCCTCTTGGCCATTCTGTATCTCACCAAGAGACTTGAGGGCCTTCTCTGTGTGTCCCAAAGGGTCTACAACATTCACCATCTGACCCAGAGCTTCAGAGACATCCTCTGCCTCGGTCAAAGGCTCCAGAAAAATTGCCCCATGCCCAAAGGGCTTCGTCACTTTCCAAATCTGACCTAGGTACCATGAAACTTTCCCTATCTGCCCCAGGGTCTGAGGGAAAGTCCACATCTATACAAAGAACTCTAGGATTTGTGCCATTAGCACAAGAGGATCTGACATGTTCCAAATCTTCCAAAATATCTAGCGATCCTTCTGCCTCCTGCCTTTTTGCTGCAGAACGATTGCAGTCCCAACCAGGGGCTCCAGTACCATCCACACCTAAGCAGGGCCATATCACAACTTCACCATCTGTCCAAGTGTCTCTAGGATGTTCACCATCTGCCCCAGGAGCTCTATGTTCTTTACCATCTTCCCAGGGCACATTAGAATTCTTGCCATCTGCCCAAGGGACCAGGCAATGTCTTCCATCTTCACTAAGTGATTCAGGACATTTCCCCCACCTCCCAGGAGATGTGAGAGTCTCCTCATCGGAACGAGGGATTTTAGGACTTGTCTCCCATGTTCAGGGGCCTCTCCAAACTTCTTCATGCTCACCTGAGGTGTCTTTACAGAGGCCTATGCAAATGCAGCAAAGATCTCTGGATCTTTCCACACCTACTGAGGGTGCTACTTTGCCCTCTACCCAAGGGGCTTTAGGACCTTTGTTATCTTTCCCAAGCAAAGCAAGAGCTACCCATTCTGAACAATGGTTGCTAGGAGGTTTGCCATCTGCACAAGCAGCTCAGGAACTTTCTCCTTCAGGCTTCATGCCTGTTGGACCCTTACCAGAGAGTCCAGAGCCTCTGGGCCTCTCAGCCTTGTCTCAGGAGACTCCTTCGCATTTGCCACAAGTTTATCGATGTTCGGAGTTGTCTCAATATGGCTCAGGGGCCCTAAAGTTGATACCATCTGTAAAATGGCATCAGAGAAGTCCCTCATCCTCAAAAGAGAGTATAGCATCTGTAGACTCTGCCCAAGGTGCCGTGGGACATATCCCATCTGCACAAGAGTCTATAGTAATTTCCAAGTCCACACAAGGGACTCCAGGATATTCTTGGTTTGTTCGGGGGAATGTGTCTTCTCAGGGGACCCTCAGACGATTAACCCCTGTGAAAGTGGAGACATATTCCCATGCCCCAGGATCTCCAGGGCATTTGGAAAATGTCTCAGGGTTCCCAGGACTTATGGTATCTGATCACGATGCTTTTGCAATTTCCTTACCTGCCCAGGGCACTCTCAGACATTTGCCAGCTGCTCATAGGGATGTGGGACACTCCCTGTCTGCCCAAAGAACTCCAGAAATGTCCACATTGGCAAATGGGACAGAACAACTTATGGAACCCACTCAAGTGGCTCTGATAAACCCACCATCTTCCTGAGGGGCTACACAACGTTGTCAGTGTGACCAAGATACAGTGGAACGTTTGCCACCTAGCGTAGGAGTTCTTACAAGTTCCATAAATCATCTGGGGGCTCATAGAAGTTTGACATCTGCCCAAGAGACTCTTGATATTTTGCCATCTTACTCTGCTCCCATGGAAAAGTCTGTTTCTGTCACGGGCAGTCTGGAATCCCCTCCACCTGCTCCAAGAGCTCGTGGAAAATTAAAGTCTGTTAAAGGGTCTGAAAAACTTTCTGTATCTGAACAGGTGTCTCTGGGTAATTCCCTGTCTATGGAAGAAACTCAAATACATGCATCGCCTTCAGTAGGGTGTCAGAATCCTTGCTCCTCTACCAAGGAGGCACATAGAAGTTTGGTGCCTTCACAAATTGTTCTGGAGTATGCTCCAAGTGTTTCAGAGTCTATAGGAGCTTTGTCATCTGCTCTGGAGAATATGTCACTTTCCTCATTAGCCATCGAGTCACCAGAGCATTCACAAAATGCCAAAGCAGGTGTGGGGTCTTCTTCCTCTGCCACAGGGTCCCTAGGACCTATGGCATTTGCCCAAAAGTCTTTGGAAAAATCCTTATCTGGACAAGGGCTTTTAGAAATATTGCCGTCTTCCCAAATGGAAGTGGAAACTTTCCTTTCCACAGATGGGGTGGTGGAACTGTCCACATCCACAAAAGAGAGAGTAGAAAATATATCATCTGCTGAAAGACCAGAGAATCCTCCTACTTCTTTACAGGAGGCTTCAAGGCAATCTCCCCTGATCCAAGACCCTTACCAACATTCACTATCTGGCACAGAGGCTTTGGAATCTTCCTCATCTAGTCAGGGATCTGAAGAACATTTGTTACCTGTCGGGGAAGGTGTAGAAGACTCACCTTCCACACAAGATGCACAGAAAATTTCTCCATCTACTTCACAGGCCCTAGAAACTTTGGTAGATACACAAGGGCCACTTCAATTTCATACACCTGTGAAACTCCCTACACTAGGGGGATTAGAACACTCCACTTCTTCCAGAGGGGTTCCAAGAGGAGACCAGCCTGTTCAAAATGTTCTTGGCCATCTGTCAACTAGAGGAGAGGCTGTAGAGTCCTCTGTGTCTGCTCTAGGATGTACAGATATTTCTCCATTTGCTGCAGAACCTTCAGAACTTTCCTCAATACAAAATGTGACTCGAGCCCCTTCCCCTTGTCCTCAAGAGGGAGTGGCAGCTTTTCTTTCTGAATGAGGGTCTCCATGACCATCTCTATCCATTCAAGGTTCTCTAGGACCATTGGCAACTGGACTAGGGACTGGGGAACCTTCCCTATCTGGAGATGTTACTCTACATCTGTCTGCATCTGCACCAGGGACTGATGCACAGTTGCCATCTACTCTTGGGTCTTCAGCATCTAAGCATTATAGCCAGATGAAAGTGGGCCTTTTGCCAATTGTCCATGGAGGTCTTGGACCTTCTCTGTCTGATCAAAGGGCTACTGGTGTGACCAAGTCTTCAGAAAGGGCTGTAGAAATTTTACCATCCAGTCAAGGGGCTGTGGAACAGTCAACTGGTTCCCGGAGGGCTAATAAATCTCTATCTGAGCAAGGTCATCTACCACATTCACCATGTGTCACAGAGGCTTTGGGGCCTGCTCTGCTGGATCAGGGAGCTGAAGAATCTTTGTTACGCCCCTCAGGAGATACACAACATCCACCTTCTATACAAGGTGCTCAGGTGCAGAAAACTGATCTATCTCCCTCAGGTCTTCAAGACACTTTGCTAACTCCAAGAGAGCATCCTAAATTGTCCATATCAGCCTGTGAAAACCTGTGTCCATTGCCATCCACTATAGATGCTGTAGAGCTTTCTACATCATCTCCAGAGTGTCTGGGACCATCCAAATCTGCCAAGAGGGAACTAGGATACTTTTCAACTAAAGGGCAGGCTGTACAATATTCTCCAACAGCCTTACAAACTACAAGAACACTGTCCCCAACCCAAGGGTGTGGAGGGCATTTGTCATCTGCCCCAAGTGCTCAGGAACCTTCTCAATCTGACCCAGGGAATCTAGCACCTTTGCTATCTTCCCAAGTTCCTCAGAAAACTTCCATATTGACTCAAGGGATGCTGGCTCCTTCAGCCTCTAGCCTGGAGTCTCCAGAACCTTCTGAAACTCCCCAAAATCTTGTGGCAACTCACCAATCCTCTCAGAGGAATCATGAATGTTTCTTATCTGTGATAGAGCCTGTGGATGCTTCTACGGCAGTCTCAGAGACTGCAGTAAGTTTACCATCTGCTCCACAGCCTCTACAACATTCTTCATTACTACCAGTGACTTCAGTAAATTCTCTAAATGGTGAAGGGGTACTAGGATCTATCCTGCCTTCACAAATGATTCTACACATGTCACCATCAACAGGAGGGACTCTAGAACCTTTGGCATCTGCCCAAGGTGATGGGAGAAATTCTCCATTGGAAAAAGATAGTGTAGGACAGTCTATATCAGCACAGGGGATTTTAGGATCATCATCAAGCACCACAGGGGATCTAGCATCTACTCCATATGCCCACAGGGAGACAGGGATATCTCCATCTACCCAAGAGGCTACGAAGGACTCCCTGTCTCTTCAAGGAGCTCTTGAACTACCCATATCTGCAAATGGGGCTTTAGGAAATTTGTCATCTGATCAAGGACCTAGGAAACATTCTGACTCTCTTCAGGAGGATTGTAGACAGTCACTGTTTATTCAAAGTCCTCTGGAACATTCATGATCTGCTGTACAGGCTGTGAGACCTTCTTGTAGCCAGGGAATTAAAAAAACTTTTGTTACCTACCCTAGCGGCTATGAAAGCTTCATCATCAGCACCAGGTGCTCAGAAACCTCTCCAAACCACTCTAGGGACTCTACCATCTCTCCTATCTAATTAAGGGCCTCAGGGACATTTTAGGTCTATTCAGGGTGCACTGGAGTCTTTCTCTTCAAGTTCAGGGCCTCCCCAACATACAGCGTCTTCCCCGGTGGTGCTGGGGCCGTCAGCATCTTTCCAAAGTAAGCAAGGACATTTGTCTTCCAAGGCTGAGTCTCAGGATACATTACTATCTGTCCAAAGGACTACAGGGTCTTTGCCATTACCTTCGAGGGCTACAGCACATTTACAACATGATCAAGGATCTCAGGGATCTTCTTTATCAGTCTCAGGGGATCTACCACATGTGCTGTCTAACCAACTTTGCAAATCTGCTCAGGGAACTCTGGGCCTTCACCATGTACCCAACAGTTTCTACAGCATCCAGCATCTTCTGCAGAGATTCTGGGACCACCTAAATGTGCCCAGCACACACATAAGAAATTCTCTTTTGTCTTACAGGCTTTGGAAATGACTCCATGTGTCCCATCGACTACAGGCACATTGCTACATATGCCAGTGACTCCTAGACTTTGCCCAGTATTACAAACAAGTCCAGCCCCTTGCCCAAGTTTACAAAAAGAAGAAAGGTCATGCCTACATACACAAGAGAGTCTGGATCTGAACACAACAACACAAGGCTCTCTAGAACCTTCACCACTCGCTCGGGAGCCTGGGCGAACTTCCCTTGGTGCAAAAGTCACTTTGGGGCAGTCCACATCTGCACATGGTATTGAAGGACATTCTGATTCTACTACAGAGATTCTAGGGTGTAATAAAAAACATGAGCAGAAGGAATTAGTAGTTTGTCCACCTGCCCAAGTGCCTCTGGTAATTTCTTTATCTTCACAAGGAACTCTACGAACTTGTTCATCTGCCCAAGAGACTCTGGGACCTTCTCTATCTGCCCAGGGGTCTTTAAAACTATCCTCACCCACACAAGGAATGGTAGGGATTGTGCCATCTGCTCAAAGTGTTTAAAACATCCAACTTCTTCCCAGGAGGCTCCAAGGGTTTTTCCTTCTGCAAAACATACTGTACAAGGGCCATTTCCTTCCCCCGGGGGTTACAGGATGTGTCCTATCTAACGAGAAAACAAAGGGATCTCTTTTGTCTTCACCATCGTCACCAGGTATTCAAGAATATCCTCTTTCTGTCCCAGGGACTCTGGGACCATTTGTGTCTTCTAAAGGGCATAAGGAACTCTGCACAACTGCAAGGGGGAGTTTGCCAGTGCACAGTTCTTTGCCATCCATTCAAAGGACCCCAGAACCTTCAGTCAATTCCTCGGAGATGTGAGGACAACACCGATACTCCCAGAGCACTTTGTGGTATTTGCCTCATGTGGGAGAGGGTGTGGAATCTTCTCAATCTGCTCCAGGGACTATGGGACAATTGCCATCACCTCAAGTGCCTGGAGGACATTCAAGTTCTGCCCAAGGTGCTGCAGAATCTTCTTCCTCTAGCCAAGGGTATGTAGCATATTTGAAATCTGCCCAAGAACCTCTGAAGCTTTCCATATCATCTCTGGCAGTGCTACATACATCTGTGTCTGCTCAAGGGGCTCTACAGTCTTCAGCACCTTGTGCAGAAGATGCAGAACCATACACAAACTTCACAAACACCCAAACTGCTACAGGATCTTCCTCATCTGCCACAGGGCATATGGGTCTCTCTGCCTCACCACAAGTGACTCCATCTTTTTCTCATTCTCATGAAGGTGATGTCAGACTTTGCCAATCAGTACAAGGGCCTCTAGGGATTCCCCTATCTACGCAGCAGGCAGGGGGACAGTTCTTATCTGCTGAAGGCACACTGGGACTGCCCATATCTGCACAACACACTTTTGGAACTATGCCACCAACTGCAGGAACTCTGGGGTCTACCCAAAACACCCAGGTGATATTAGGGCCTTTGCCATCTGATCAAAGGTCTCTGTGAACCTCCTTACCTACAGAAGGCACTGTAAGAAGACATCAAGCTGCTGAAGGGCCTGTGTATGCTTCTCCTTGTCCCATAGTATCTCGAGGACTATGTGTCTCCACAGGGGCCTATAGTAACATTGCTGTCTGATCACGGATCTAGGAAACATCCTGCTGCTTCTCAAATCACTCTAAGAACTCAGGCCGCCCAAAATTCCCCACAACATGCAATTTCTGTCTCAGGCATCCCAAATCCTTCCCAATCTGCACAGAACACTCCAAGATCTTTGTCATCTCCTCCAGGTACTGGAACACATGCGCCTTCTGGCCCAGGTTCTCAGAAAATGTTCCAAGTTCTCGGGGCATCCTGAAACTTTGCCATATGTTGGTGGGCCTCTAGAACCTCCCCCATTTGTGGAGGGGACTCTGTGTCCTTTTTCATCTCCCCTAGGAGATCATGATCATTTGAATTCATTCTCTGGCAATCTGGAATCATCACATCCTGCCCAAAGAAACTTTGGTCATTTGTCATATGTCAGAGTGCCTGCAGGAATTTCTCCATCTGTCCCGGGTCCTAGAGAGCTTTCACCATTGTACAAAGTTCCTAGAGGACAGTCATCTAATGTGTCAGGTGATCCACCACCTCTTCTCTCTCCTCATTGCCATCCACAACTTACGATATCTGCAGAATGTTCAGCATCTTCCAAAGCAACTCTAGAATCCTTGTCATCTGCTGCAAGCTGCCTAGGAACACTCCAATTGACACAGAGGTGTCAGGGGCAAGTGTCGCATGTAGGAGAGTCTATGGAAATTTCCTCACCTCTTGCAGGGACTTCTGTATATATACCTTGTGTTTCAGATCATCTGCGAAAATCCTCTTTAGAACAAGGGAGTCAAGCAAGTTCTTCTTGTGCTCAAGGAGATTTGCATTCCTGCCTATCCACACAAGGTCTATATGGCAGACCACATCTACACAAACATCCCTAGGACATCCCCCATATGTCCAAGGACTTTCAGGCACTTCCTTACATGCACACAGTACAGGCTCACAGTCGTCTACTGCACAGAACCCAGTAGCACATTCTCCATTAACCCCAGTGTCTCAGGGATATACTCATCTTGCACCAAAGATGGCAGGAACATTGAAATCACCCCAGTGGTGTCCAAGAATTTCTCTAACTGCACAAGGGTCTGTCAAACCTTTGCCATCTCCACAGGAGACTCCAAGATATTCATAATCTGTACCAGGTGCATGCAAAACACCTACATCTGTCCCAGGACATGTGGTATCTGATGCAGGGACTCTGGAACTTTCCATATCTGCACAGGCAAGTGTGAGTCCTTTCCTTTCTTCCCAAGGACATTTGGAAACTTCCCTGTCTGTAGAAGGGACCTCTGTTGTCTACACACTTACACTGGACACTCTAGATCTTTCTGTTTCTTCCCAGGAACCTCCTCAGACTTTACAGTTTGCTAAACAGACTCAACAAACAAATCCATCTATTTCAGACTCTTCACAATCTCTGCCTTCTTCAAGGAGGCACATGGAAATTTCTTTATGTGGAGAAGGAACGCTAGGACCTCTCTCATCATCCCTAGGGCCTATGGAAATTTCTTTATCTGTTCAAGTGAATTCAGGACCTTTGATATCCTTCTCGGAAGGTGGAGGACCATGTCTGTCTTCACAAGGTACTCTGCAAGCTTCTACCAGTACATGTGCCAATCTAGGTGTTTCCAATTCTTAAAGAGGGGATTTAGGAGTTTCACCATCTACTCCAGTCTCTCTAGGATCTTCTCCATCTGCCCAGGTGGATTTAGCAGGGTCTCTACCTGTCTCACAGTCTCTGAGAACACTGTCTGCCCACGATGTTTCAGGAACATTGACAGCTACCCAAGGGGCTATGGAATTTCCACGAGCTAGGCCAGGGGATACAGAATCTTTGCCATATTCCCAAGATGATCTAGAACTCAGGTCTCCTCCACTGGAAACTCAGGGACCTTCCCAAATTGTCCAGGGGGAATAAAAAGTATTGCCATCTTCCAAAGGGGATTTCAAAACTGCCCTTTCTACCTCCTGGCCTGTACAAACTTTGCAATGTTCTTCTGGGGCTTCAGGATGTTTCACTTCTGCACTCCAAGATGCTGGGGGCCCTTTCCTATCCTTTGAAAATAATTCAGGACAATCCACATCTTCACAGAAGTATCTAGAATCTTCACAGAGTCCCCAGTTTTCTCTGGAACATTCTTCATATTCCCAAGAGTATCTGGGAACTACCAAACTTAGACCAGCTTCTAATTCCTTACGTGAACAAGTGTGGCAAAATGTGTCCACACCTACAAAAGTGACTCTGAAACAATCACCCCCTCAGGAGGGGTATGAAGGAAATTCACCATCTACTCACGGAGTTGTGTGCTTGTCTACATCAGCACAAGGGTCTCCAGGACATCTGTCATTTGCCCAGGGGTCTCGAGAAACTTCTACATCTTCTCACAAAGTGGTAGGCCACACCTATAGTCAAGAGTCTGTAGCACAGTTGCCATCTGTTTAGGGAGATGGACTTTCTCCCTCTGCCCAGGGAATGCTGGGAACTTTGCCATCTTCCCAAGTTAGTCTAGAAATATCATCTTCTGTCCAGGCAAGTGTAGAAGCTTCATTACACGTGCAAGGTGCTCTGCAACACCAGCCTCATTCCCTAGCGTATCAGGGACCTTCCCAATGCACTCCAAAGGCATCAGTAAAATTGCCACCTCCCCAAGTGGCTTTTAAAATTGCAGAATCTTCATCAAGGACTCTAGGAACTTTGCCATCCCTGCCAGGAAATCTGGGACATTCTATATCTGGCCAAGGTGCTGTCTGCCCTTATGATTCTGACCAAAAGTTTCAAGGATCATCAACATCTCTCCAGGAAACTCTTCAATTTTCTCCTTCTTCTAAAGGTTCATGGGGACCTACTCCATCTGTTCCAGGGACCTTGACATCTTCTTCATCAGCCCTATTGTGTCCAGAATTGTCTATATCTGCCCAAGGCTCTCAAGAACCTTCATCACCTCAGCAAAAGTGTTTAGGACATTCACTATCTACCCAAATGGCTCTGAGAATTTCGCCATGATCACAAGAGTTTGTAGGAAATTCAAAATCTGATCAAGAGCCTCCAGAAACTTCCACATCTTCCCAAGAGAATCTTGGCCCTTCTTTGACCCAAAAGACTTTAGCACAGTCACCATCTGCTCCAGGAGATTTTAGGCTTTCCCAGTCTTCAGAAAGTACTCTAGAAACATCACATACTATCCAAGGTGCTAGAGTAACACCATCATCTGCCCAAGGGTCTGTAGAATCTGCACCATCTGTTCAACATGTTCTAGGAATTCAGGCTCCTTTGGAGGGGCCTCGGGGTCCTTCCCAAGTGGAACCAGAGACAGCGAATCTTTGCCATCTTACCAAGAGATTTACAACATTTTAAAATATGTCTCTATGACTCTAGAATTTTTCGTCTCTATCATAGAGGAATTGAAACTTTCACCATCAGCCCAAGGTGCTGTGGGTTCTTCTAATTCTGAACAAATGACACTACCATCACTATCACTTTCCAAGGAAACGCTGGAACATTCTCCATCTGACCAAGGGTCTGTGAAATCTGCCCCATCTCAAATGGGGCCTTTAAAGCCTTCACTAACAGACCAAGGTTTACAGGAGGGGTCTTCAGGTGAAAAGGTTACTCGACAAGAGTCACCACCTCAGAAAATATATTTAGGAAATACATCGTCTACCCAAGGGGCTCTGGGGCTGTCTATACCATCACTAGAACCTCTTGGACATTCACCTTCTGGTCAAGGGTCTCCCAATACTTCCTTGTCATCTCAAAAGTCTCCAGGCCCTTGTTTGCACCAATGGCCTTTAGGACAGTCATCATCTGATCCAGGAGATCTTGGACTTTCTGAATCTACTCAGGGGACACTAGGAACATCACCATCCACCCAAAGTTCTCTAGAAATAACATTTTCTACCCATACGATTATAGAACTTCATCATCTGTCCAAGATTCTCTAGGACATCTGCCTCCATCAGGGCAGATTCTACAACCTTCCTTCCTTATGGCAGAGATATCAGAAAACTTGCCATCTTCCAACGAGACTTGTAATGTATCAGACACTTCCCCGGGAACTTTGGAAACTTTGCCATCTATACCAGGGTCTTTGGGTCCTTCAATATCTGCCCAACATTCTGTGGCACCTTCTATATCCGAAAAAGAAATTTTAGGGTCATCAGTGTCACCAGAGAAATCTCCGGAACCTTATACACCTGATCAAGGGTCTCTGAGACCCACGCCATCTGTACCTGGGTCTGCGGTACCCACCCCATCAGAACAAGGTTGTCAGAAAATATCTTCAAGTGTACAAGGAGACGCAAAATCTCAGCAAAGCTGTTCAGTAAGTTTATTGCATGCACAAGAAGCTCTAGGGCTGCCCATATCAGCACAAGGACCTCTTGGCCATTCACCATCTGCACAAGGGACTAAAGATACTTCCTTGTCATCCCAAGAGAGTGTAGGCCCTTTTGTGCGGTCATCATATGATCCAGGAGATCTTGGAGATTTTGAATCTAACCAGGGTACTTTAGGAACATTGCCATGTACTCAAAACACTCTAGAAACACCATCTTCAACCCATGGGATTGTAGAAATTTCACCACAATCCCAAGCTGATGTAGGATTTCCAGATCCTACAGTTCAGCCACTGCAACCTTGTTCACTTGCTTCAGAGACATCACAACCTTTGCCAATTAACAAAAAGGCTTCTAAATCTTCAGAGTCTATGTCAGAGACTCTAGAATCCTTTGTGTCTCTGCCAGGGGCTCTGGGAATTTGGGAATCTGACCAAGGTGCTGCAGGCACTTTGGTATCTGACCAAGAGAATCTGGGTCAATCAGCATCTCTCCATGATACTCTAGAACACATCAAAACAGCCCAAGAGCCTCTAGAACCTGTGCCATGTAAAAAAGAAAATGTGGGACCTTCATTTTCAGGGGAGTTTCCGGAAGACTTTATGCCTCTTCTGTCACATGAAGGATACAGAAGACATCCCCCTTACCACAAACTAAGGGCCAGACTTTCCAGTTCTCCTAAAAGTCTATTGAGACATGTCCCATTTCCTGAAGTGCAAATCAAATATTCCCTTTCAGAGTTTGATGGTTTAAGAGGTACCTCTTCTTCCAAACTTAGGCATGAATCTTCCAGGTATGCAAAGAGGGACTCAAGTCCTACCTCTACTCCTCAAATAATTGTGCCATGCCCAACATCATCAGACTTGAGCTGCAGATCTACATCCCCTATTAAAGAAGATCTCAGACATTCTCCTTCTCCACGAGGAATGTCCATACATTCTAAATCGAAGAAAACAAAATCAAAACATGCTTCCAAAGAAGCATGTCTCAAATTTGTCCCACCAGAAGAAGAGGGTTTGAAACTTCGCCATTCTTCCAAAAACAGGGGCAAAGTTTCCATTTCTGACAAAGAGGGTGTATGGGCTAAAACTGAATCCAAAGAGATCCTCACTACTTCTTCTGCCCATGGAGGCTTCAAGTCCTCAGGACCTCAAGAGTACTTCCAAAGTTCTGTATGTCCTCCAGGGATCACTGAACATTCCAGATCTACCAAAAGCAAATTGGAACAGGCCCCCTCCAACACAGCAGATGTTCACACTTACCATTCAGAAAATGAGGGCTGGAAACATTCCTCTTCATTAAAAAAAGAGCACAGACATTCACCTTCCAAAAGCGATCAGAAATACAAAGATGCTCCTGAAGAGAAGATCGATCATTCAATCTCTAAGGGACACCACAGATCATCCAGATCTCATGAGAAGGGACTCAGAAGTTCTCTATCTCCTCCAGAGATCACTAGACATCTCAGATCTACCAAAAGCAAATTGGAGCAGGCCCCCTCCAACACAGCAGATGTTCACACTTCCCATTCAGAACACGAGAGCCGTGAACATTCCACTTCATCAAAGAAAGGGCACAGGCATTTATGTGCCAGAAAGGATGAGAGATACAAAGATGATCCTGAAGAGGAAATAGAGCATTCAATCCTTAAGGGACACCACAGATCCTCCAGATCTCACGAGAAGGGACTCAGAAGTTCTCTATCTCCCCCAGAGATTACTAGACATCCCAGATCTACCAAAAGCAAATTGGAGCAGGCCCCCTCCAACACAGCAGATGCTCACACTTCCCATTCAGAACATGAGGGCCGCAAACATTCTTCTTCATCAAAAAAAGGGCACAGACATTCATCTACCATAAGGGACCACAAACCAATAAATAGTACCCAAGAGAAGATAGAACCTTCTATCTCTAAGGGACACCACAGATCTTCATGATCTCATGAGAAGGGACTCAGAAATTCTCCATCTCCCCCAGGCAACCCTAGGCATTCCAGATCTACCAAAAGCAAATTGGAACAGGCCCCCTCCAACACAGCAGATGTTCACAATTCTCATTCAGAACACGAGGGCCACAAACATTTCACTTCACTTAAAAAAGGGCATAAACATTCATATGCCGGAAAGGCCCAGAAACCAAAAGATATTCCCGAAGAGAGCATGGAACTGTCCACCTCTATGGGATGAGGATCTGAGGAGGAGAAGGGACTCAGAAATTCTCCATCTCCCCAAATCATCCCTATATATGCTAGTTCTACCAGAACAAAACTGCAACAGGCCCCCTCTAAAATAGAAGATCTTCATGATGTTCCTTCAGAACATGAGGGCCACAAACATTCCTCTTCATCAAAAGAAGGGCAGAGACATTCATCTGCCAAAGGGGACAAGAAACCAACAGATACCCTGAAAGGGCAAAGCACCTCCAATCTGTACAGAAGGGGACATGGGAACTTCTCCCTCTCACAAAAAAAAAAAAAAAAATCCTCAGACATTCCATGTCTCCCTATGGGACTTCAAGCCATGCTGCTTCTACTTCTACCAGGACAAGACTCAGATATAGCCCTTTTTACTAAAGAAGGCACCCAAACTTCCCCTGCAGGGCCAGTGGGAGTGTGAAGCCTTCCTCATCACCCTACAGAGATGGTTGAGACACCCTGTGTCTGCCAAGGAGGGCTTCAGACATGATATTTCTTTCCAAGAGGTACATAAACATTCCATACGTACCAGACAGTGACTTGGGGCTTTGTTTGCTGTGCAACGGGGAGTCATACATTCTCCAGTTCCTAAACAGACTGCCACATCATTTCTGGTTGTCCAAGGAAAATTCTGACATACCCTACCTCAACTACAGGACCGGAGATCATTCCACTCTTACCAAAGGAGATGCACAGCCTTGCAATAGGAAATCGGTCCCACATATGTGACCCCTATGTCCTAGGATGCCACAGATGTTCAGTCCCATACAGTCTCCAACAGACTCCACTACAACAAGGGAGCTTGAGTTCTAACCTGTGGCCCCCAAGGAGGCATCAGGCCTTCTCAGTGTGACCAAAGGGGCATTAGACTTTCCTATGGCCACCCTGTTCAAGGCAGTCTTAGAATGTTTCCTTCTGAAAGAGAGAGCCTCGTACATAGCCCATCTAGCCCACTGAGCCTCACATATTCCCTTCTGAGCAATGGGAACTCATGAGCCCACTAATCAGCACTGGGCCAGAACTTCAACTGCCACCCTAGGAAGCCCCCGACATACCTGTCCTGCCCATAGAGGCTTCAGACCTTACAAGCCTGTCTCATGGAAGTTCTACAGATACTGATCTCAAGAGGGGAGCCTTGGCCATACTCTCTCTTTCCCCAGTGTCTTCAGATCTTCTTGTCTACAAGTTCACCCTACATTTCCCCACTCTGAACCACATGTGAACAACAGTAGATTAGAACTTTTTCTTCTTATCAAACATCTGTGAAACCTCTGCAATGTGCCAAGAAGGCCACAAATACAACCCCTTTATAATCATTGAGCCGTAGAATTTCTGAAAAGTCACAATGGGTCTTCAGAATTATACTTCTAGGACCAGGACTATTCCAGCCTCCACTTAATAACTCCATCGGGTTTTAGATATGCCCCTCATAAGTAAACTAACTTCACTAATTCAGAGGCTTACACCTCACTGGAACATATTCTGAAGAGGTCCTTAGACATATTTACTCCAACCATAGAAGCGCCTGAATTTCTAGGTATGCTTTTGAATCATACCCACTTTGAGCGAGAAAACTTTAGTCTTCCTCTGTTTGTACTGGAGGAGTTTGAGACATGGCCCTTTCATGAAGCAAGCTACAGAAATGGCAATGTGACTCAAGCTTGTGTCCCAAATATTGATATCCTGCTACTGGAGACTGAATTCCTATTACCAAAAAATATAGGAGCTCCTCTTTGTGTTCACGGCTGACACAAGTCTACCACAGACCCAAGAGAGACCAGAGCTTCTCCATCAGACTTGAGTGGCTAGGAATTACACTCTCATGGAACTCTAGATTGAAGAGGCGTGGCAGAATAGAAACTTCACCCTGGATCCAAGGTCATCCATTTTCAAGCTGCTCACCAGAAAGGTGCCTGTCCTCCATGTCCACACCTATGCAGCTTATCATAACTTTATGTAGGGGGGTGACCCAACCCTCTCATTTCTGTCATGCCTCAAAAACTGTCCTCAGAGACAAGGATTTTCTAGAGTTCTCTGAAGACTTGGAGATTGACTAGGGAGTGCCTGGACCTTCCTCCTCTAAGAAGGTAAGCAGGGATATTCCCCTCTGCCCAACATGGTCCGGAATCTTTCTCTTGTCCCAAATCTTAGTGCGTTTCTTTCCTCTGATAACCCGAGGCTTAAAATTCCCCTGTTGAACCGAAGTGCCCTCAGAACTTTAGCCTCTGAGTAAGGGAACTGGGGACATTTTACCTCTGACAAAGGGATATTGGTCACTCTGGCTAGAGTTCACAGAGGTCAAGAAAACCAAGTCAATCCTGGAATCCATGCCACTTCCCTCAGCAAAATATCCTGCCATGGTGTGGAATCACCACTCCCACCCAGTTCTGGTTGGGTGAACACATTCCTAACGCATTAACCACACTAGGGCTCCCACCTGAGCTCTTCATGAATCCTGGTATTGATGCTTGTTCTCTTGCAGATTCTGCTGAGGACATGGACATCTGAAACTGTGAGGCCATGCTTGGACCTTATGAGGTACGGTAGCAAATGAGATTTCTGCTCAGAGTTGTATGGGATTTGCACACTCTGATCCCATCTCCCTGTCACTAGAGGCTGAGGAACTCTTCTCTTCCCAAAGGTAATCCCTCCTTCTACCTTTGATTAGGAGACATCTGATTTCCATCCTGAAACAAAGGAAGCCCCATAACTTTCCAGTCTCTCCAAAGTTATCTTACACATTCATTTTGTGTGAAGAGGCCACACATTTCCCGATATCACAGAGTGGGCCTCAGTCATTTTTCTGAATAAATGAAGGACAGATTTATCCTTCAGTTCAAGGAAAGCTGTAGGCCCAATCAATACCTGTCAATAAAGAACCTCTGACATAATACCCTAACAAGGATGGTGGTAACATTCTATTTTCTTTGAACATGTGGAATTAGACACATCATTTCATTTTAAGGGCACCAATACACACTCATCTGATTAAGGGGATACAGACCAGGCCAAAGACATGAAAATTCACTTAGATGATCTTCCTTTTTCTCACATACTGTTAAGATCAATACCCCCCGACATTGGCTTCCTCAGAGAAATTGCTTCTGTCTGTGGAAACCTCAGCTCTATTCCTCTAACTGCGAAGGTCTCAGTATTTCCCTTTGTCCTGGGTGTCCACTCATGCCCAAATCCCCAAAGGGATGTCAGATCAGTCTGAACTGATATCATGATATGTGACAAAACAATCTGATCTCTGACTAAACACCTTCTACTTCTAAGTTTCTCCCAGAAATGGAGCGGACCCATCTTTGTTGGCCATGCCTGTGCTGTTGAGGAAAGGCTTGAGGAGGACACAGAGCTAGGCATTACCACAAAATCTGTAAGAAGGAATGCTCTGCTTTCTGCCATGTAAGCCCCAGAGTCCCAGAACACATGGGTATGCTAGAGTGTGAGGACCTTTGAACCCGATAAGGTATTGCCTGAATCTTCTTCCAATTCCCGAGGTACACTGGGAGCTTCATCTTCTGCCTATGGGATTCTGGAACTGCCCTGCTCTAGTCAAGCTTTCTCTCTTTCACAAACAGAGCCTGACACCTTCCACATGTGGTCAAATGTTATCACATCAAACTGATCAGGTATAGGCCCATGAGAGACTCTCTCTATAAAGAAGGGACTCCCTTCCACTGTGGTTTGAGGTCTCATAGCACAAGTTTAGCAATCAGAGCATAAACCCTTTGAGAGCTTCCTTCAGGCCAGTCATTACAAATGGAATGACTTCTACACCTATGACTAGGTTTGGGCAGCTAAAAACGAAACAAACCATCAAATAAAAAAACAGACTATAGGATGGAACCTAGTGAGGGGCAGTCACCGAGGCCTTTGGGAGAAGATATAGGTTGTTGCTGCATTTGTGTCTCCCGGAATGAACACAAACTATGAAGATACAAATCTCTGAATCAGTGTCTGAAGCTCAAGATCAGTGCTGGAAACTTTCTCTATTGTATAAGGTACCAAGGATAATTTATTCACCATCAACCAAAGTTGTATGGCACTTTCACACTCTGCACAATGTAGAAAATGTTTTCAGTGGTTTCCTCTTTTGCTTTTAAAGATTTATTTATTTCTTATATATACAATGTTCTAGATGGCATCGGCTGTCATTACATGTGGTTATGAACCAACATGGGCTTGGAGAGAATTGAACTCAGTACCTCTGCAAGAGCAGGTAGTGGTCTTAACTGCTGAGCCATCTCTCCAGTATGAAGTTTCCTCTCTTACATTGGGCAAATACCTTCCAATTTTCTATTATTATTATTATTATTATTATTATTATTATTTCAATATTATTAATGTAATAATACTTTATGTCTTCTCAGTTCATGGTACAGGATGTCAGAACTTCCCCAAGACTAGGGTTGCCATAAAATCTAGTTTCCCAAAGTGTCCTAAAACATTTATTTGGTGTTACATGGTCCTTATATATTCCCATTCCTATAAACAAAATTGCTCTGAGTCCTTTCTTTTCTCATTAAAGTGGTATCAGACTAAGGAGGCATTGTACCTCTCTGCACAAATGAGTGTCAGACATTCCTGATCTTCCCAGTATGTGTGTGGGACAATGCTGTATCTGCATCCACTAAGAGGATTTCAGACACTGAATTTCTACAAAAGGGTGTCTGGGGAATCAATATTGAAAGGACTCTCAGCAGTGGCCCCTTTATCCAAGGGATGTCTCAGACCTCCACCCTCTGCTCTTTGGCACCTTAGGTCCACCTTTATGACTACAGAACCATAGGAGCTTCCTTCTTTCCACAGTGACCTCACACATTCCTCTATTATCTAAGGTTGCTTTAGAGCTGACGCCTCTGATAGCCATACAAAGACATACGTGAACAATGAGTCCTCCCTACTTTTGATTTTAGCTCTTAGTGCAGAAGATAGAAAGATGAAATCATATCTTCCTCAAAGTTTGCTTATCAATAATACACTATTCCTGTCTTTTTCCACACATACATACAGATGGACACAACGTTGAATAAACATCATTGCTTGCATAACCACCGATCCTGTGGGAAGAATGTTACGGATTTGTCACAGTATCTCAAAGATTTCGCACAGGGTACGTATGTTTGAGTTGGGAAAAATAGTTGGAAGCTAGTGAGGCAGAGCCAGAAGCTTTTTCCTTTCCCCAAGATAGACTAGAACCTTCTCCTTCTAACCATGGCTGAACTCTATACTCCTATTCGACGAAACATGGCCGGAGGCCTCCTCCCTGTGAAGATGTTCGGGATTTCTCTTTTGCTCAAAGTGGTCTCATAACTTCCTAATCTGAGATGATGTGCACAGAACTCCCCTGTTCCCAAGGGACTTTCTTATTGGAGTTAGTATGAGAACACCCCTGCCCCATACTGTGTCTCGGTCCTTCCATACTTTCACAACGTGGCCTTACATTGTTGCCCATCTGATTAAGGGGGAATCTGATTAAGGAACTATCATCTTTGACCCAAGGAAAGTCATGCATTCCTTTTATTCTCAAGGTGACATCAGACATGCTCTTTTGAATAACAGTGCATCATACTTTTCAGTATTCTTTCACAAATCGTCAAGCATTCCCTTCTGTCTTTAAAATACCTCCAACTTATGCTATTCAAAATAATAGAGATTAAAACCCTTCATCTTTGACCTTGGTGGCTAGGGAAATGTATTGTTCCACTTGGGTTTGAGGGCCCACTTTCCAAGTGTAGAATTAGAGACTGCATCCTATCCTATGCTCTCCAATGCAATCCCTAGACATCAAGTGACCCCATCATTGCTACCCACATATGGACTGTTGTGACAAACTGAAAGTTGATGAAACCTGGCCAGGGACAGCCGACTCGGCTTTTTGAAGAAGGTTCTGGTTGCTACCCAGACTGCCCAAGACTCAATAGAGGATGTGGAAATTCTAAAGAAGAGTTGGAAGCTGAAGTGCAGTGATGTCACCTTTCTTCACTAAATAAGGTAGCAGGGACATTCACCTTCAGCAGAATGATGCATGGCACTGTCCTCTCTCTCCAAGGGTTTTTAAACTCATACCTTTGACCAACCAGGTCATCAAGTTTTCTCTTGTTCACAAGGGGCCCAGTGCTTTCTCCCTTCTCGAATTTCTCCACTTCTTTTACTTCACTGAAGAGAACATCAAACCTCAATCTTAGGACAAAGCCTACTGCAGAACAGCCCCATTTGCCCAAGGTGGTCTTCAAGTACTCGTTTTGTGGAAAAGGACCCGCAAAATTTCTGTTTCTTTGCAAGTGGGCCTAAGTCATGTCCTTATGACTAAAGAGGTCTCAGACCAAGTATAGCTTGCACCACGCTCTCTCTGTGCAAGTGAGAATTAGTTGGGCTCCCATGCAGTCCAGCATAGTGCAAAGGGGGTCAAGGGTACCTGTTTTAACCACAAAGACCACAGAGATCCCAGTTGTGACTAAGGGTGTCTAGCTTGTGCCACAATGAGGAATAAGACCTGAGAATTGGCTCTCATGGCCAAAGGGTTATCATCCATTCACCCTATATTCAGTAGAGCTTCAGATCTAGCCTCTGACCCTGGAAGGCCCTAGGGCATCCTCTTCCATCTAAGGGTACCTTATAGATGAACTTTGAACTCACGTTTCCTTAATACAAATCCATCTGACCAAGATTACTAGTCAAACACTTTTGTAACCAATCAACCTCATAAGATTCTAGGCTTAGATCAGATGGCAAAATACAGAAAGCTAAAACCAATAGTTGTGTCCTGTAACAAATAGGTGTAGACTTTCAACTTTTTACAAAATGTCTCATAAATTTCACTTATGATCATGGTGCATCAACATTTCCCCTCATTGCCATATAGTATGACATATTACCTCTGTGATGAAGGGCTTAATAGTCATCTCTTTGTGACCCAAATTGCGATGCTCTTCCCCTCTTATATAGGGAGATTTAGATATTCACTCCAATAAAGAGTAGCTCAGACCTGCGTTGTGTGATTGAGGAAATCTCACATATTTATCAACTGCCAAGTGGGTTTTATACATTCATCTTCTTCTTCAGTGTCTTGCAAAGTACTCTTCTGAACAAAGATACCTCAGAGGAATCTGGACACAAGAGTCTATGTGTCTGAACAAAACAGCAGCATCATGAGGCTAACTCAGACTACTGTGTTCATTCTGGTTCCTCACACAGAGCACTCCTATCTTTCATGCAGTGGGATGTGTGGATGGACATATACGAGACGAAGACACTGAGCCAGAGAATACTGCCATGCAGTCTCTTAGAGGACTTTAAGACTGCTGACATACCTGACATGGACATTCAGAAGATGAGTATTCTACATTGCGATGTCAAGTTTGGTGCTGATGAAGGAGTGAGTATCTGGATCATCTTACAAATCTCAAGGTATCATTTGATCTTTAGCTTCTTCACAAGAGGGCCACAGATGTATGGTCAAGGGAGGCTGAGACTATTCCATGCAGTACTGGGGAGCTCCTAAGTCATCTTTCTAAGTTAAACGGTCTTGGGTCTTTTACCTGTCAACTAAGTGAGAGTAGGAATTTCTCTCCTGCCCACTGGGAAACTGGATATGCCCCACCTACAAAATGGAGTCTGAGAGTATCCTCTCTTATTGAAGTGGCTCTGAGACAATCCCCTCTCCACAAGGATCCCACAACTATTTGTATTCTGACCAAAGGGTTCTCAGACATGCCTGACTAAAGGGTTCTCAGACCCGAATATGCCCCTGTGGAAGTGGACTATTAGGTGTATGTCATTGGGCCACAGATCACTCTGCTTTGACCACAGAAGTTCCAACCTCCTGCCTCTCATGTACCAGGGTGCCTCAGATCTTCTCATTCTGCCCACACTTTCTTCAAATATGTCCTTCTTTACAAGGAGGGACTCACATTGTTCTCCTCTGATTCAAGAGCCTCAGACATTCCCCCCAAACATGAGATATTGGGATATTTTTTCTTTCATCCTATTACTTTTCCAGACCACCCAAGCTGAAAAGTAACAGAGCCCAAGAGTAGCAAGTAGAGTCTAGAACCAAAGCATACTGCCTTAAGGCAGAAGCCAATATAATGTGGCCTCCATCATTCATAGCTAGACCTGAAAAGCTGAACTTCTCTTTGGCAAGGAGAACCAGCTTGGGATTTTCACACAGCCTTGTGGATGAATACTCAGACTGAGACCTCTGCCTGACACATTCACCATAGTGGACAAACATTTGAGTCTCCGATGAAGAGCTGGAAGCTGGTAAGGGAGTACCTGGAATGGACTCTACTGCATGAGGTGGGCTGGCACCTTGACCTCATGTGAATGACTTGGAATGCAGATTTCCAACTCTATATGATACATGCTAGTCTATCTCTATGAAGAGACCTTGGATTTCTGCTTTCTCGACAAAAGCCCTCAAACATTTCTGCTCTGACCCTGGGTCCTTGTATTTTCTCCAGGGCTCTTGAGTTGTCAACTCTTCCCCATGCTCCTTAGAAAGTCTCAAATCTCTCACCTCTGAACCCTGTATCCCTTTTTGTACATCTCTCACTCATACTGAGGTACATTCAAGATCTAAATGTGAGGCCTGCTCCCGTTGACAAAGGGACAAAGGGTGTCTCATACATATTCTGTGTGACTAATGGAGTATTCAAACTCCACCTCTGGCCAAGAGAGCTCCAGACCTTCTTTTCCCATCATGTAAGGTGTCTATACTAACGTCCTCATCCAAACGGCCTCTGGTTTTACCCTTGACCAAGCAGGTGTCTGACATTCCCACTCTGTGCAAAGGGACATCACATTTACAAAATGTAGACAAGGAAGATTCGGCATTCTCCTGCTCATCAATATAACATTTCTCCCCTAGGTTTGAGGTCTCAGAGCTCAAGAGTAATAAGAAGAGGCTGGAATACCAGTCATCATCTTCTGAGCATTAGAAATGGAGTGATCCCAGCATAGTGCCCAGACCGAGATGGCTGAACACCAACCTCTGACGCTGACAAAGTACAGACACCAGCTACTCTCTTGGAATAATGTTCAGATTATGGCATATCCTCCTGGAGATGCCACAGATGATAGAGTTTCTTTGTTATTGTTGTTATTGTTGTTGTCCTCTTTCTTAGTGTTGTTTTTGTTTAGTTTAGAAGAGGACATCTTAATAGTTTCTTGTTATGTTAATCATTTTTTGGCATAAAACTCAGCCACCAAATGATTAAGTTCTTCATATGTTCTACTGTATTTGGAAACCACAAATTATGTACATTTTCTACCCTATTCTTTCAAAGGCATTTTAATGTAATTCAATTTTACAAATTTAATCATTTTAACTAGTACTCATAAGAATATATATTTTATGTGTAAAACTGTTTCCTGTACTGTGCTTATTTCTCCACGTGATGAAAGTTTTATTTGATGGAATATGGAAGATGCTTTCGTAATGACGACTCTTTAAAAATGTACGATAACATGATTGTCCTTTATTTTATACGTAATATCCACTTATAAATGAGTATATATTATGCTTTATTTCTGGGTCTGGGTTACCTCACTCAGGTTCATTGTGCTATTTCCATCCATTTGCCTGAAATGTCTGTGGTGCTTTTTTTTTTTTTTTGAATTATTTTCTTTTTTTTTTTTTTTTTTAGTCTATTCTCATTTTACTTATAGATCACAGTTCCCTCTCCTTCCCTCCTTCCCTCATTCCCTCTCTCCCTCCCTCCCATGCCCCCCCAACACCCGCCCATCGCATTCCTCTCCACATACTCCACAGGGAGATTGATGCCTTCCATGAGTGATCAACAAAATCTTTCAAGTCATTTGGAGCAGGGACTACACCCTCCCTCCTGCCTCTAGGTTAAGGGAGTATCACTCCATGGGTAACATGTTCCCAAAGTACATTTGTGCACCAGGGATACATCCTGGTTCTACTGTCAGAGGTTCCTTAGACTGCCCAGGCCTTCCAACAGAGACCCATGTTCATGGGGTCTAAGTCGGTCCCATGCTGTTTTCCAAGCTATAGGTCTGGGGGCCCATGAGCTCCCCCTTGTTCAGGTCAGCTGTCCCTGTGGATTTCTGTACCCTGGTCTTGTCCCCCCTCTCTGTATCTGGATTCCAGTTCGGCTTAGTGTTTAGCTATGGGTGTCTGCTTCTGTTTCCATCAGCTACTAGATGAGAGATCTATGATGGTGGATAAGTTAGTCATCAATCTCATTATGAGGGAAGAGCATTTATGTTAGCCTTTCCACTGTCACTCAACTTGTTAGTTGAGGTCAGTCTTGTAGGTCTCTGGACATTTCTCTAGAGTAAGTTTTCTCTTCAAACCTACAAGGGCTCCCTCTATTAAGGTATCTCCCCCCCTCTCTGTTCTCATCTATTCCTCCCCTAACTCAAACTTCCTTGCCCCACATGCTCTCCTGTCCTCACATTCTCTTCCTCCTAACTCCCTCTCCACTCATTGACCTCCCCCACTCCCAATATGCTCAGGAGATCTTGTTCTATTACCCTTCTGTGAGGGACCTTGTATGAATCTCTTAGAATCCTTCTTGTATCCTAGTTTCTCTTGTGATGTGAAGTATAGGCAGGAGATCCTTTGCTGTGTGTCTACAATCCATATATGAGTGAGCACATACCATGTTCCTCTTTTTGTGACTGGGTTACCTCATTCAGGATGGTTTTTTCAAGTTCTATCCATTTTCCTGAGAAATTCAAGATTGCATTTTCCCCCCACAGAGTAGTATTCTTGTGTCTGTAGTTCCTGATCATTTGCCCAGTTTTTCTATTTCCAGAATTCCTTCAGTGTGTGTTTTCTTTATTTTCTCTATTTCAGTTTTCAAGTCTTGAACTGCTTGTTTCACCTGTTTAATTGATTTTTCTTGGCGTTCTATAATGTCTTAAGGTTTGTTCATTTCTTCCAATTTTTTGTTTATTTTTTTCTTCAGTTTCTTTAAGGCATTTTCTCATATTGTCTCTGAGGGCCTCTATCATTTTTATGAAGTTATTTTTTAAGTATTTCTCTTCTGCTTCATCTGCTTTGGGGTGTTCAGGTCTAGTTGGTGTAGAGTCCCTAGGTTATGTTGGTGTCATGCTTGTCTTTCTATTGTTAGGTGTTTTCTTGTATTGCCGTCTTCCCATTGCTTCTTCCAGTGGGTGCAGGTG
Source organism: Phodopus roborovskii (assembly GCF_943737965.1). NCBI lineage: Eukaryota > Metazoa > Chordata > Mammalia > Rodentia > Cricetidae > Phodopus > Phodopus roborovskii. The sequence goes on from NW_026125613.1 coordinate 217,924, forward strand.
GAGTCTCTCTCTCTACCCTGCTCTCCCAGTGGGCTTAGGTCTGTCAAAAGTTCAATATCTGTAGCTCTGGGTGGTCCAAGTTCTCTAGGAGGTCTCTCCTCATGCAGAGGTAACAGCAATGGCAGTCAAAGATCAGGCAGGCGGGGAATTCATGGTGGTCCTCCAGCAGATGCCCACTGATGGGGGTCAAAGATCAGGCACATGGGGACTCAGTGTCGTACTCCAGCAGAGGCCTGGCGATGGGGTCAAAATCCTGATGTCATCTTTACAACAGCTGATTAATTGTCCATTGTGTATTTTCCTTTTGAATTAGTATGAACTTTGTCACTATGTAATATGATTGCATTTATTTTCTCTTGTGGTTCTTCTATAGCTGCATCCTGCTAAATATCTATTTTGTTTATAAAACTTTATTGTACTTTAAAAAGATGTATCTTAGAAGTGATGGTGTATGAGAGAATATCAGCTGCATCAGAAATATCTTCAGTAGCTTTGCTCTCTAATGGATTATAAGTATCAATTATTACACAGTAGTAACTGAAATAAATACAAAATGTGAGGAAGAGTTCCAGGTGTAATCTCTACAAATAGCCAGAATCGAAGGAAAGTCCAGTTACTAATCAAACCAACGTGCCTCAAATGGACATTGGATATTTTGTGTCTGGGATTGTAGAGGACTTTGTATTTTGAATGTTCCATCTTTGTATCTTAAATGGGGGTAGAAAATATGCTCATGTAGGTAAGAGAAGTAGAGAGTACTGTTAGAAACACTTTTTCCCCCAGCCTGGACCCAGGTCCACACCAGCCCCAAATAACATACAGAGATGCTATATTAGATATAATTCTGTTGGTCAGTTATCGGCTAGGTCTCTCTTAAATATTAACCCATTTCTGTTAATCTAAGTATTTCCACGTGGCCTTATCTTACCAGAGAGTGGGGCTGGCAATCTTCTCTCTCGGTCCTTCATCTTGGATCTCCTCCCTACTACTTCCTTTCTCCTCCTTGTCTCCTAGTCCTGACTATCTTGCTTTCCTATTGGCCAACAGAGCTTTATTCATTAACCAATAAGAGAAACATATTTGCTGAATGACATCTCCAATCAGAGTACCACGTTTTTAGTGTTTAGTTTATCATTACATAGATCTAGCTGTCTGTATGTTTTTCATCTTTGTATTCATGTAGGTAGGTAGGTAGGTATGGAAGCATTTATCTATATCTGTCTGTCTGTCATCAATCAACCTGTATGTCTATCATCTGTGCGTCTAGTTAGCAGTTAAATTTCTTCATGTACAATGAGTTGTGTTGGTGTTGTCCTCACTAATTTGACCCTGTTGCAGTTTGCAGAAAGTAACTGTTGCTATTGTCTTGACAATAGCCTGGGTTGTTTGGCGATTCCCATTGGACCCCCTTGCCCATCAACTCAATAGAATGTGACCTTTTTCTGGTCCTGGAAGCCTAGTTTAGTGACAAAAAATGGACAGCTGTGACTCTCTCTCCTTCATTATTAGGACGGCTCATTAGGATCACCTTCATATATTTTAGGAAATTTCCACTGAACTAAGTTTCCATATGACCTCCCAAATATCTCCCTCAGTTCCAGTTATCTCTCACTGAATTCCCTTTCTCCACCATAAATTTCCTCCCCATCACCACTTGATCCTCTCCAGTCCTCCCACACACCCCAATCCCCCAATGACATCTTTGTTGTTTCCCCATCCCATGGACATCCAGTTCCTTCCTCTATACCTACCCCCTCTCTGCCTATCTATTGTAGATTGGTCATCACTGGTTTAATGACTAATGTCTTAGTGTTTCTGTTGCTGCAACAAACTATAGGACCAAAAACTAAGTTTGTGAGGAAAAGATTTATTTCACTTGTACTTTTTCATTGTAGTCTATCACTGAAGGAACCCAGAGCAATAATTCAAACAGGGAAGAAACCTAAAGCCAGGAGGGTCCTGCCTCATAACTTGTTTAGCTTGCTTTCTTAAAGAGAACTCGGGACCAGCTGCCCAGCACTTGGCACCCACATTGGGTGGGACCCTCCCTCATCCATCACAAAATAAAAAAAAAAATCACCCCAAAGGCTTGCTTGCAGCTGGATTCTTATGTGTCTTAGGGGTTCTGAAAACAACTTCTTTCTCACACTGTTGTTTTCTTTAATTTTCTTTTACAGTTTACATATCCCAACAAAATCTTTCAGGCATTATAAAACTTACAGTGTTGGCTGGAGAAATGGCTTAGAGGTTAATAGCACTACCTGCTCTTCCAGAGTTCATTTCCCAGCAACCACAGGGTGAGTAATAGTCACCTATTCAGAAATCTAGTTCCCTCTTCAGGCATGCAGGTAGAACACTACACATAAGAAATCTTAAAACTTAGGTTGTGATTACATTCTATATTTTTCTGTGACTGATTTTAATGAATACAGGCAAAGACCGTCTTTTCCGTTTCCAATACACCAACAGCCACAAGTAAAGAAAGCTACACAACTGTCACATTTATGCAGAAGGTTTAGGTTGGTCCTATGCAGACTCCCTGGTTGTTGTTTCAGGCACTGTGAGTTCCTGTGAGCCAGTTTAGTTGCTTTTGTGGGTTTTCTTATGAGGTCCTAGAACCCACCCTGAAAGACTCACATAGGGCGTGGAACCTCACGCCCCGTCTCAGGAAAGGCGCCCCCCCCAAATCACTCACGAGAAATGGTCTTGATGCAAAACCATGAGGTCTTTTATATTCCAGTGCACTGGGGTTCGCAGCCATACTCCACATAGGGTAGAGGACTGGGAACCCTGGGTACAAGGTTCAGACAGCTTTTATAGGGTTGCAACAAAGCCCGCGCATCATAAACCAATCATCTCATAGCATCCAGTGCAGACCAATCAATTTGAACTATCCAAGCACGCTATCTGGTGTCAGAAGCGGAATCCGGATTTTTACCGGACCTGGTTTACACCAAGGTGGCAGACTCTGCTCACTTCTCACACCATCCCCGAATGGGCAGAGTTCCTTGAGTAACCAGGTGGAAACACCACAGCTTGTGGAACATTTGCCACTGCCCTACAACTTTACCTCCACCGCAGCCCTGAGAAAGCTCACACTGCTCATCTTTTGCCAATTCCCCACTTTGCATTTGCAGCTGTAGCTCACTTGGCGCCTGCCCAGCTGGTGTGTTTCCTGAGGCCCAAAGGCGCCAATAAGAGGCAACACCTGTTAGCCCTGGGGTCCTCAGAAATTTGCACAAGGCTCCTTTCACTCATTCGTTTAACAAATTTGTGCTTGCCTTATTTTGTTAAGAGCTATTCTTCAGGGAACAAGATCAGAAGGATTGTCTGCTGCCAGATGCGATTTGGTGGGACACCTCCAGGCATTACCACCACAAGCTGAGTTCAACAACTAAAACCATCAAAGTTCGAGGACAGCAGAATTCCACCTAAGGTAAATACAATATTCTTCACAATTTAAGATGATATAATATATGAGATCAATTGTTCCATACCTAGGGTGGATAATCTTATGATGGAAGACTTTGGAAATTCCTTTACTTCATATATAGAAGGAATTTTAACAGAAGACAATCATGGATTAACCAATATATACATTTTTTTTGTAAAGACAATGGGTATCAACCTGATGAAAAAAAGATTCAGAATATTAGAGATGCAAATAGAGAGCCGACATCTAGAATACAAAACATGGAACATAAAAATTACCAACTAGAAAACAGAATTTGTTCTATGTCAAATGCTTCAATAAGCAAAACAGAAACAGTGCACTGCATTAACATGCTGGCAGAAACAGCTAATTCCTGCTTGAACGAAGCTGCTAATAAGGTTAAAAAACTGGAATATCAGATGGAAAGACTAGCAGAATCCGTTCCATGTCTGAGGATAATGGAAAGCTATCAGATAGAACATTGATTCTGGAAGGCAGTTTAAATGTCATTCAGATAATACCTAAGAATATTAAAAATATGGAATCATTTGTAGTTGGAGAAAGCAAGAGACTTACTGACTCAATGAAGTCTCTAGAAAGTTTTGTGATTCAAGATCAGATACTCAAGGAAACAATGCTGAGTAGATTTCAGGCCTTAGAAGACTGCTGAACCCTGCCAAGTCAGGGTAAGACAGATTTTTTACCTCCTTGCTTTTGTTGTGGTCTCTCAGGTACTCTAGGCATTAGCAATAACTGGTTATACCAACCTTGAGGTGAGAGCTTGACTATCCAGATAGCTGTTTCTGTCCTTGCTGCACCATTTGAAGTTGTCCACGCACACTTCCTGCCTACCCTAGTATTGTTATTTTTCTTCTCAGGGCTTTGATGAGTTTGAATATTAAATTATCACAAGTATTATTCTCTCTTCCTAGTTAGATATATTTCTTAGTAGACTTACGCTTTCCAGCTTTGGACAACACTATTGTAATCCCCATTTTCCCTTCATCCTAGATCTAGATAGTTATGTCTTAAGTTTATATGTCCTCAATATTCCTTTTCTTAGAGCACACTTGTTATTCACTGTTTTGTATATAGTTTTTGTATCAAGCTTAAATTTTTTTCTTTAGACTAAAATGGGGATTTTGGTGAGATCTTCACTTTTTTTGCACCTGTGGCATAGACCATGTCAATTGGGGTGGAGGCAGAGCAGGAGTTACATGGGGGAACTAAGTTTGAAGAGGGGGCTCAAAGAGCTCTATTTCTTGCAGCACGGGGACAGGAGTACATCTGGAGGCATACTTGGGACCAGGAACAGCTAGTATTCCTATTTCTATATTATAAGTTATTTCTCCCTGAATAAACATCGATTCAGCCTATTTGTTTCTCCTTATCGTTATTAAGCATCAACAAAGGAGAGCTGGTGTACCCAACATAAGCAGAAAAACAAGCCAAGAGATAAAAGTGCAGAGGGTGCAGAGACGCTCTGGGGAAGGCACCACAGTAAGAAGGTACACTCAGGATTTAAATAAATAAATAAGATATTCACTTCAGACACAAAACCTCCTAGTAAGAGTCATCCATAAGAGGAAAAATGAAAAATAGAAAAGGAGAGTGTTGTCAATGTTAAGGATGTTTGACAAAATCAGAGAAAGAGACAAAAGGTAATGTAATGCAATATAGAGGTTCAAAGAAAATTCGTAAATAGGTCAGAGGAAGATGTAAACTGTTTGCTGTGGGCTCTCATATCTACAAATATAAATTTAAATTTAGTAATATGCATTAAATTTTGACCATACCAGGTTAATTGCTTAAAAGTTCCATTTATTTCTCTAAAGACAATTATATGTACTTGTTGAAAAGTTCTAGAGTTTGCCTCCAATATGGCAAGACCAGCCATTTGGGCAAAATATTGTTCTTCCCTGGACTGTTTGGATTTATGCTGTATGGACTGGACATGCAGGACCCACAGGAAAGTGACTGCTGATACAAGATGGACATTGCTATATGGTTCCTTCTTCATGGAAGAGTCTGCTAGACAGTCTGAAGGATGTGGAGAAAAGGTACTGACAACCTGACAACACAGGTAGGACACTTTTATATTTCTTACTTGGCTGAAAAATCTGCCATACATAAACTGTGGCTTATAGGCTTAAGATGGAACATTACAGAAGAACATAGGATCTGACCAGGGGAGTTGTCCCTTTCAATTCTAGATTTTATATATTATCCTTCTGTGTTCTTTGAAGGAGTTGAAGACTGATAGTTAAGGTTATAGTATTCCCTGGTTGGGTTTAAAGTGACATATAGTTCTTTATACTCACAAAGATAGGATAGATCATAGAATATTTCCTTTAAATCTTACAAATGTTAATGGACTGGAAAAAAATTCTATCTGTGTGATTCCTGTTATAAACCTACGTTTTATTACAAGAATAGATCTAAAACAAAAATGGTTTAAACATTTTTGGGGTCTAATGCTAACAGCCCTCAGATCAAAATTTATCTCTGAGCTCTGGTCATTAAATTCATATGATGAGAAAATCCTTATCAATTAATTCCTGGTTATAATCAAACTAAGTATTAATGATTAATGACAGGGATAAACTTCAGTCTGTCACCTATACATGTTCTAAATAATTAAGGTTAAAACAAGTAACTGAAACAAAGTTTTCTATTTAGCTATACCTAGACAGACTTCTAATAGTACAGAGATCTGTAGAATAAGGCATTTAAATGTTAACTAAAAAGTAATAATAATATCAGACGTAGAATCACAGATCCTAACAATGACCCTAGGCCTCTAAGAAGATTATGGGACAGCATGGATTGTTATGACACTGACCAAGGAGCAAGATGCTCAAATAGAATGTCTGTTGACAGGTTAAACCCAGCTTAGACTTTTTAGAGGCTGCAGGGAACTGAAAAATTGCTTGCACCACCTTGGCCTAGATAAAATAAGGTCAGAAATTTCCATGTCCCTCTTCCACAGATAAAAGACAAACAAACAAACAAACAACAACAACAACAACAACACCTCTCATTATGTACATTGTGAAGAACTTCTGCCCTCAATGCCATAGACAATTGGTTATGGCTAGGAGTATATTGACTGGTCCCTGTATTTTTTTTTTTTTTTAGTAGATTGGACAGTTAATTAAATATATCCTTCTCAGATCTAAAAGTATTGTTGGCTGGGCTAACCATAACTCTGTCAGCTTGTCAGTATTAGGCAGCCTCAATATGGCTCCTAAATAAGGATTTAAAAATATAAAGACATAAATGTCGTTTTTGGACATTTATTTATTAATTATGCATACAGTGTTCAGCCTGCATATAAGTTTCAAAGGCATAAGTGCATGCCTGCTGTTTTACAGATACCTAATATCTACTTTTTCTACAATATGGATTTCAGCACAGATTGGTAATGATAATATATCTAAAACTTTTATGTCCTTTTATATAACATAGTTATAGTTATGTTATATAACTATATATATATATATATATATAGTTATATAGTTCATATAGGCTTCAGAGGATCAAATGTCATAAAGTTTGTATCCACTGCTTACAGGACAAAAGGACTGCAGATAAGTACAGCTATTCTGAGGATGGAATTGTCTCCCTGGTCTTGCTGTCCTTCTTGATCACTAAAGGTAAGGAACTAAGAGTTCCAATTAAATATATACGTTTTAACTTCTGTTCCCACTTTGAACATGTCTCAGCCGATTTGTGCTTCTGGCAGATGATAATCAGTTGCTGAGTAAAGCCTGCTCCTCAATATTGCTCTCCCTGGACTTATGGTGAACCAGTGCAGCCCATGTGAATCTTCAACATTGTCAACAAAACCAATGCCTGTGATAAGTCTTCCATTTCCTGAATCCCCCTTCCTTTTGTTGGTATTGTCTAGCATTTTAGCCTACTTGCAGCTAAGAAAACACAGCAAAATTAAGCATGAAGTAATACAGGCATATCACTGACACAATAGTGTTTTGATTTTCAAATAGCTGTCACCTGGAGTTCTATAGCCTATAAAGCCTCCTTGAGCAGCTTATTACTTCTATGTCTACCAGTTTCCTCAACCTCCATGGAAGTAACTTCTGACTGCAAAAGCAAAAGGTTTCTATTGCTAAAAATCAAGCCAGCTGGTACCTCCCTCTATCGGAAATGTAAGGTAGTGGCCTAAAATAGTGAAGTGTTTTTAAAAGGATAAACAGACAGGGAGGCTTGAGACCATTAGTTTCAGTAGACAAGGTTTCCAAAATACAGGCAGTTCATAGAGTACAAATTTAATTTACAAGGTCATCATGGATCTAAGTTAATAGTATCTGTCATTTGTTTATGCAGGATTGATAAGCACACCTGAAAGTTTGGGCGATTTTCTTCTTCCCCTGAGAACAGGTTGTGGGCTCTGTAATCTAATCAGGGATTTATCTACTGGCAGAAATTCTTGTTCTCTTTATTCTTCCAATGAGCCCTAATTTTATACATTTTGGTTATTAATTTTTCCATCACATTCCCTCTTTGCTATGGACATGAGAGGCCCAATTTTTGGGCCTCCAATAGGCAAAAGTCTTCTGGTGATTTTTGGCCTAAAGGTTAGTCATCTTGTCCCCTATGTATAGGAGTTACCTTTTGATATATTATCTCAACAAGGGAAAAAGCTTATACATTTTTCTTCTGTCAAGAGAGATCCACGTACAGACTGGTCAGAGGTACATTAGGCCTGATGAAAAGTCCTTCACATTTACACTTAGATGACAACCAAAATAAATCATAAAACCTTGAGCTTTTGTCTAAACAGCTGGGAGTCACTGCTCAATAGCTTAAGAGAACTTAATTAAATGTTAAGCTCTGCATTTTTATATTGTAAATTATTTTTCTATCTTTAAGACTTATATGTCTTGGGCTAGAGAGATGGATCAGAGATTAAGAGTATTTGCTGCTCTTCTAGAAGTCCTGAGTTCAATTCACAGCAACTACTTTGTGTCTCACAAGCATCTATAATGAGATCTGGTATCCTCTATGGGCATGCAGACATGTATGCAAACAGAACACTTTATGCATAATTAATAAATATTCAAAAAAAGACATATGTCTTCATATTTTTAGATCCTTTTTAGGAGCCATGTTAAGGGTGCCTTTACTGCCAAGCTCACAAAGTTTTGGTTAGCCAAGACATCAATAGTATCAGAGACCTGAGAAGGATAAATTTTATTTAACTTTTGAATCTACTTAAAAAAATGACAGGGACCATTCATTATATTACTAGCCATAATCAATTGTTTATGGCATTCAGGGGAGAAGTTTTTCACCAAGTACATAATGTGAGAGGGTTTATTTATTTATTCTTTTTTGTTTTTTTTTTGTTTGTTTTTTGTTTTTTCTCTGTGTAACTTTGACTTGGAAATGTCTCACCTTATTTTGTCTAGGCAAAGATGGTGCAGACAATTTTCCAGTACCCTGTAGCCTCTACAGAGATTGAACTGGGTCCTGTCTTGCAGCAGGCATTGTATTTGAACATCTTGCTCTCTGTTCAGTGTCATCACAATCTATGCTGCCCCATAGTCATCTTTAGAGAACTTGGGTCATTGTTAGGTTCTCTGAATATTTGCCTGATAGTATTACAGCTTTTTAGTTAACATTTAAATGCCTTATTATACAGATCTTTGTAGTATTCAAAGTCTGTCTAGGTAGATCTGAATAGACAACTTGGCTTTCAGTTACTTGTTTTAACCTTAATTATTTAGAACATGTATAGGAGACAGAGTGATGTTTATTACTGTTATTAATCATTAATACTTAGTTTGACTATATCCAACAGTTAATCTATAAGGATGGCTGGTAACTTGTGTTTCTTAACATTTATAATAGGTTACCAGCTTTTATAAAAGTAGAACTTTGCATTGTCAGTTTTAGCTTTAAAAATACTGATTTTAATTTGAAACTCCTTGTAGGGAAACATAAAACAACTTTGTGACTCAGTTTATCTAAATAACTTACGTTTCCAAATTTAGCAAATGCAAGGATGGATTGCCTTCTGTAACATAAAAAATGAGCATCTCAACTTTTGGTTAGTATATGCACTTTATGCTGTGATCTTAACTTTTAGCCCTTTGATTTAACTATAAACATTAACAATGTAATAGAAGCACAAATACAATGTAACTTTCTGAATTTAAACATTTAAAAACTGTCTTATAAAACAATAAAATATCGTGTAATTTATTTTTGTAATATCAAATTTAAGCACCCTTTATGTCTTTAAACCCATTATGACATTGGTGACTGTTAAATTTATGTTAATTACCAGTGTTACTAATTGTAACAGTTTAACTAGTTTCAATTTTTAACAGCTTTAGACATAAAACAGTATTAGTGTCGTCTACATTAAAAGGGCATCTGATTTTCTGATAATCTGAATTTAATGACCAGTGCTCAGAGATAAATTTTGAGCTGAGAGCTGTTAGCATTGGACAGCAAAAATGTTTAAACCATTTTTGTTTAAGCTCTATTCTTGCTATAAACAGGTTTCTAACAGGAAACACGAATAGAAATTTTTGACAAGTACATATATTTTTCTGGAGAGAAATAAATGGCACTTTTAAACAGTCAACCTGGTTTCGTCAAAATTACTAATCTTGAATTTATGTTTGTAGATACGAGAGACCACAGCCAACAGTTTACATCTTCCTCTGACCTATTTACTACTTTTCTTTGAACCTCTTTATCTTTTAACATTACCTGTAGTCTCTTTTTCTGATTTCCTCAGACATCCCTAGTGTAGATAAATCTCTCCTTTTCTGTTTTTCTTTTTCCTTTTTCATATCACTGAGTCTTACTCAGAGGTGCATGCCTGAAATGAAAACTTATTTATTTATTTAATTCCTGACTCTACCTTCTTGCTATGGTGATTTCCCCTGAACTTCTCTGCACACTCTGCTCTCTTAACTGTTGCCTCCTTTTACAGATTATGTGGGGTACACCAGCTCTCCTTTTATGTTATCTTTCATTATTATAATTTTATTTTTATCTCCTTTCTACTCTTCTGCATCTTGCCAATCCTTTTTCCTGTTCTACCTTTTATTGCCTAGAGAAGTGGTATCATACTTGTAACACCTGAAGTTCCTTCTGATGTTCTCTGTGCTACTTTGATGAATTGTGTTGACCTATAAATCTCCAGGCCCATTTGAATTGTCTACTACACCACTGTTAGCTTATTTTGTTTTCTTTGCTTCAGACTGATTGTATCAAGTCTGCACATAGCCATCACATCTATTTACCATATATTTTGTTAGTTGTATTTTCTTAGTTTACATAAAAACGTTTACCATATTTTTTCTCCCAAACCACCTTATCCTCCACCTCACCCTCTCAACCCCCCCCACCTTCATGCTTCTTTGTGGTCCCTCCAGTCACAGTCACTGCTACCTGAGGAGAGGAGGGAAGGGCCAGGGGCAGCTTCAGTCATACACCCCCCAAAGATCAGAATTCCTCTTCTTTCTGAATGCCCACCAACTGGTCCAATGCACCTAGGCCATCAGCAACACAGCATGGCTCCTGGATGATCATGGCTTAGGACTTCTGTACCATGAGGGGCTGGGTGCTGTTTACCCTTATTTTCCCTCTTTACCACTAGCCTGGAAGTTCCTGGCCTGAGAATTTTGGGTTTTTTTTTTTTTTTTTTTTGTTTTTGTTTTTTTTTTTTTTTTTTCTTACTTTTTTTTTTTACATGTCGATGCCAGTTCCCTCTCCACACCTCCCTCCATCCCTCCCACTTACACTCTCTGCCCCCTCACATGCACTCTGACCACCCTGCCCTCCCATCCCACCACCCCAATTCCACATGTACAGCCATGCCATCCAGGTGGGGTCATGTAGGTCTGTCATGTCATTTGAAGTAGGGACTAGCACTTCTCTCCTGTATCTAGGTTAAGGCAGTATCCCTCCATGGTGAATGTGTCTGCAAGGTTCTTTTGTGCACCAGGAATACATGCTGTTTCCACTGTCTGAGGTCCTTAGTACTGCTCAGTCCTTCTGGCTGAGACCCATATTCAGGGAAGCCTGAGTCAGTCCCATGCTGGATTGCCAGCTATCAGCTTGGGGCCTGTTAGCTCCTCCTTCTTCAGGTCAGCTGTCTCTATGTTTCTGCCACTTGGTCTTGTCTGCTCCATCTGCGTCTGTGTCCTAGTTCGAATCAGTGTTTAGGTATGGGTGTTGCTTTCTCTTTCCAACAGGTACTAGATGAGGGCTCCATGATGATGGATAAGTTAGTTGTTGATCTCACTATCCAGAAAGTGCATTTATTGTAGCCTTTATACGTTTGCTCGAATTGTTAGTTGGCAACAGACTTGTAGGTCTCTAGACCTTTCTTTGGGTAGTTTTCTCTTCGAAACAATAATGTCTCACTCTTTTTGTTCTCTCTCACTCTCTCTGTCTCTCCTTCTCACTCACACTGAGTCTCTCTCTTCTGTCTTCTATTCTTACCCTGAGTCATTCTTTTTAGTCACACATTCTTTCCTCTCATCCCCTACGCTTTTTCCTAGTTCTCAACCTATTCAACCCCCACTTGCCATGTGTTCTGTGGGACTTGTCCCTTACACCTTCTGTGAGGAACTTTATATGAATCTCTCAGAATACACTTTGTATCCTAGTTCCTCTGGTGTTGTGAATTATAAGCTGGAGATCCTTTGATCTAGGTGTAAAATTCAATTATGAGTTAGTGCATAGTATGTTCCTCCTTTTGTGACTGGGTTACCTCGTTCAGGATGGTTTCTTCAAGTGCCAACCACTTGCCTGCGAATTTCAAGATTCCATTATTTTATTCTGCAGAGTAGTATTCCATTGTATAGATGTGCCATATCTTCTTTATCCATTCTTCAATTGAAGAGCTTCTGGTTACTTCCATGTTCTTGCTATTACAAAGAATGCTACTATGAACATAGTTGAGCACATGTCTTTGTTGCATGGATGTGAGTCATTTGGGTATATGCCTAAGACGGGGTTTGCTGGGTCTTGTGGTAACCTAATTCCCATTTTCCTGATGAACCAACATACTGATCTCCAAAATGTCTGTATGTGTTGGCACGCCCACCAGCAGTGGAGGAGTGTTCCCCATTCTCCACATACTTAACAGCAGGAGTTCTGTTCTTCTGGCTGGAATAAGATGGTATATCAAAGTTGTTTTGATTTGCCTTTCCCTGATAGCTAAGGATGTTGAACACTTTCTTAAGTGTCTGACAGCTTTTTTGATTTCTTCTATTGAGAATTATTTTTCAGTTCTATGCCCCATTTTTTAATGGGGTTATTTGGTGTTTTGTTGACTAGTTTTTTGAGTTCTTTGTATATTTTGGAGATCTGCCCTTTGTGTGATGTAGTATTGGTTAAAATCTTTTCCCAGTCTGTGGGATGCCTTTTGGTCTTGTCCACTGTGTCCTTTGCATTACAGAAGCTTCTAGTGTGAAGAGGTCCCATTCGTTAATTGTTGATCTCAGTGTCTATGCTCCTTGAATTATGTTCAGGAAGCGGTCTCCTATAACAATTTGTTCAAGGGTACCTCCTATTTTCTTTTCTAAGACATTCAGTTTGGGTGGATTGATGTTGAGGTCTTTGATCTATTTGGATTTGAGTTTTGTGCTTGGGGATAGACATGGGTTTATCTGCGGTCCTTTACACACCCTCATCCAATTGAGCCAGCACCATTTGTTGAAGATGCTTTCCTTGCCCCATTGTATTCTTTTAGCCATTTTGTTTAATGTCAGGTGTTTATAGTTGTGTGGGTTTTTATCAGGATTTTCAGTTCGATTCCATTGGTCTACCTTTCTTTTTTTGTGCCAATTCCAGGCTGTTTTCAGGCACATAGCTCTGTACTAGAGCTTAATGTCACTGATGGTGATGTCTCCTGAAGTTCTTTTATTTTAAAGGGCTGTTTTGGCTATATCAGGCCTTTTGTTTTTCCATATAATGTTGATTATTATCATTTCAAGGTCCGTGAAGAATTGTGGTGGGATTTCAATAGGGATTGCATTGAATCTCTAGATTTTTTTTTTTTGGCAAGATTGTCATTTTTATTATTTTTATCCTTCCTATCCAATAACCTGGGAAATCTTTCCATTTTCTGGTATATTCTTTAATTTATTTGTTTAAAGCCACAAACTTCTTATTATATAGGTCTTTCACTTGTTTGGTAAGCATTACTTCAAGATACTTTATGTTGGTTGTGGCTATTGTAAAGGCTGATATTTCTCTGGTTTCTTTCTCTGTCTCTTTGTTTTCTGAATAATGTAGGGCTACTGAATTTTTTGAGATTATCTTGTATCCTGCTGAATTGCTGCAGATGTTTATCATCTGCTCTCTTTCTGCAGTCACTCCTTTCTCCTGAAAACAAGGTTGCTAGCCAGCTTTCACAGGGTACTACACAATCACATGATGTGATTATTCCATGTCGTAACTACTTGCGAGAGATTTCAGCACAGAAAAAGAGATGTATGTTCTGTAGTTTCCCACTGAGATAAGATGAAATGAAACCACTTATTTCATGGTTGTCACTGGGGCTGCAGACAAGTTAAAAAAGAAAAAAAAGAAACAAAAAGAAAAGAAAACAGGAACCAGATCACAAACAAAAAATTAATTCTTTCTCCAATCTCAAGCCTGGATGATTGCTCCACTGATTTAGAAACCTGAACACAGTCCTGTTCAAGAAGACATCATTGAATAATGCAGTTATTTTCTCAAATGTACCCTGAGGAAGCTGTGTTGGTCATCACAATGCTTGTAGAAGTAATCTTCCCAGACCAATTCTCTCAAATTACCATGACGACAACAGTTTTTATTATTATTCTTTTGTCAAGAGTTTCAGGAATAAAACTACCAAATGCATTAGAGCTATCGCCCAAGCATCTAACAGGAGAAAGATATATCATCTTCTTTGTGATATAGCTCCTTCCCTTCTTTCATTGTTTTCTGAAGTGTCTGTGACTACTAGGTAAAATGTATACCCAGTTCCTCTGACCTTAGCAAGAAACGACAGAAAAAACTTCTTCTGTGCCATATTCCATAAAATCTCTCAAGTTTTTAATAACATGGGCACCCTTCCCTCTATTGAATAATTTAATCATTCCAGTATGCATTGTGTAATTGTATCTGCAACATCTGCACATTGTGTGGAAGAGGAGAGGATGATCTCACACACTGTTAGAAGACAATGGGGTTGTCTGTTTTAGACAGGAGTAAGTGACACTGAGATTTGTGTCTCTGTAGGTGACTACAAGGTCTGGGTCTTGAGTAGAAGCCAGAGCCAAGGAACCCTTGAGGAAGTGCTCTTGTTGTTCAAGCTTAACCATCCAGTCAGCAAAACCAGGCCAATCTGCCAGTCACAGCCATTGCAGGATACTTCCTGTAAACACACTGTAGGCTTTTACTCTTGCTTCGGGCTTTGTTTTAAGCAGAACAAGTGCCAGTGTATTGATTTCTGTTCTGGGAGTGCTATTGTAGAAAATTGTGAGTGGACCATGAATGATCACAGAAGCCACAACATGGTGAGTGAGGGGATGCTATCCTCAGATGGGGAGGATGGGATAGGGAGACCTGGAAATTGGTGTGGCAGGCCCTCTAGGTTGCTTGGTGTGAAATTTTGGCCACATTCAGTGTTCTGAAACGTACTATATAGTCCTAGCAACTCCCTATACCCGGGTGTTGGAGTATCAATATTTCACACAGTGGAAAGCATTTCATTTCCATCAGAGAGCTTTGTGTAGAAAGACATTGATAGTCAGCATCAGAGTTCTTTTGGTACATAGGAAGGCAAGTAGCCAAACTTGGAGAGGCCTAATTTCTCCAGTGTCTTCTACAAATTCTGCAGTAAACATTTAATGTGTAGATAAAAGATTCATGTTTGGTTATTTGTGTGTATCCTGTAAAAGGCATTTTCTTTATTTGAGTACATACTTATATTTATTTATTTTTGATTTTTTTGATATAGCTTTTTTTCTTTGATTTTTACATATTTATTATTTTTTTCTTATTTTACATATTGATCACAGTTCCCAGTCCCTCCCTCCCATGCCTCCCAATTTGGCTCCAGTCCCATGTCCCATTCCTGTTCCCACTCCACAGGTAGGGTGTTGCCTTCCAGGAGGAGTCAAAAATATGTCAAGTCATTTGCAGTAGGGACTATGCCCTACCTCTTGCCTCTAGGCTAAGTGAGTGTCTCTCCCAAAGTCCTTTCATACTTCAGGGATACATCCTGTTTCCAGGGAGACAACTTCTTTCAAGGTATATCATTGGTGCATGACAAAGTTGCTCTGTAGATCAGGCTAGTCCCAAACTCATAGAGATATACATTCCTCTGTCTCCTGACAGTGATATTATAGGCATGAGACACTGAACATGTCCATACATGGCATTCTTGTGTTGGATTGCACTCCACTACTAAACTGTGATGTGGAAGAGTACAATCATACATATAAAAGACTTACCTATTCATACAGAGAGTGAGACCCATAAAATATGATTTAGCTGAGGGAGTGCTGCCTATAAAATAGCCCAAAGATGAGTAGTGTACTAATAAGGCATGTTCGGATTAGGATGCTAAAATATACATTTGATCTCTAGGATTGTCCAGGACATTTTACTCAAAACTATGACAAAGGAGAAACCCCTCATTCACAAAGAGCCCACGGCCCATCTGTTTTTGACAAAACAACACTTTTAGAAGCTGCTCAGGGGACATTGCTTGGTCACAATGAACATTAGGGCCTGTTGTGCCTGAAAGTGCCAGTTTTCTAGAGAAATTCATAGATGGGCAAGATAAACCCAAGTGACAACTGTTTGAAAGGGAAAACCCTTTTGTTTTGAGGGTTTGGCTGAGCAAGCAATACTTTCAGTTTAGGTCCTCAATCATGGAGATGGATCAATGATCCTTCTCAAAACTAGAAACTTGATTGGCAGAAACAGTAACAACCAGGGGGATTTGCCTTAGGACTTTTCCATCATGCCCTGAGATATGCAGAATAAAATAGAGCTCCTGCTATAAAACAAGGAAGATGCTTATGAGGGAATGCAATAGTGTGTGGCCAGGGCCTTTCTGTAGGTGTCATTTCAGATCCTGAGAACACAGCTCTTACTCCTGCTGCCTTTCTAGTGTTCTCCCATTTCCTTCCATTTCCTCCTGGAAGTAGTAAAGAGGTGGCAATTCTTCATAAGAAGTTTACATAGAATAAGACTTAAGTTAAGCAAGACCTCTCTTCCCCAGGTTTTATCTTCTCTTTGTTCTGCCTTTCCTATCTTCCTCATCTTCTGGCACATCTGTATCCGAATCTGTCATTCAAGTGTGACCTGCTGTTGCATGTCACTGGTGTACTATGAAATCATTATGGTACTATCTCTTCTGTTGAAGTCTTTCATGGCCTTACTGGCCCGACTTGCAGTTTCCTGACCCTATTTAAATTCTTCAAATTGTCAGCTGGCATCTGACCCTGAAAGAACTTAAAAGTGGCAGCAATTACGGAATGCAAAATATGTTTTAGGGGCCAGACAGTGATGATGAATGCCTTTAATCCCAGCCCTCAGAGGTCACATGCAGGCAGATTTCTGTGTGTTTGAGACTAGTGTGCTCTATAGAGCTAGACCCACTACAACAAAGGCTATAGCACAGGTAAACTGAGAAACCCTGTCTCAAAAAATTATATGTTGTAGGCTTTCTCCTCTTTGAACATTAGTGAGAGATGGTTGTATGCAATCATTAAAGAGTTTTTTTTCTCGTCTTTGTTTTTTTTAACCTCTTTAGTCTATGGAGATATTTCTCACTGGAAAGGCAAGGTCTAAAACTGCTTTACTCCTAGCATTTTAGAATTAATTTTCTGAGACATGCTTTCTCATTGACAATGGGTCAAAAAACAGAAAGTTTGCTTATGGAATTTATCAGTATTGTATTCCACATTCAGATTTGTCTTTATGTGTCACACACAGTTTATAAACCAGTGGAAATAGGTCATTAGAATAATCTTTCAGCAATACATGATCACAGCTGTTTTAACTTTCCACACTCACTAGCTACCATAACATGTTTCAGGAAAGTTGAGATCCTGAGAAAAAAGGAATTTCTTATCTGGTCTTTCCTCAAGTGTGCATGGTGTTTAGTGGGTGGACAGGGCAGTTTCCACATGCTGGGGCATTATACATGTGGTCAGAAGCAGAAATTAAATCATTCTTCTGTATTAATTTTTGTGTGGGCATAGTGGGGCTGGTTTTGCCTTAAACCACAAGGAGCCATTAGAGTTTGCAGAAGCATAGAAAGATATTACCCACATTTTAGAAAGCGCGCTCAACCATGAGGCATCTCTGTTGGGAAAAATGTCAGTACCTGGAGGGTCAGAAGCAAAAGAGAGTGACTATTCTTCTGAATCAATTTTGAGGGAGTTGTGAATTCTTTTTATTTAAGATCTAAACAACTAGCATGATTGGTAGCTGGGTAACAATGGTCAAGATCTCGGTTTCCCTGGCTGAGATTTCTCTGGTGTTTTGATAAAAAGTTGATTATATTTTCCAGCTTTTGTTCTTGTCTTTGTCTCTGTATCTCCCCTTTATCCTTTCCCAAATATTGTATACCTTCTTGATCACCATACATTTGTTGTAAATATAAAGGTCATAGTATGTCAAAGTATGACCTGAATGTTTCCGGGATTTTTTCCATATCCATTTTTATGTCCCCCTTTTCATTTCTGATTTTGTGAATTTGCATGTACTCTCTCTGATTTTTCATTAGATTGGATAAAGTTTTGTCTGTCTTGTTGATTTTCTTGAAAAATCAATCCTTTGTTATATTGATTTTTTGCATTACTTCCCTGGTTTCTGTTTTATTGATTTCAGCCCTCAAATTTATTATGTTCTGGTGTCTACTCCTCCAGGGTGAGTTTGCTTCTCTCTGTTCTAAGGCTTTCAGTTGTGCTGTTAATTCTCTATTGTGACTATCCTCTGTTTATGTTCATATGGGCACATAGTGCAATGAACTTCTCTTGTACCACTGCTTTCAAGGTGTCCCATTAGTTTGGGTATGTTGTGTCCTCATTCTTGTTGAATTTTAGGATGTCCTTAATTTCTTTATTTCTTCTTTGATGCAGGTTTGGTGCAATTGAACATTGTTCAGTTTCCATGAGTTTGTAGGGTTTCTGCGATTTGTGTTCTTGTTGTACTCCAATTTCTAAAGCATGCTTGTCATATAAGATACAGGTGACTATTCCAATTCTCTTGTATCTGTTGAGGTTTGTTATTGCCATCCAGTATTTGGTCGATTTTAGAGAAGGTTTCATGTGGAACAGAGAACAAGGTTATTCTTTTCTGTTTGGATGGGACATTCTATAGATGTCTGTTAAACCCAACTGAGATGAAACTTGTGTTAATTCTTTTGTTACTTTTTTAAGTTTGTGACTGCTTGTCCTGTCTAGTGGTGACAGTGGTGTGTTGAAGTCTCCCAATATAAGTGAGTGAGGTTTTATGTGAGGTTTGAGTTTTAGTAGCATTTCTTTTATGAATGTGGTTGCCTTTGAATTTGGATCATAGTTGTTCATAATTGAGACTTTGTGTTGATGGATTTCTCTTGTGATGGACATGGAATGACTGTTTTAATCTATTCTGATTATTTTAGTTGGACGTTTAATTTGTTAGAATTTAGGATAGCCACACCTGCTTGCTTCTTGGGTCCATTTGATTGGAAGATCTTTTCTTAGCCTGAGGTAATGTCTATCTTTGAAGCTTAGATGTATTTCTTGTATGCAGCAGTGAGATGGATTCTGTCTTCATGTCCAGTCTGTTAGCCTGTGTCTGTTTACAAGAAAGTTAAGGCCACTAATGATGAGGGAGTGTAAGGACCATGGATTGTCAATGCTTGTTTGTTTTAGATTTGTTGTTGGCAGTGGTATTGTGAATTTATTAGTCCTGCTTTACCCTTGATTTGTGGTGAAGTGGAATATCTTTTGCCTACATATTTGTGAGCATAAATAACTTCCTTGGGTTGGAGTTTTCCTTCCAAATCTTTTTGTATGGCTGGATTTGTAGATACATATTGTGAAAATCTGGCTTTGTCGTTAAATATCTTGTTTTCTTCATCTATATTGATTGAGAGGTTTGCTGGGTATAGTAGCCTGGGCTGGCTTCCGTGGACTCTTTATACATGTAGAACATCTGTCAAGGACCTTGTCACCTTGAGGATTTCCATGGAGTAGTCAGGTGGTAGGCTAAAAGTGGACCCCACAAAGTTGACTTATGATCTCCACACAAATATCATGGAGTTTGTAGGACTGTAATCAGAAACAGCAGCACAGTCCCATGTCCCTTTCTCAGTCCGTGAATGTGGACAAGTGGAAGACTAGCGATCATTGATGAAAGGAAGACAGAGACATAATATAATGTTAGGCAGGCAGATTCAGTCAATACTGAAAGATCCATTTTATTCATACACCATCTTAAGTAGTCAAACAAAGGTGCGGTAATGGAAGGGGACTTTTATTAATATGTATAAAGGGAAAACAGAAATTGCTTCCACTTTGAACTCATGACAAGTTGGAACTGATTCCCATTTAGGGGGCTGAGAAACGTCAGACTTGCAGAATATATTCCAGAACTGACAATGCCGTACAGAAGCCTTTTATGCAAACAGATAATGAGATCTACCTTTAACTGCTTGGGGGCAGTACAAATGTTTAATTCCAGGACACAGGAGGCTGCCTAATTTTGCTTAGGTTGAGGCTAGCCAAATCCACAGAATGAGTTTAAGTCCTGTACAGATAAACCCTGTTTTGAAAACAAGAAACAAAACAAAATCACATAAAGGAAAAATTAGATCAACCTTCTGGTGGTAGCCTTCATGTATACATGGTATTGACGTTGGAAGCTTTCCCTCTTTGGCTGCTTACCCTAGCTTTGGGTACAAGTTTATTCTTTTACTACCATTAGAGCCTACTTTTTTTGGAATTTTGATGTATAATGACCAGCTGAGACATCCATCCTGATAAACTACAAAACTGATGTACTCTTCAGATTCCCATTGGTAGGTAACTTTTTTTTTTTTTCGATATAATGCTGTTGGCCAGGTACTAGTTTCTTATCAGATACCTCTGTCTTAATTATTAACCCATATCTATGTATTTTCACGTGGTCTTACCTTACTGGGGAAAGGTGGCTGGTAGTACTGCTCTCTCCATACTCTCCATCTTGACTCCTCCTTACTACTTCCTCTTTCATCCTTGTCTCATATTCCCTCCTATATTCCTTTCCTATTGGCCAACAGTGCTTTATTCATTAACCAGTATAAGAAACATATATACAGAATGGCATCTCCCATCAAAAGTTCATAGCACTAAGTGCCTACATAAAGAAACGGAAGAATTTCATAGTCCTGACTTAATAGCACACCTGAAAACTCTAGAACAAAAAGTATCAAACTCAGCTACAAGGAGTAGATACCACAAGTAGTCAAATTGTGGGCTGAAATCAATAAAATAGAAGCAAAGAAAACAATACAAAGAATCAATGAAACAAAGTGTTAGTTCTTTGAGAAAATCAACAAGATAGACAAACTTTGCCCAAACTAACCAAAAGGTAGAAAGGTAATATCCAAATTAACAAAATCAGAAATGAAAAGGGGGACATAACAACAGATATTGAGAACATCTAGAGCATCATTAGGTCATTTGAAAATCTGTACTCCACAAAATTTGAAAATTTAAAGGAAATGGACAATTTTCTGGATAGGTATGACATACCAAGATTAAATCAAGAGCAGATATACACTTTAAAAGACCCATTGAAATATAAGCAATCATAAAAGTTCTCCCACAAACAACAAAATTCTATAGCCAGATTGTTTCAGTAGAAAAAATTATACCAGGTGTTCAAAGAATAGCTAATGCCAACTCCTCAAATTGTTTCACACAATAGAAAAAGAAGGAACACTGGCAAATTCTTTTTATGAGGTTACAGTCACCCTGGTACTCAAACTACAAAGTGTCAATGAAGAAAGAGAAGTATAGACCATTTTCCCCTATGAACATTGATGTGATAATACTCAAGAATTACTTGCAGACCATCTAAGTACACTTCAAAAAGATCATCTCCCATGATCAAGTAGGTTTCATCCTACAAAAATCTGTCAATTGAATCCACAATATAACAAAATTTAAAGAAAAAAGTCATCATCTCATTAGATGCTACAAAAGCCTTTGACAAAATCCAATATCTCTTCATGATAAAGGCTTTATAGAGATAAGTGATAACATACCTATGTAGCACATTATAATTTTTTTTTTTTTTTTCTTTTTTTTCTTTTTTTATGCATATAGAGTATTTTTTATTTAATTTTATATAACAAAGTCCAATTAAATGAAAACAAACATTTATACACAATATTTGGGAATTTGGGCGTCGTTCTTTCCAAACTACTTCCTGCTGGTAAGGGGCGCTGTCTTGGGGGATTCGAAGAAGATTCAGATATCCTAGCTGTAGTCTGTAGGGCTGTTTTGTCCAGCTGTTTGGAATGTAGGATCAGCTTGTACTCTGTTTCAGGCGGTCTGGTGTGATCAAACCACATTAGTCTGGAAGGAATCCACATCTTTTCATTTTCTGTGGAAACAAAAATAGAAATACTTTTCCCCAGTAACTTGTTCTTCAACTTAAATTTTGGAGTCAAAGCGTTTTTTTTTTTTTTTTTTTTTTTTTTTTTTTATTTTACATGTCGATCCCAGTTCCCTCTCCCTCCCTCCCTCCCTCCCCCCAAGCCCTCCCTCCCTCCTTCCCTCCCTTTTGCCCTCTCTACCCTCTCCCATGCACTCTAAACACCCTCCCCTCCCAACCCCCCACCACAATACAATATGTAGGGGAATGCCATCCAGTTGGGGTCATGTAGATCTGACAGGTCCTGTGAAGTAGGGACTAGGGCTTCTCTCCTGTCTCTAGAATAAGGCAGGGTTAAACTGATAAACTAAAAAACTGCTGTACTCTTCAGATTCCCATTGGTAGGTAACTTTTGTTGGATTTACTACATCACAGCTTATGAGACATCCTAATAAATCCACTTTCTACACACATGGTGAGATTCATCCTACATTCATTTTCATGCAGAGAACCTTGATTAATGCAGTTGGTTTTTGTTTTGTTTTGTTTTTTATCTGCTCACTGAAGATGTATTGGCTAACAATAGTGCTCACAAATACATACTTCCTAGTTCAATTCCTCTGTACATATTCAATTTTCTATTAAGACTACTTTTCTCATTATTATGTCTTTGCCAAGTGTTTGCTGTGAGTTTCAGGGATAAAATTCTACATCTATGGAGCCATCATCTGGCATTCTGCCACGAGAAAGATCATTTATCTTTTTTTGAGATCTGGTCCCTGCTTTTCTGTCCTGAATGTCTCAACTTCCTGTGACAAACAGATAAAAAGTAAATTTAGTTCAACTAAACTCAGTGTTAAACCAAATAACAAATAACACTTTTTTGTATCCCCAAATTTCTGTGTGGTAGTTAATGAATATTTGGAGCTCCCTTCAACTTTTTCACCTAGAATCGCTCAATCCATTTAAGTAAGTATAGTTAGCTAGCCACACTGTGTCCAGGATGAAGAAAGGAAAAAGCCTGTATACTACAGAAAGATATCACGGGTCAGCTATAGGATAATTGCTATAGAAATGCACATCAGTGCTGATGTAGAAAAGACTTGGTCTGGTGTAAAAGGCAAACAGTAACCATTGCAATTTTTCCTTAAGCACACTGCAACCATCTGGGAGGTGCTTTTATCACTCAGGCCTTACTAGCCAATCAGGCCCCTTTGTGACCTGCCTGTCAAAAGAAGTTCAGGGCCCTTCTGGTCTGGATTTGAAGAGAAACTGGAGTCAGTCATTTTGTGTGCTGTGCTTTGAGGAAGGGCAAACTGGAAAACAACAGCATGGTGAATGAGGAGCTGCTGTCCTCATGGGTAGTGGGAGATGGTGAGGTGATGGATCCAGTGTGGTGGGTATTCCCTGGATCTGGCTGGGGAACTATAGCCAGACTACCTGTCCCCTGAGTTCTCATGCAGTCCTCCAAATAACTACTCTGTGGGCTGTATCTTCTTTGAGCACTGGGAGCAGGGTGTGTATGGAAACCTCTTTTAAGTCAACTTCTACATACTTCAGGTGCACCCACTGAAATCATGGCAACAAACTTCCAGAGGCCTTTTAGTTAAGTACCTTTTAGAAGTTCAGCAATTTGCATTTTAATTTTATGTGTAAGATCCATTTATTATTAATTTTCTGCATGTTGTAAAAGACATCTCATGTAAGGGTAGCACTTCACTATTGAGCAGTGATTTATAGGAGTAGAATTTGTAACACAAAGGATTTACAAATGCTTTGAAGATATTATGTCTCATAAAGTAGAATTTAACTGAGGTAGTACTGCCTCTAAAACACACAAAGATAAGTGTATGCTGACCAGTCCTGTTTGAATTTTGAATCCTAGATACATATTTGTTCACCATGATTTTCCAGAACTTTGACTACAAACCATTACAAAGAAGGAACTACTGTTTTACAACAGCATCTTGTCCCTTACCCTTATCATAAAACTGCCCTGTAACAAGCTGCTCAGAATGCTTTTACAGGGTAACAAGCAACCTTAAAATTTATTATATCTTATAGTTGCAGTTTTCTTCTCCAGAAAAACATAGTTCTAACAGAGTGGCAAATAGGACACCAGATTTTAAAAAGCAAACCAATGATGTATGAGTTTCCTGATAAAGGAAAGCTTTCACTTAGGTCCTCATGCAGGGATGAGAAACATTCTTAGAAGAGATTGTAACAGCCTGGGGACTTGGCCTTGAAAGCTTTTCCTAAGGGCCTGGTGTATTGACAATAAAACAGAGAACCTTGTCAAAAAGTAGGTATTTGCATGGGAGAGCTGGTAATTGTATGGAACAAAGCCTTTGTGCACAGGTTGCTTCAAATCTATAGATTTAAACTATATAGAGCTATGGTTCTAAGTCCCAAGGCCACTGTGGGCTTAGTCAGCAATGATCATGAGATACCCTGTATTCCGCCAGCACTGCATTATTTTAGTGTTCTCCTGAGTTTGTCCCATTGATTGGGTTTCTACTTACTTCATGTAAGTGTCCCCTTTGCTTCCATTTCCTCTGTAGATATAGTATACAAGAGTCTGTTCTTCTTAAGAAGCTTGTTATGGGACACATCTAGCCATCCCAGCTTTTTTGAAAATCTTTTCTACCTTCTATGTTTCCTATCTATCTCATTCCCCATCACCTTCTCCTCAGGATCCTATATGTGGAACAGGTCCTTCAGGTAACTGTTGGCCTTTAGGAACAATACTGGGAACACATTTGCTATTTAATCCTCCCATCTCCCTAAGTAGCTAGACATGCTCCAGTCCCTACTGAAATTGTTCAATTTGTAAAATGGAGCTTGAACTTAAAAGCCATTTAAGAAAGATATCATATATGAAATTCAAACTATGTCTAGGCTGGCTACTTTCTGAGTATTTTCCAGAGATAGGACATGTTATGTTAGAAATATTTGACTTTATGGATCTCCTTTGTGGGTGAAGTGATTTCTCCCTGGGAAGGCATATTAATGCTAGAAAATATGCAATTTCATCATGTTAGAAGAATGTTTATTAGACAATCTCTTATGTTGATGCAATTGGCATTGGTTGCAGTCTGTTGCTCTCCAAACAATGGCCATGCTGTCTTCTGTACTATACCTTCAAAATTCTTAAATTACTGTAACACCTAAGAGATTTAAATTTTCCATTAGAGTCAGGTAGCCAACTATCCAGTGCAGTCACAGGAAAAGCATTTGCTTGTGGAGCATTGCTTCGGCCTTTAGACCAGAATAAAGAAAATTAGAAAATAAAAGAAACTCCTCTTTATTCTCTTACCTTTAGAGGAGCTTGATGCCATGGTTTCTCAGAGTGGTTTAGATTTGCATTAGGCTGATGATTAAGGATTTTGAGCAGTGTCTTCTGTTTCTTTCAGTCATTTTGGATCCCTCAATTGACTGTTCTCTATTAAGTTCTGTTCCCCGCTTTCTAATATGGTTATTTAGAGTGATTTATTGTTGGTGGTATGTCATGTTATCAGCCTGACAGAGTTCATTAGATAAGATTCCCTGATCAGGAGATTATTCTGTTATTCCATTTTTAAAATCGGTGGTCACTGTGTCCTTCATGGGTCAGTTCTGATGCAACCTCTCAGAAACTGATGATGCAAAACAGTGCAGTTTTTTTTTAATTCGTGTAATCATTCGATTGTTAAAAATCTACTATTATGTAATCAGTAATCACCACAAAGGCAGTGTCCCCCATTCTCTGGCCACTGCTTCTGGTACCAATCTCCTGCTGTGTCAATCCCTCAGCAGCCAAATGACAGATGGCACCATCATTACTTACGCAATAAAATAAGTTAATAATTGGATAGTCCTCCATACTTAAATTTCATAAGATGGAACCAAACTCCAGTGATTGCCAAGGAAGTAGTACTTAGATAATTAAATAATTCCACGTGATTAACTCCATGGAGAAAAGGCCTGCCACTAGTCAAAAGAACAACATTTTCATCGATTTAAATAATTAATATATAATGAAATATGATTGAATGATGCCATGGTGGTGCATACTTAAATCCCACATGTAGTAGTCAGACTGATCTCTTCCTGGAATAATGATGTTTTTAAAAAACTAAATTGATAATTAATTACAGGGCCTTTTATAGTAACACTGATGAGATGGCACCTAAGTCCTAAACCTATCGCTGATGTAAAGATCAAATTACATAGCTAAATGATGAAGTAATGAGATGATATTACATCATCAACTCCCAAAATCTGACTCCAAAAGGGACTTATGGTCCATAACATTACCTGTATTTTAAATACGTCAATTAAATGATGAATTATTACTTAATTTCCTAGTTTACAGTTAAGGAAATAAGTGTAGTATTAGATGATGTGATGGTCTGGTACAATGGTCTCCCCTAAGGAGTCTCAAAACTCCAGTGATCACTGAATATATAATGACAGATTTTCATAATTAAATGAATAAATATTAAACAAGTGGATGGTGTTTTATGCGTGAAGCCTAAATGATTGCTCAAACCTGAAGAGACATTGAGTTCTTAATCATAGATTTGAACAAAAAATGAATGAATAAACAGATAGTTTCTCATAATTTACCACTAGAGAGATAACAAAATGATGTCAAATTTGATTTAAATAAATAAAGGAAGAAAGAAAGAAAGATAGATAGAAAGAAAGAATTCACAAGATACAAATTAACACCAACAAGGTGGATCCAGACTCCGCTATTCCTGGAGTAGAAAAAGACAGATGAATAATGAATAATGAAATAATCAGATAGTTAGATCATCTGTTACACTTGAGTCACACAAAGTGGCACCAAACTTCAGGGATCACAAATTATATAATGAAAGAATTTAATAATTACATCTTTAAATATGTAAGCCTTTGACCTTTTTTTGTATCATCAATTCCTGGGCAGATTTGCCAGGTATGAAACTATATGCTGTCATCACGCATTTTAAAAATGCCATCAGTTAATCGTCAGATATTCATACTGTCTTGCCTGATGAATTCTGTTGGCCTGACATCATCACAAGCGCCTGAATCTCTGTTGTAGTGCGGCAGGACATGAGATAATGGGCCCAATCCTGGCATAGCAGTAGTAGCCACAATGTTGATAACAGCTGAAAAGTGGGCTGCAGCAGGTGTATCACCAACATAGCTGAGAGAGATGTTCTTCTGTGTTCTGAGACGTCATCCTTTTGCCAGGTCTCAGTGATGGTACCAACCTCCTAGTGCCACTCCTTCTTCTCATGTTAGTTCACAACCGATGTGAAGATGTGGAGGAAGAGCAGGTAGTCAACACCCAGACCACCGCCCCGGCTTTGGTGAAGTCCTTGTACTTCTCGGTGGAAACCGTGCAATCTTCTGGACTCAATCACCCAGCATCCCTTGTACTCTGGGAGATGCATAGATCATTCAGAAAATGCTCTGCCCATGACTACAACTTTCCTAACCTTGTCTCTGACAGATTTTTGCACCCAAACCGTAATCGGTGATGGCACTGTCTGTCGTTTACATAATTTAAAGAATTAAATTAAATGAGTCAGTAATACCTAATTGTCACAATAAATAGGGGATGTAGCATTTTACTGGCAGGGAAGCATGGTCAGAATCCAGGCATGAAGGATGTCATCATCATCAAATGAAAAAATGAATCATAAAATGTGATGATATTGCACATTAACTCCACAAGAGGGAGCTTTACAGGTGGATTGTTGTTTACATTACTATACATATATTTACATTATCTTGGTGTTTAACACAGATTGTCAATTTAAATACATTAATTATGTAATTAGATGATCTGTGGCACCAGATTCCAGGTGTCATGGACGATATAATCATTGCTTTATATAATTAAATAATCAAATAATGAGTTCGTGTAACATCATCCACATCCCTATGTGGCTCCAAACCAGGCTCATGAACGATGATGTCGTGATTAATTTAAATATTTTAACAACATCATTGATATTAAGATGGTTTATAATAATTGCCTCGCACATCATGTCACCACAATCCACTGATCATGGATTATCTAATGTCCCATTTTAATGATCAAATAACAATATAATCAGAGGATGAAATAGTCTGCCATACTCCACACAATTGAGTCTCAGTTGGCTCCCACATTATTGTGGGAAACTCCCAGGTTTATCCCTTATTTAATCGCAGAGTTGGGTAGTAGCATGTTTAAATGCTGAACAGTCATTTTGTATGCAGGGTTTTTAGAAGATATCACATATTTATTGTTGGACGGCTTCCTCAAAAGAGATGGACTGAAATCCAACAATCCCTAAGTCTACTCTAACAAATGGATTATCACCTTCCTGAAGGAAGTCACCAATGGCAAACTCACTTTTGGATGAATAATTGTGTGTCTTACTATCTTTCATTCCTTAGTTTCACTTCTTAGGAGAGAGAGTATTCATAAACGGAAGACTTTATAATGTTTCTCCACAGACTATGTTCTCTGATGATTAGGTAATCTTGAATTTGGTAACCAGTAAAAGCTGTACGCACACTTCCAGAGGTGTGGCTATGACTTGTTTAGGCGAATCAAATGCTGTCATGAAAAGTTTTAGGAGATTGTTATCTTGGGAGACTGTAATGTCCCATGATAACACTTTCTCGAAGCTGCTCTCTCGTCCTTGGCCCATGTTACCAGGATACAGAATACAAGTAGCGTTGCCAGGCAACATTTATGAACCACCATTCTGTCACATTCTAGTGCCCCTCCCGCATGCTAAAAGGAGTATACCTACCAATGAACTAACCTTACATCCTCACTGAGTTGCTCACAAAAACAAAGCAGGGCTCTTTCTTTTGAGTTCTACATATTTACCAGTCTCTCGAGCTAAAACATGCCTATAGTGACATAAGCATGAAAACGAAACCATCATTGTGCCATTCAAGTACAATCATTAGTACTTTAAACCTGTTTTCTATGCTTCCATTTTCTAATTTCTAGAACGGAAACAATACAATTAATCGCCTGTACCATTATCCTTTTCCCTTCATTGAAAATAAAATTAACTCCTCTGCATCCTCTTACCTTTAGAGGACCTTGATCCCATGGTTTTTCAGAGTTGTTTAGATTTGCCGGAGGCTGATGATTAAGGATTTTGAGCTGTGTCTTATGTTTCTTTCAGTCATTTTGGATTCCTCAATTGACTGTTCTCTATTAAGTCCTGTACCCCTCTTTCTAAGATGGTTATTTAGAGTGATTAATTGTTGGTGGTGTGTCATGTTATCAGTCCGACAGAGTTCATGAGATGAGATTCCCTGATCAGGAGATTATACAGTTATTCCGTTTTTAAAATCGGTGGTCACTGTGTCCTTCATGGGTCAGTTCTGTTGCAACCTCGCAGAAACTGATGATGCGAAATAGTACAGTTTTTTAAAATCGTGTAATCATCCGATTGTTAAAAATGTACTACTACGTAATCAGTAATCACTGTATGAGGCAGTGTCTCCCATTCTCTGGGCACTGCTTCTGGTACCGATCTGCTGCTGTGTCAATCCCACAGCAGCCACATGACGGATGACACCATCATTACTTATGCAATCAAGTAAGTCAATAATGGGATAGTCCTCCATACTTAACTTTCATAAGATGGAACCAAACTCCAGTGATTGTCAAGGAAGGAGTACTTAGATGATTAAATACTGCCACGTGATTAACTCCCATGGAGTAATGGCCCTACTCCAGTCAAGAAGAACAACATCTTCATCGATTCAAATAAGGAATATATAATGAAAAATGATTGAGTAATGTCATGGTGGTGCATACTTAAATCCCACATGGAGTAGTCAGACTGGTCTCTTCCTGGAATAATGATTTTTTTTTATAAAATTAAATTGATAATTATTTAGCTGGCGTTTTATACTAACACTGACGAGATGGCACCAAAGTCCTAAAACTATCGCTGATGTAATGACCTATTTACAGAGCTAAATGATGAAGTAATGAGATGATATTACTTCGTCTACTCAAAAAATCTGACTCCAAAAGGGACTTAGGGTCCATAATATTACCTGTATTTCAAATATGTTAATTAAGTGATGAATTATTATTTAATTTCATAGTTTAACCGGTAAATAAGTAAGTATACTATTAGATGATGCGATGTTCTTGCACGATGGACTCCCCTAAGGAGGCTAAAAACTTTAGTGGTCACTGAATACATAATGACAGATTTTCATAATTCAATGAATAAATATTAATCTAGTGGATGGTGTTATATGCACGAAACCTAAAGATTGATCAATACTGAAGAGTCATTGAGTTCTTAATCATAGATTTGAACAATAAAGTGAATGAATGAAGAGATAATTTCTCATAATTCACCCCTAGACAGATATCAAAATGATATCAACATTGATTTAAATAAATAAATAATGAAATCACAAGAGACATTTTAACACCAACAAGGGGGCTCCAGACTCCACTCTTCCTGGAGTAGAAAAAGACAGATTTAAATCATGAAATCATCAGATTGTTAGATCGTCTGTCACACTTGAGTCACACAAGGTGGCACCACACTTCAGGGTTCACAGATTATATAATGAAACAATTTAATAATTACATCTTTACATATTTAAGTCGTTGAACTTTTTCGTATCATCAATACCTGGGCAGACTTGCCAGATATGAAAGCGGATGCTTTCATCACGGATTTATAATATTCCATCAGTTATTCGTCAGACAATCATACTTTCTTGCCTGGTGAATTCTGTAGGTCTGACATCCTCACCGGTGCCTGAATCTCTGTTGTGTTGCGGCAGGACCTGAGGTAATTGGCCCATTCCTGGCATACCAGTAGTAGCCAAAATGTTGATATCAGCTGAAAAGGTGGCTGCAGCAGGGGCATCAACAGCATAGCTGAGGGAGAGATGTTCTTCCGTGTTCTGAGTCGTCATCCTTTTGCCGGGTCTCGGTGATGGTGCCGACCTCCTAGTGCCACTACATCTTCTAGACATAGACCACAACCGATGTGAAGATGTGGAGGAAGAGCAAGTAGTCAACACCGAGACCACCATGCAGACCTTGGTAAAGTTCTTTTACTTCTCGGAGGGCACCATGCAATCTTCTGGACTCTATTGTCCAGCATTCCTAGTGGTCTGGAAGACGCATAGACATTCAGAACATGCTCTGCCCATGTCTACAAGTTTCCTAAATTGTCGCTCACAGATATTTGCAACCTAAAAATAATCGGGGTTGGCCTTGTCTGTCGTTTAAGTAATTTAAAGAATTAAATAAGTCAGTGATAGCTAACTGTCCCAATAAAGAGGTGATGTAGTATTTAACTGGCAGGGAGGTATGGCCAGACTCCAGTCATGAAGGATGTCATCATCATGGAGTCAATGAATCATAAAATGTGTAGATATTGCACATTAAGTCCACAAGAGGGAGCTTTACAGGTCTCTTCATGGAATGGAGGATTGTTGTCTACATAAGTATACAAATGTTTATATTATCTTGGGGATTAACACAGATTGTCAATTTAAATTCATTAATTATGTAATTAGATGACCTGTGGCACCAGATCATGTGTCACGAACGATATAATCATTGTTTTATCTAATTAAATAATAAAATAATGACTTCATGTAACATCATCCACTTTCCTAGGTGGCTCCAAACCAGGCTCATTAATGATGCTGTCGTGATTAATTTAAATATTTTAACTACATAATTGATATTAAGATGGTCTATAATAATTGCCTCCCACATCGTGTCACCGCAATCCACTGATCATGGATTATCTAATGTCCTATTTTAACAATGAAATAACCACATAATGAGAGGATGAAATGGTCTGCCATGCTCCACACAATTGAGTCTCAGTTGACTCCCACATGATTGTGGGAAACTCCCAGATCCATCCCTTATTTAATCTCAGAGCACAGAAGGAACATGTTTAAATGCTGAACTGTAATGGTGTATGCAGGGTTTTTAGAAGATATCACATATTTAATGTTGGACGGCTGCCTCAAAAGAGATGGACTGAAATCTAATAATCGCTAAGTCTACTCTAACAAACGGATTATCACCTTCGTGAAGGAAGTCAACAATGTCAAACTCACCTTTTTGATGAATAATCCTGAGTCTTATTATCTTTTACTTCTGAGGAGAGAGAGTATTCATAAACAGAAGACTCTGAACTGTTTCTCCACAGACTCTGTCCTCTGATGATTAGGTAATCTTGCATTTGGAAACCAGTAAATGCTGTAGGCACACTTCCAGAGGTATGGCTATGACTTGGTTAGGCGAATCAAATGCTATCATGAATAGTTTTAGGAGATAGATATCTTGGCAGACTGTAATGTCCCATGATAACACTTTCTCGAAGCTGCTCTCTCGTCCTTGGCCCATGATACCAGGATACAGAATGCAAGGAGGGTTGCCAGGCAACATTTATGAACCAACATTCTGTCACATTCTAGTGCCCCTCCCACAGGCTTAAAGGAGTATACCCACCGATGAAGTAACCCTACAGCCTCACTGAGTTTCTCACAAAAACAAAGCAGGGCTCTTTCTTTTGAGTTCTACATATTTACCCGTCTCTCAAGCTACAACATGCCTATAGATACATAAGCATGAAAAAGAAAGCATCATTGTGCCATTCAAGTACAATGATGAGTATTTTAAACCTGTTTTCTATGCTTCAATTTGGTAATTTCTAGAATGGAAACAATACAGTTAATCGCCTCTATCATAATCCTTTTCTCTTTATTGAAAATAAAATAAACTCCTCTTCATCCTCTTACCACTAGAGGAGCTTGATCCCATGGTTTCTCAGAGATGTGTAGATTTGCATTAGGCTGATGATTAAGGATTTTGAGCACTGACTTATGTTTCTTTCAGTCATTTGGAATCCTCATTTGACTGTTCTCTATTAATTCCTGTACCCCGCTTTCTAAGATAGTTATTTAGAATTATTTATTGTTGGTGGTGTGTCATGTTATCAGCCCGACATTTCATTAGATGAGATTCCCTGATCAGGAGATTATACAGTTATTCCATTTTTAAAATCGGTGGTCATTGTGTCCTTCAAGGGTCAGTTCTGTTGCAACCTCGCAGAAACTGATGATGCGAAACAGTACAGTTTTTTAAAATCGTGTAATCATTCGATTGTTAAAAATGTACAACTGCGTAATCAGTAATCACTGTATGAGGCCGTGTCCCCCATTCTCTGGGCACTGCTTCTGGTACTGATCTCCTCCTGTGTCAATCCCACAGCAGCCACATGACGGATGACACCATCATTACTTACGCAATCAAGTAAGTTAATAATTAAATAGTCCTCCATACTCAACATTCATAAGATGGAACCAAACCCCAGTGATTGTCAAAGAAGGAGTACTTAGATGATTAAATACTGCCACGTGATTAACTCCCATGCAGGAATGGCCCTACTCCAGTCAAGAAATACAACATCTTCATGGATTCAAATAATTAATATGTAATGAAAAATAATTGAATAATGTCATAGTGGTGCATACTTAAATCCCACTGGAGTAGTCAGACTGACCTCTTCCTGGAATAATGATTTATTTATAAAATTAAATTGACAATTAATTAGCTGGAGTTTTAAATTAACACTGAAGAGATGGCTCCAAAGTCCTAAAACTATCACCGACGTAATGACCTACTTACAGAGCTAAATGATGAAGTAATGAGATGATGTTACATCGTCTACTCACAAAATCTGACTCCAAAAGGGACTTAGGGTCCACAACACTACCTGTATTTCAAATACATTAATTAAATGATGAATTATTATTTAATTTCATAGTTTAACAGGTAAATAAGTAAGTGTACTATTAGATGATGCTATGTTCTGGCACGATGGACTCCCCTAAGGAGGCTAAAATCTTCACTGGTCACTGAATACGTAAAGACAGATTTTCATAATTCAATGAATAAACATTAAAATAGTGGATGGTGTTTTATGCGCGAAACCTAAAGATCGATCAATACTGAAGAGTCATTGAGTCCTTAATCATAGATTTGAACAATAAAATGAATGAATGAAGAGATAATTTCTCATAATTCACCCCTAGGGAGATAACAAAATGATATCAACATTTATTTCAATAAATAAATAATGAAATCACAAGAGACATTTTAACACCAACAAGGGAGCTCCAGACTCCACTCTTCCTGGTGTAGAAAAGACAGATTTAAATCATGAAAGCATCAGATTGTTAGATCGTCTGTCACATTTGAGTCACACAAGGTGGCACCACACTTCAGGGTTCACAGATTATATAATTAAACAATTTAATAATTACATCTTTACATATCTAAGTCGTTGAACTTTTTCATATCATCAATTCCAGGGCAGACATGCCAGATATGAAAACAGAGGCTGTCATAACGGATTTTTAATATTCCATCAGTTATTCGTCAGATAATCATACTTTCTTGCCTGGTGAATTCTGTAGGTCTGACATCCTCACCGGTGCCTGAATCTCTGTTGTGTTGCTGCAGGACCTGAGGTAATTGGCCCATTCCTGGCATACCAGTAGTAGCCAAAATGTTGGTATCAGCTGAAAAGGTGGCTGCAGCAGGGGCATCAACAGCATAGCTGAGAGACAGATGTTCTTCTGTGTTCTGAGTCATCATCCTTTTGCCAGGTCTCGGTGATGGCGCCGACCTCCTAGTGCCACTACATCTTCTAGACGTAGACCCCAACAGATGTGAAGATGTGGAGGAAGAGCAAGTAGTCAACACCCAGACCACCATGCAGACCTTGGTAATGTTCTTGTTCTTCTCGGAGGGCACCACGCAATCTTCTGGACTCTATTCTCCAGCATTCCTAATGGTCTGGAAGACGGAAAGACATTCAGAAAATGCTCTGCCCATGTGTACAAGTTTCCTAATTTGTCGCTGACAGATATTTGCAACCTAAAAATAATCGGTGTTGGCATTGTCTGTCGTTTAAGTAATTTAAAGAACTAAATAAGTCAGTGATAGCTAACTGTCCCAATAAAGAGGTGATGTAGCATTTAACTGGCAGCGAGGTATGGCCAGACTCCAGTCATGAAGAATGTCATCATCATCCATTGAAACCATGAATCATAAACGGTGATGATATTGCACATTAACGCCACAAGAGAGAGCTTTAAGGGTCTCTTCATGGAATGGACAATTTCTGGTTTACATAATTACACACATATTTACATTATTTTGGGGATTAACAAGGATTGTCAATTTAAATACATTAATTATGTAATTAGATGATCTGTGGTATCAGATTCCAGGGGTCATGGACAATATAATCATTGTTTTATAATTAAATAATCAAATAATGAGTTCATGTAACATCATCCTCTTCCCTAAGGTGGCTCCAAACCAGGCACATGAACGATGCTGTCGTTATTAATTTAAATATTTTAACTATATAATTGATATTAAGATGGTCTATGATAATTGCCTCCCACATCGCTTAACCACAATCCACTGATCATGGATTATCTAATGTCCTATAGTAATAATCAAATAACAACATAATCAGAGGATGAAATGGTCTGCCATTCTCCACACAATTTTCTCTCAGTTGCCTCCCACATGATTGTGGGAAACTCCCAGGTTCATCCCTTATTTAATCGCAGAGCACAGTACTAACATGTTTAAATGCTGAACTGTCATTGTGTATGCAGGGTTTTTCGAAGATATCACATATTTAATGTTGGCCGGCTGCCTCAAAAGTGATGGACTGAAATCTAATAATCGCTAAGTCTACTCTAACAAACGGATTATCACCTTCCTGAAGGAAGTCACCAATGGCAAACTCACCTTTTTGATGAATAATCGTAGTCTTATTATCTTTTGCTCCATAGTTTTACTTCTGAGGAGAGAGAGTATTCATAAACAGAAGACTCTGAAATGTTTCTCCACAGACTACATTCTCTGATGATTAGGTAATCTTTAATTTGGTAACGAGTGAAAGCTGTAGGCACACTTCCAGAGTTGTGGTTATGACTTGTTTAGGCGAATCAAATGTTGTCATTAAAATTTTAGGAGATAGTTATCTTGGGAGACTGTAATGTCCCATGATAACACTTTCTCCAAGCTGCTCTCTGGCCCATGATACCAGGATACAGAATGCAAGAGGGTTGCCAGGCAACATTTATGAACCAACATTCTGTCACATTCTAGTGCCCCTCCCACATGCTTGAAGGAGGTATACCCACCGATGAACTAACATTACAGCCTCACTGAGTTTCTCACAAAAGAAAAGCAGGGCTCTTTCTTTTGAGTTCTACATATTTACCAATCTCTCAAGCTACCACTTGCCTATAGTGACATAAGCATGAAAACGAAAGCATCATTGTGCCATTCAAGTACAATGATGAGTATTTTAAAACTGTTTTCTATGCTTCAGTTTTCTAATTTCTAGAACGGAAACAATATAATTAATCGCCTGTACCATAATCCTGTTCCCTTCATTGAAAATAAAATTAACTCCTCTTCATTCTCTTACCTTTAGAAGAGCTTAATCCCATGGTTTCTCAGAGTTGTTTAGATTTGCATTAGGCTGATGATTAAGGATTTGAGCAGTGTCTTAAGTCTCTTTCAGTTATTTTGGATTCCTCAATTGACTGTTCTCTAATAAGTCCTGTACCCCGCTTTCTAATATGCCTATTTAGAGTGATATATTGTTGGTGGGGTGTCATGTTACGAGCCCGACAGAGTTCAATAGATGACATTCCCTGATCAGGAGATTATTCAGTTATTCCATTTTTAAAATCAGTGGTCACTGTGTCCTTCATGTGTCAGTTCTGTTGCAACCTCTCAGAAACTGATGATGGGAAACAGTACAGTTTTTTTTTTTAAATCGTGTAATCATTCGATTGTTAAAAATCTACTATTACATAATCAGTAATCACCATATAAGGCAGTGTCCCCCATTTTCTGGGCACTGCTTCTGGTACCGATCTTCTGCTGTGTCAATCCCTCAGCAGCCAAATGACAGATGACACCATCATGACTTACGCAATCTAATAAGTTAATAATTGGATAGTCCTCCATACTTCACTTTCATAAGATGGAACCAAACTCCAGTGATTGTCAAGGAAGTAGTACTTACATAACTAAATAATTGCACATGAGTAACTTCCATGGAGGAATGGCCCAACTCTAGTCAAAAGAACAATATCTTCATCGATTTAAATAATTAATATATAATGAAATATGATTGAATGATGCCATGGTGTTGCATTCTTAAATCCCACATGGAGTAGTCAGACTGATATCATCCTGGAATAATGATGTTTTTAAAATAATTAAATTGATAATTATTTAGAGGGCCTTATATAGTAACACTGACGAGATGGCACCAAAGTCCTAAACCTATCGCTGATGTAAAGATCTATTTACATAGCTAAGTGGTGAAGTAATGAGATGATATTACATTATCAACTCCCAAAATCTGACTCCAAAAGGGACTTCTGGTCCATAACATTACCTGTATTTTAAATACATAAATTAAATGGTGAATTTTTACTTAATTTCCTAGTTTAACATTTAAAGAAGTAAGTGTAGTATTAGATGATGTGATGGTCTGGTACAATGGTCTCCCCTAAGGAGGCTCAAAACTCCAGTGATCACTGAATACATACTGACAGATTTTAATAATTAAATGAATAAACCTTAAACAAGTGGATGGTGTTTTATGCGTGAAGCCTAAATGATTGCTCAATAGTGAAGAGACATTTAATTCTTAACCATAGATTTGAACAAAAAATGAATGAATAAAGACATAATTTCTCATAGTTAACCCCTAGAGAGATAACAAAATGATATCAACATTGATTTAAATAAAGAAATGAAGAAAGATAGAAAGAAAGATAGATAGATTGAGAGAAAGAACTCACAAGATACAATTTAACACCTACAAGTTGGATCCAGACTCCACTCATTCCTGGAGTAGAAAAAGACAGATTTGAATAATGAAATAATCAGATAGTTAGATCGTCTGTCACACTTGAGTCACACAAGGTTGCGCCAAACTTCAGGGATCACAGATTTTATAATGAAAGAATTTAATAACTACATCTTTAAATATGTAAGCCATTGACCTTTTTTTGTATCATCAATTCCTGGGCAGACTTGCCAGGTATGAAACTGTATGCTGTCATCACGCATATTTAAATGCCATCAGTTATTCGTCAGATAATCATACTGTCTTGGCTGATGAATTCTGTTGGCCTGACATCATCACAAGCACCTGAATCTCTGTTGTGGTGCGGCGGGACGTGAGATAATGGGCCCAATCCTGGCATACCAGTAGTAGCCACAATGATGATAGCAGCTGAAAAGTGGGCTGCAGCAGGTGTATCACCAGCATAGCTGAGAGAGAGATATTCTTCTGTGTTCTGAGTCATCATCCTTTTGCCAGGTCTCGGTGATGGTGCCGACCTCCTAGTGCCACTCCTTCTCATGTTAGATCACAACCGATGTGAAGATGTGGAGGAAGAGCAGGTAGTCAACACCAGACCACGATGCCGGCCTTGGTGAAGTACTTGTACTTCTGGGAGGGCACCGTGCAACCTTCTGGACTCAATCATCCAGCATCCCTCGTACTCTGGGTGATGCTCTGGCCATTTCTACAACTTTCCTAACCTTGTCCATGACAGATATTTGCACCCTAACCGTATTCGGTGATGGCACTGTCTGTCGTTTACACAATTTAAAGAATTAAATAAGTCAGTAATGGGTAAATGTCACAATAAATAGGGGATGTAGTATGTTACTGGCAGGGAAGCATAGCCAGACTCCAGGCAAGAAGGATGTCATCATCATCAATTGAGTCAATGAATCATAAAATGTGATGATATTGCACATTAACTCCACAAAGGGGAGCTTTACAGGTCTCTTCATGGAATGGAGGATTGTTGTTTACAGAACTATACAAATATTGACATTATCTTGGGGATTAACACAGATTGTCAACTTACATACATTAATTATGTAATTAGATGATCGGTGGCACCAGATTCCTGGTGTCATGGACGATATAATCATTGTTTTATATAATTAAATAATCAAATAATGAGTTCATGTAACATCATCCACTTCCCTAAGGTGGCTCCAAACCAGGCTCATGAACGATGCTGTCGTGATTAATTTAAATATTTTAACTACATAATTTACATTAAGATGGTCTATAATAATTGCCTCCCACATCGCTTCACCACAATCCAATGATCATGGATTATCTAATGTCCTATTTTAATAATCAAATAACAACATAATAAGAGGATGAAATGGTCTGCCATACTCCACACAATTGACTCTCTGTTGCCTCCCACATGATTGTGGGAAACTCCCAGGTTCATCAGTTATTTAATCGCAGAGCAGAGTAGTAACATGTTGAAATGCTGAACTGTCATTGTGGATGCAGGGTTTTTAGATGATATCACATAATTAATGTTGGGCGGCTGCCTCAAAAGAGATGGACTGAAATCCAATAATCACAAAGTCTACTCTAACAAATGGATTATCACCTTCCTGAAGGAAGTCATCAATGGCAAACTCACCTTTTGATGAATAATTTTGAGTCTTATTTGTCTTTTGTTCCATAGTGTGACTTCTTAGGAGAGAGAGTATTCATAAACAGAAGACTTTGAACTGTTTCTCCACAGACTACGTTCTCTGATGATTAGGTAATCTTGAATTTGGCAACCAGTAAAAGCTGTAGGCACACCTCCAGAGGTGTGGCCATGACTTGTTTAGGCGAATTAAATGTTGTCATGAAAAGTTTTAGGAGATAGTTACCTTGGGAGACTGTATTGTCCCATGGTAACACTTTCTCGTAGCTGCTCTCTGGTCCTTGGCCCTTGATACCAGGATACAGAATGCAACAGTGTTACCAGGCAACATTTATAAACCAACATTCTGTCACATTCTAGTGCCCCTCCCACATGCTTAAAGGAGTATACCCACCGATGAACTAACCTTACAACCTCACTGAGTTTCTTACAAAAACAAAGCAGGGCTCTTTCTTTTGGGTTATACCTATTTACCAGTCTCTGAACCTACAACTTGCCTATAGTGACATAAGCATGAAAACTAAAGCATCATTGTGCCATTCAAGTACATTGATGAGTATTTTAAACCTGTTTTCTATGCTTCAGTTTTCTCATTTCTAGAATGGAAACAATACAATTAATTGCCTGTACCATAATCCTGTTCCCTTCATTGAAAATAAAATTAACTCCTCTGCATCCTCTTACAATTAGAAGAGCTTGATCCCTTGGTTTCTCAGAGTTGTTTAGATTTGCATTAGGCTGATGATTAAGGATTTTGAACAGTGTCTTCTGTTTCTTTCAGTCATTTTGGATTCCTCAATTGACTGTTCTCTATTAAGTCCTGTACCCTGCTTTCTAATATGGTTATTTAGAGTTATTTATTGTTGGTGCTGTGTCATGTTAACAGCCCGACAGAGTTCATTAGATGAGATTCCCTGATCAGGAGATTATTCAGTTATTCCATTTTTAAAATCGGTGGTCACTGTGTCCTTCATGGGTCAGTTCTTTTGCAACCTCTCAGGAACTGATGATGCGGAACAGTACAGTTTTTTTTTTTTTTAAATCGTGTAATCATTCGTTTGTTAATAATCTACTATTGCATAATCAGTAATCACTATATAAGGCAGTGTCTCCCATTCTCTGGCCACTGCTTCTGGTGCCGATCTCCTGCTGTGTCAATGCCACAGCAACCAAATGATGGATGACACCATCATTACTTATGCAATCAAATAAGATAATAATTGGATATTCCTCCATATTTAACTTTCAAAAGATGGAACCAAACTCCAGTGATTGTCATGGAAGTAGTACTTAGAAAATTCAATAAAGCCACGTGATTAACTCCCATGGAGGTTTGGCCTGACTCCAGTCAAGAAGAACAACATCTTCATCGATGTTAATAATTAATATATAATGAAAAATTATTAAAAAATGACATGGTGGTGCATACTTAAATCCCACATGGAGTAGTCAGACTGATCTCTTACTGGAATAATGATATTTTTAAAAAATTAAATTGAAAATTAACTAGTGGGCCTTTTATATTAACACTGATGAAGTGGCACCAAAGTCCTAAACCTATCGCTGATGTAAAGATCTATTTACATAGCTAAGTGCTGAAGCAATGAGATGACATTATATCATCAACTCCCAAAATCTGACTATAAACGGGACTTATGGCCCATAACATTACTTGTATTTTAAATACGTAAATTAAATGATGAATTATTACTTATTTTCCTAGTTTAACAAAGAAGTAAGTGTAGTATTAGATGACGTGATGGTCTGGTACAACGGTCTCCCCAAAGGAGGCTCAAAACTCCAGTGATCACTGAATACATAATGACAGATTTTCATAATTAAATGAATACACATTAAACAATTGGATGGTGTTTTTGCGTGAAGCCTAAAAGATTGCTCAATACTGAAGAGACATTGAGTTCTTCATAGATTTGAACAAAAAATGAATGAATGAAGAGATACTTTCTCATAATTCACCCCTAGAGAGATAACAAAATGATATCAACATAGATTTAAAT
Source organism: Phodopus roborovskii (assembly GCF_943737965.1). NCBI lineage: Eukaryota > Metazoa > Chordata > Mammalia > Rodentia > Cricetidae > Phodopus > Phodopus roborovskii. The sequence goes on from NW_026125613.1 coordinate 259,564, forward strand.
AAAGGAAGGAAGTAAGAAGAAAGAAAGAAAGAAAGAAAGAAAGAAAGGATGGAAGAAAGAAAGAAAGAAAGAAAGAATTCACAAGATACAATTTAACACCAACAAGGTGGTTCCCAGACTCCACTCTTCCTGGAGTAGAATAAGACAGATTTGAATAATGAAATAATCAGATAGTTAGATCGTCTGTCACACTTGAGTGTCACACAAGGTGGCGTCAATCTTCAGGGATCACAGATTATACATGAAAGAATTTAGTAATTAAATCTTTAAATATGTAAGCCGTTGACCTCTTTTTATATCATCAATTCCTTCGGAAGAATTGCCAGACATGAAAATGTATGGTGTCATCACGCATTTTTAAAATGCTATCAGTTAATCACACTGTCTTGCCTGATGAATTCTGTTGGCCTGACATCATCACATGCATCTGATTTTCTGTTTTGGTGCGGCCGGACGTGAGATAATGGGCCCAATCCTGGCGTAGCAGTAGTAGCCACAATGTTGGTAACAGCTGAAAAGATGGCTACAGCAGGGGCATCACCAGCATAGCTGAGAGAGAGATGTTCTTCCATGTTCTGAGTCGTCATCCTTTTGCCGGGTCACGGTGATGGTGCCGACCTCCTAGTGCCACTCCTTCTTCTCATGGTAGATCACAACCGATGTGAAGATATGGAGGAAGACTAATTAGTCAACACCCAGACCACCATTCTGGCCTTGGTGAAGTCCTTTTACTTATCGGAGGGCACCGTGCCACCTTCTGGACTCAATCACCCAGCATCCCTCGTACACTGGGAGATGCATAGATCATTCAGAAATGCTCTGCCCATGTCTACAACTTTCCTAACCTTGTCCCTGACAGATATTTGCACCCTAACGTAATCGGTGATGGCACTGTCTGTCGTTTACATAATTTAAAGAATTAAATAAGTCAGTAATAGCTAACTGTCACAATAAATAGGGGATGTAGCATTCTACTGGCAGGGAAGCATGGCCAGACTCCTGCATTAAGGATGTCATCATTTTCAATTGAGGCAATGAATCATAAAATGTGATGATATTGCACATTAACTCCACAAGAGGGAGCTTTACAGGTCTCTTCATGGAATGGAGGATTGTTGTTTACATAACTATAGACATATTTACATTATCTTGGGGATTGAAACAGATTTTCAATTCAAATACTTTAATTATGTAATTAGATGATATGTGGCACCAGATTCCAGGTTTTCATGGACGATATAATCATTGTTTTATATAATTAATTAATCAAATAATGAGTTCATGTGACATCATCCACTTCCCTAAGGTGGCCCCAAACCAGGCTCATGAACGATGCTGTCTTGATTAATTTAAATATTTTAACTTCACATTTGATATTAAGATGGTCTATAATAAATGCCTCCCACATCGCGTCACCACGATCCACTGATCATGGATTATCTAATGTCCTATTTTAATAATCAAATAACAACATAATCAGAGGATGAGTAGTCTGCCATACTCCACACAATTGACTATCTGTTGACTCCCACATGATTGTGGAAAACTCCCAGGTTCATCCCTTATTTAATAGCAGAGCAGAGTAGTAACACGTTTAAATGCTGAACTGTCATTTTGTATGCAGGGTTTTTAGAAGATATCACATATTTAATGTTGTACGGCTGCCTCAAAAGAGATGGACTGAAATAAAATAATCACTAAGTCTACTTTAACAAATGGATTTTCACCTTCCTGAAGGAGGTCAACAATGGCAAACTCACCTTTTGATGAATAATTGTGTCTTTTTATCTATTGTTCCATTGTTTTACTTCTTAGGAGAGAGAGTATTCATAAACAGAAGACTTGGAACTGGTTCTCCACAGACTATGTTTTCTGATGATTAGGTAATCTTGAATTTGGTAACCAGTAAAAGCTGTAGGCACACTTCCAGAGGTGTGGGTATGTGTTGTTTAGGCGAATCAAATGCTGTCATTAAAAGTTTTAGGAGATAGTTATCTTGGGAGACTGTAATATCCCATGATTACACTTTCTCAAAGCTCCTCAGTGGTCCTTGGCCCACGATACCAGGATACAGAATGTAAGGAGGGTTGCCAGGCAACATTTATGAACCGACATTCTGTCACATTCTAGTGCCCCTCCCACATGCTAAAAGGAGTATACCCACTGATGAACTAAACTTACAGCCTCACTGATTTTCTCACAAAAACAAAGCAGGACTCTTTCTTTTGAGTTCTCCAGATTTACCATTCTTTCAAGCTACAACATGCCTATAGTGACATAAGCATGAAAACGAAAGAATCATTGTGCCATTCAAGTACAATGATGAGAATTTTACTCTTGTTTTCAATTCTTCAATTTGCTAATTTCTAGAATGGAAACAATACAGTTAATCGCCTCTACCATAATCCTTTTCTCTTTATTGAAAATAAAATAAACTCCTCTTCATCCTCTTACCATTAGAGGAGCTTCAACCCATGGTTTCTCAGAGTTGTTTAGATTTGCATTAGGCTGATGATTAAGGATTTTGAGCAGTGTCTTATGTTTCTTTCAGTCATTTTGGATTCCTCAATTGACTGTTCTCTATTAAGTCCTGTACCCCGCTTTCTGAGATGGTTATTTAGAGTTATTTATTGTTGGTGGTGTGTCATGTTATCAGCCCGACAGAGTTCATGAGATGAGATTCCCTGATCAGGAGATTATACAGTTATTCCGTTTTTAAAATCGGTGGTCACTGTGTCCTTCATGGGTCAGTTCCGTTGCAACCTCGCAGAAACTGATCATGCGAAACAGTACAGTTTTTTAAAATCTTGTAATCATTCGATTGTTAAAAACGTACTACTACGTAGTCAGTAATCACTGTATGAGGCAGTGTCACCCGTTCTCTGGGCACTGCTTCTGGTACCGATCTGCTGCTGTGTCAATCCCACAGCAGCCACATGACGGATGACACCATCATTACTTACGCACTCAAGTAAGTTAATAATGGGATGGTCCTCCATACTTAACTTTCATAAGATGGAACCAAACTCCAGTGATTGTCCAGGAAGGAGTACTTAGATGATTAAATACTGCCACGTGATTAACTCCCATGGAGGAATGGCCCTACCCCAGTCAAGAAGAACAACATCTTCATCGATTCACATAATGAATATATAATGAAAAATGATTGAGTAATGTCATGGTGGTGCATATTTAAATCCCACATGGAGTAGTCAGACTGGTCTCTTCCTGGAATAATGATTTATTTATAAAATTAAATTGATAATTAATTAGCTGGCGTTTGATACTATCACTGACGAGATGGCACCAAAGTCCTAAAACTATCGCTGATGTAATGACCTATTTACAGAGCTAAATGAGGAAGTAATGAGATGATGTTACTTCGTCTACTCACAAAATCTGACTCCAAAAGGGACTTAGGGTCCATAACATTACCTGTATTTCAAACACGTTAATTAAGTGATGAATTATTATTTAATTTCCTAGTATAACCGGTAAATAAATAAGTGTACTAATAGATGATGCTATGTTCTTGCACGATTGACTCCCCTAAGGAGGCTAAAAATTTTAGTGGTCACTGAATACATAATGGCAGATTTTCATAATTCAATGAATAAATATTAAACTAGTGGATGGTGTTATATGCACGAAACCTAAAGATTGATCAATACTGAAGAGTTATTGAGTTCGTATACATACATTTTAACAATAAAATGAATGAATGAAGGGATAATTTCTCATAATTCACCCGTAGAGAGATAACAAAATAATATCAACATTGATTTTAATAAATAAATAATGAAATCACAAGATACATTTTAACACCAACAAGGGGGCTCCAGATTCCACTCTTCCTGTAGTAGAAAAAGACAGATTTAAATAATGAATGCATCAGATTGTTAGATCGTCTGTCATACTTGAGTCATACAAGGTGGCACCACACTTCAGGGTTCACAGATTATATAATGAAACAATTTAATAATTACATCTTTACATATCTAAGTCGTTGAACTTTTTCATATCATCAATTCCAGGGCAGACTTGCCAGATATGAAAACGGATGCTGTCATCACGGATTTTTAATATTCCATAAGTTAATCGTCAGATAATCATACTTTCTTGCGTGGTGAATTCTGTTGGCCTGACATCCTCACCGGTGCCTGAATCTCTGTTGTGTTGCGGCAGGACCTGAGGTAATTGGCCCATTCCTGGCATACCAGTAGTAGCCAAAATGTTGATATCAGCTGAAAAGGTGGCTGCAGCAGGGGCATCAACAGCATAGCTGAGAGTGAGATGTTCTTCCGTGTTCTGAGTCGTCATCCTTTTGCCAGGTCTCGGTGATGGTGCCGACCTCCTAGTGCCTCTACATCTTCTAGATGTAGACCACAACCGATGTGAAGATGTGGAGGAAGAGCAAGTAGTCAACACCCAAACTGCCATGCAGACTTTGGAAAAGTTCTTGTACTTCTCGGAGGGCACCATGCAATCTTCTGGACTCTATTGTCCAGCATTCCTAGTGGTCTGGAAGACGCATAGACATTCAGAAAATGCTCTGCCCATGTCTACAAGTTTCCTAATATATCGCTGACAGATATCTGCAACCTAATAATAATCGGTGTTGGCATTGTCTGTCGTTTAAGTAATTTAAAGAATTAAATAAGTCAGTGAGAGCTAACTGTACCAATAAAGAGGTGATGTAGCATTTAATTGGCTGGGAAGTATGGCCAGACTCCTGTCATGAAGAATGTCATCATCATCCATTGAAACCATGAATCATAAACTGTGATGATATTGCTCATTAACGCCACAAGAGGGAGCTTGACGGGTCTCTTCATGGAGTGGACAATTTTTGTTTTACATAATTACACACAGATTTCCATTATCTTGGGGATTAACACAGATTGTCATTTTAAATACATTAATTATGTAATTAGATGATCTGTGGCACCAGATTCCAGGTGTCATGGATGATATAATCATTGTTTTGTATAATTAAATAATCAAATAATGAGTTCATGTAACATCATCCACTTCCCTAAGGTGGCTCCAAACCAGGCACAGAGGCTGTCGTGATTAATTTAAATATTTTATCTATATAATTGATATTAAGATGGTCTATGATACTTGCCTCCCACATCGCATAACCACAATCCACTGATCATGGATTATCTAATGTCCTATTTTAATAATCAAATAACAACTTAATCAGAGGATGAAATGGTCTTCCATTCTCCACACAATTTTCTCCCAGTTGCCTCCCACATGATTGTGGGAAACTCCCAGGTTCATCCCTTATTTAATCGCAGAGCACAGTAGTAACATGTTCACATGCTGAACTGTCATTGTGTATGCAGGGTTTTATTTAATGTTGGAAGGCTGCCTCAAAAGAGATGAACTGAAATCTAATAATCTCTAAGTCTACTCTAACAAACAGATTATCACCTTCCTGAAGGAAGACAACAATGTCAAACTCACCTTTTTGATGAATAATCGTAGTCTTATTATCTTTTGCTCCATAGTTTTACTTCTGAGGAGAGAGAGTATTCATAAACAGAAGACTCTGAACTGTTTATGCACAGACTGTGTTCTCTGATGATTAGGTAATCTTGAATTTGGTAACCAGGAAAAGCTGTAGGCACACTTCCAGAGGTGTGGCTATGACTTGGTTAGGCGAATCAAATGCTGTCATGGAAAGGTTTAGGAGATATTTATCTTGGCAGACTGTAATGTGCCATGATAACACTTTCTCGAAGCTGCTCTCTCGTCCTTGGCCCACGATACCAGGATACAGAATGCAAGGAGGGTTGCCAGGCAACATTTATGAACCAACATTCTGTCACATTCTAGTGCCCCTCCCACAGGCTGAAAGGAGTATACCCACCGGTGAACTAACCCTACAGCCTCACTGAGTTTCTCACAAAAACAAAGCATGGCTCTTTCTTTTGAGTTCTACATATTTACCCGTCTCTCAAGCTACAACATGCCTATAGTGACATAAGCATGAAAACGAAAGAATCAGTGTGCCATTCAAGTACAATGATTTATATTTTACTCTTGTTTTCAATTCTTCAATTTGCTAATTTCTAGAATGGAAACAATACAGTTAATCGCCTCTATCATAATCCTTTTCTCTTTATTGAAAATAAAATAAACTCCTCTTCATCCTCTTACCATTAGAGGAGCTTGATCCCATGGATTCTCAGAGTTGTTTAGATTTTCATTAGGCTGATGATTAAGGATTTTGAGCAGTGTCTTATGTTTCTTTCAGTCATTTTGGATTCCTCAATTGACTGTTCTCTATTAAGTCCTGTACCCCGCTTTCTAAGATGGTTATTTAGTGTTATTTCTTGTTGGTGGTATGTCATGTTATCAGCCCGACAGAGTTCATGAGATGAGATTCCCTGATCAGGAGTTTATACAGTTATTCTGTTTTTAAAATCGGTGGTCACTGTGTCCTTCATGGGTCAGTTCTGTTGCAACCTCGCAGAAACTGATGATGCGAAATAGTACAGTTTTTTAAAATCGTGTAATCATTCGATTGTTAAAAACGTACTACTACGTAATCAGTAATCACTGTATGAGGCAGTGTCCCCCGTTCTCTGGGCACTGCTTCTGGTACCTATCTGCTGCTGTGTCAATCCCACAGCAGCCACATGACGGATGACACCATCATTACTTACGCACTCAAGTAAGTTAATAATGGGATGGTCCTCCATACTTAACTTTCATAAGATGGAACCAAACTCCAGTGATTGTCCAGGAAGGAGTACTTAGATGATTAAATACTGCCACGTGATTACCTCCCATGGAGGAATGGCCGTACTCCAGACAAGAAGAACAACATCTTCAACGATTCAAATAATGAATATATAATGAAAAATGATTGAGTAATGTCATGGTGGTGCATATTTAAATCCCACATGGAGTAGTCAGACTGGTCCCTTCCTGGAATAATGATTTATTTATAAAATTAAATTGATAATTAATTAGCTGGCGTTTGATACTATCACTGACGAGATGGCACCAAAGTCCTAAAACTATCGCTGATGTAATGACCTATTTACAGAGCTAAATGATGAAGTAATGAGATGATGGTACTTCGTCTCCTCACAAAATCTGACTCCAAAAGGGACTTAGGGTCCATAACATTACCTATATTTCAAACACGTTAATTAAGTGATGAATTATTATTTAATTTCCTAGTTTAACCGGTAAATAAGGAAGTGTACTAGTAGATGATGCGATGTTCTGGCACGATGGACTCCCCTAAGGAGGCTAAAAATTTTAGTGGTCACTGAATACATAATGACAGATTTTCATAATTCAATGAATAAATATTAAACTAGTGGATGGTGTTATATGCACGAAACCTAAAGATTGACCAATACTGAAGAGTCATTGAGTTCTTAGTCATAGATTTGAACAATAAAATGAATGAATGGAAAGATAATGTCTCATAATTCACCCCTAGACAGATAACAAAATGAGATCAACATTGATTTAAATAAATAAATAATGAAATCACAAGAGACATTTTAACACCAACAAGGGGGCTCCAGACTCCACTCTTCCTGGAGTAGAAAAAGACAGATTTAAATAATGAAAGCATCAGATTGTTAGATCGTCTGTCACACTTGAGTCACACAAGGTGGCACCACACTTCAGGGTTCACAGATTATATAATTAAACAATTTAATAATTACATCTTTACATATCTAAGTCGTTGAAATTTTTCGTATCATCAATTCCTGGGCAGATTTGCCAGATATGAAAACGGATGCTGTCATCACAGATTTTTTTAATATTCCATCAGTTAATCGCCAGATAATCATACTTTCTTGCGTGGTGAATTCTGTTGGCCTGACATCCTCACCGGTGCCTGAATCTCTGTTGTGTTGCGGCAGGACCTGAGGTAATTGGCCCATTCCTGGCATACCAGTAGTAGCCAAAATGTTGATATCAGCTGAAAAGGTGGCTGCAGCAGGGGCTTCAACAGCATAGCTGAGAGTGAGATGTTCTTCCGTGTTCTGAGTCGTCATCCTTTTGCCAGGTCTCGGTGATGGTGCCGACCTACTAGTGCCGCTACATCTTCTAGATGTAGACCACAACCGATGTGAAGATGTGGAGGAAGAGCAAGCAGTCAACACCCAGACCACCATGCAGACCTTGGAAAAGTTCTTGTACTTCTCGGAGGGCACCATGCAATCTTCTGGACTCTATTGTCCAGCATTCCTAGTGGTCTGGAAGATGCATAGACATTCAGAAAATGCTCTGCCCATGTCTACAAGTTTCCTAATTTGTCGCTGACAGATATCTGCAACCTAATAATAATCGGTGTTGGCCTTGTCTGTCGTTTAAGTAATTTAAAGAATTAAATAAGTCAGTGAGAGCTAACTGTCCCAATAAAGAGGTGATGTAGTATTTAACTGGCAGGGAGGTATGGCCAGACTCCAGTCATGAAGGATGTCATCATCATGGAGTCAATGAATCATAAGATGTGTAGATATTGCACATTATCTCCACAAGAGGGAGCTTTACATGTCTCTTCATGGAATGGATGGTTGTTGTCTACATGAGTATACAAATGTTTACATTATCTTGTGGATTAACACAGATTGTCAATTTAAATTCATTAATTATGTAATTAGATGATCTGTGGCACCAGATCAGGTATCATGGACGATATAATCATTGTTTTATCTAATTACATAATCAAATAATGAGTTCATGTAACATAATCCACTTTCCTAGGTGGCTCCAAACCAGGCTCATGAACGATGCTGTCGTGATTAATTTAAATATTTTAACTACACAATTGATATTAAGATGTTCTATAATAATTGCCTCCCACATCGCGTCACCGCAATCCACTGATCATGGATTATCTAGAGTCCTATTTTAATAATCAAATAACAACATAATGAGAGGATGAAATGGTCTGCCATGCTCCACACAATTGCCTCTCAGTTGACTCCCACATGATTGTGGGAAACTCCCAGGTTCATCATCCCTTATTTAATCGCAGAGCAGAGTAGGAACATGATTAAATGCTGAACTGTCATTGTGTATGCAGGGTTTTTAGAAGATATCACATATTTAATGTTGGGCGGCTGCCTCAAAGAGATGGACTGAAATCCAATAATCACTAAGTCCACTCTAACAAACGGATTATCACAATCCTGTAGGAAGTCAACAATGGCAAACTCACCTTTTGATGAATAAATGTGAGTCTTATTATCTTTGTGTCCATAATATTACTTGTTAGGAGAGAGAATTCATAAACAGAAGACTTTGAACTGTTTGTCCACAGACGATGCTCTCTCATGATTAGGTAATCTTGAATTTGGTAACCAGTAAAAGCTGTAGGCACACTTCCAGAGATTTGGCTGTGACTTGGTTAGGCGAATCAAATGCTGTCATTGAAAGTTTTTGGAGATAGTTATCTTGGGAGACTGTAATGTCCCATGACAATTCTTTCTCGAAGCTGCTCTCTGGTCCTTGGCCCATGCTACCAGGATACAGTATGCAAGCAGGGTTGCCAGGCAACATTTATGAACCAACATTCTGTCACATTCTAGTGCCCCTTCCACATGCTAAAAGGAGCATACCCACCGGTGAACTAACCCTACAGCCTCACTGAGTTTCTCACAAAAACAAAGCAGGGCTCTTTCTTTTGAGTTCTACATATTTACCCGTCTCTCAAGCTACAACATGCCTATAGTGACATAAGCATGAAAAAGAAAGAATCATTGTGCCATTCAAGTACAATGATGAGTATTTTACTCTTGTTTTCAATTCTTCAATTTGCTAATTTCTAGAATGGAAACAATACAGTTAATCGCCTCTACCATAATCCTTTTCCCTTTCTTGAAAATAAAATAAACTCCTCTTCATCCTCTTACCTTTAGAGGAGCTTGATCCCATGGTTTCTCAGAGTTGTGTAGATTTGCATTAGGCTGATGATTAAGGATTTTGAGCAGTGTCTTATGTTTCTTTCAGTCATTTTGGATTCCTCAATTGACTTTTCTCTATTAAGTCCTGTATCCTGCTTTCTAATATGGTTATTTAGAGTGATTAATTGTTGGTGGTGTGTCATGTTATCAGCCCGACAGAGTTCATTAGATGAGATTCCCTGATCAGGAGATTATTCAGTTATTCCATTTTTAAAATCAGTGGTCACTGTGTCCTTCATGGGTCAGTTCTGTTGCAAACTCTCAGAAACTGATGATGTGAAACAGTACAGTTTCGTGTAATCATTCGATTGTTAAAAATCTACTATTACGTAATCAGTAATCACTGCATAAGGCAGTGTGCCCCATTCTCTGGGCACTGCTTCTGGTACCGATCTCCTGCTCTGTCAATCCCACAACAGCCACATGAGGGATGACACCATCATTACTTACGCAATCAAGTAAGTTAAAAATTGGATAGTCCTCCATACTTAACTTTTAAAAGATGGAACTATACTCCAGTGATTGTCAAGGAAGTAGTACTTAGATGATTAAATAATGCCACGTGATTAACTACCATGTAGGAATGGCCCGACTCCCGTCAAGAAGAACAACATCTTCATCGATTTAAATAATTAATATATAATGAAAAATGATTGAAAAATGACATGGTGGTGCACACTTAAATCCCACATGGAGTAGTCAGAATGATCTCTTCCTGGAATAATGATGTTTTTAAAAAATTAAAGTGAAAATTAATTAGTGGGCCTTTTATAGTAACACTGACGAGATGGCACCAAAGTCCTAAACCTATCGCTGATGTAAAGATCTATTTACACAGCTAAATGATGAAGTAATGAGATGATATTACATCATCAACTCCCACAATTTGACTCCAAAAGGGACTTATGGTCCATAACATTACCTGTATTGTAAATATGTCAATTAAATGATGAATTATTACCTAATATCCTAGTTTAACAGTTAAGGAAGCAAGTGTAGTATTAGATTATGTGATGGTCTGGTACAACGGTCTCCCCTAAGGAGGCTCAAAACTCCAGTGATCACTGAATACATAATGACAGATTTTCATAATTAAATGAATAAACATTAAACAAGTGGATGGTGTTTTATGCGTGAAGCCTAAATGATTGCTCAATACTGAATAGACATTGAGTTCTTAATCATAGATTTGAACAAAAAATGAATGAATAAAGAGATAGTTTCTCTCTCACTATAAGTGTGTGAGGTTTTATATGAGCTTTGAGTTTTAGTAGTGTTTCTTTTACGAATGTGGGTGACTTTGTATTAGGGGCATAGATGTTCAGAATTGAGACTTTGTGTTGATGGATTTCTGCTGAGGTGAATGTGAAATGACCGTCTTCATCTCTTTTGACTAATTTTGGTTTGAAGTCTAACTTGTTAGATATTAGGATATCTACGCCTGCTTGGTTCTTATTTCCATTTGAATGGAAAATCTTTTCCCAACCCTTTACCCTGAGGTAATGTCTATCTTTGAAGCTAAGATGTGTTTCTTGTATGCAGCAGAAGGATGGATTCTGTCTTCGTATACGTTCTGTTAGCCTGTGTCTTTTTATAGGTGAGTTAAGAGCATTAATGTTGAGGGTGAGTAAGGACTGTTGAGGGAGATGATCATGTGTCTTTTCATTTTCAGTTTGTTTATATAGTGATATATTTGATATATTTTCCTATGTGAATCCATCCCTGCAAGCCAGAGATGAAGCCTACTTGATCATGGTAGATGATTTCTCTGATATATTCTTAGATTCGGTCCTCCTGTATTTTCTTTAGTATTTTTGCATCAATGTACACGAGGGATATTGGTCTGTAATTTTCTCTCTTATTTGTGTCGTTGTGTGGATGGGAATCAAGGTGATTATAGCCTCAAAAAAGAGTTTGTTAATGTACCTTCTGTTTCTATTGTGTGCAACAATTTCAGGAGTATTAATATAGCTTTTCCATAAATTTTTGGTAGAATTCTTCACTGAAGAAGACATCTAGCTCTGGGATTTTTTATGTTGGAAGGCTTTTCTTTATTACTCCTACTTTGTTAGTTGTTATATGTCTATTCTTGATTTAATTTTGGTAAATAATAGTTATCCAGTAATTTGTAAATATCCTTTGAATTTTCAAATCTTGTGGAGTATAGGTTTTCAAAATATGACCTTAAAATTGTCTGGATTTCCTCAGTGTCTATTGTTACATACCACATTTTTTTTTCTGATTTTGTTAATTTCCATATTCTCTTTATGCTTTTTCGTAGGTTTGGATAAAAGTTTGTCTACCTTGTTAATTTTCTCAAAAAACCAACTCTTTGTAGCATTGATTTTTTTGTTTTGTTTTCCTGTGTTTTACTTTATTGTTTTTTGGAGACCCCATTTCTTTTTGGCTCTGCTGCCTGTCCCACAACTATATCTTGTAGAACAGGGTGGTTTGAACTCACAGAGATAAGCTTCCATATGCCTCCTGAGCACCAGCATTAAATGCATTTGCCACCACCACCCAGGTATTGGTTATCTTTTTAAATGTCTTCTTTAAACATATTACTGTTTTTATCTCTATTTTTCTGCACTCCTATGTTTCTTAGATTTTACTTATTTCATTCCTTTTCTCAAGTAATGCTGATTATTTATTTCTGTGTAGAGCAAAATGTCTTCTAACTGTGGCTTGTCTTATGCTGTGTAATTTAGAATTGTTTTGAACTCCCAATCCTGCTTCTCCTGTACAGTGTTGGGAAGAAAATCCTACACTTCGTTCCAGTTGGGCCCTTGCCTGGTCAGGGAGAAGGAAAATAGACCAGAAAATGGGTGAACTCCCAAGATCTTTGATTATTGTGGGGTCTTATAAATGAAGAGGGATTTGTGCAATGATTGAGTTCATGTCCCACTTGGATACTGGTGGAGTCACAGTGAAGAAAGGGAGAGGCAGGATGGAAGCTGAGATTTCCTTCTTCAACAGTAGTTGAGGTGAGCAATGTGGAATTAGGTAATCGTTCCTAGATAATCCATAATTGTCTTGGTGGGCAGTTTCTTGGAATCAACAGATGAGAGCTATCAAGATTCTGGATAGCGTAGAGACCTTATTATGTATACAATTTGCTAAAATTACAGTATTCAGGCAAAACCAGTCTCAGTGAACTCTTCAGGACTATGTAACAGGATTGTTATTTTTTTGTGGGTTTGGATGTACAGTCTGAGAGAAAATGTTGGAGAAATCCTTAGAGTGCTCTAATTAAAACCCCTAGTCTCTGGCCATGAAGCTATTTTCAGCTTTTCAAAATATTTTTTTTTAGATCATAACTACATCATATCCACATGTACTTTTCTGCCCACAAACCCTACCATGATTACTCAATGTTCTCTAATTCACAGCCTGGTTTTCTTAAACAGGAGTTTAACATTAAACACAGTGAATATTGGAAGGTGGCATACATTTGGCTGCAGTATTTCCCAGCTATGACGTCAATGGTTACTGGCCAGGAACAATGAGTGTGTAACAAAATGTGCAGACAAAGGACAGTGTGATTATCATAATGAGCAGCTTGACTTCCAGTACAGTAGAAGAATGTTTACTAAAACATTCTTCTGCTGGGTGGGTAGTGCAGAGCTACAAGGACTGTACAAACTGAGTCATTGATTTCTGATTCCCTGGCAGTGGGCTGCAAAATTTTAGGTCCAACTGGGTGATCACAGGCAATGCTAGACTCTGAAAAGTTTTCTTTCCATGATTCTCTTTTCCTTCTGATCTATCAAGTTGTAAGGAAGAACACAGGTTACATCATTCTGAGTGTAGGGTTTTCAAAGCAGATCTGCTCAGATGTCATTTCTGCAAAATTTGTGTGGACCATGAGACAGACTAGTGTTCTTTTGGTCCATGTGGTGAGCTGGGCAGTTACTCTTGTCTGTTGAGCCGTCCTCTCCATGTGTTTCTTGGCTTGGGGGAGACTCTGCAGCCCTGGCATGGGAAGATGTGCTGTTTATTATATAACTTTCCAGTGTGCACATGAATGCACTGTTGTTGGTGTGCAGTGGGGGCTGACACTGGAAAACTGAAGGTCTGATTTCTTGAAGTTCTGAATATTCCATTCCACGTTCAAGTTTGCCTTATAAATATTTTAGAAAGTAGTAAAAAATGGTGATGTGGATGTCTCTCAGCAATACAAGATTATAATGTTTTTAATTCTCTGCTACCAAGAATTCCAATACTGTGTTGAGTGAAGTTTAATTCTAGAGTACAAAATGAGTCTTTGTTCTGCAGGGATTTCTCAGATGTGTATGGTTTGGGGTAGGGAGTTAGGTGAAGGTCTTCATCTTGGGCTATAAATCACTTGGCAGGAAGCAGATTTTAAATTATTCTCCCATGTTGTTTGTGGAATGGGCATCAGTGGGGCTTGGTTTACCTGAATCCATAAAGGGGCATAAAGGTCTACAGAGCCATAGTAGAAGATAAGGTCCTTTTGCATAGAGAGCTCTAGAGCAGGGACATCCTATCTTTGGAATAGATATCCATAGCTGCAGGGTCAAAAGTGTTGAAGGGTCACTTTGACCTGATTTAATTGGGGTGTTGAAGTCTGTGTTTATTTAATCTCTTTACTCTTGGATTCATAGGTATTTGGATAACATTGGTCAAGATCACAATTTTTGTGGCTAAATTTCATTTGTACTTTATATTAATTGTTGATATATTTTGACCTTTGCTCTTGGGTTATTCTCCCTATCTCTTTTATTCTTTTACAAATAATATACTTATTTTATTGTTGTTGCTTTTTGGTAAGTATAAAAGTCATATTATGTCAGTTTGTGTATCGTGTTTTCATAATTCCACAGAGCTTTCTGAGTATTTCTAAAAAAAAATGTTACTGTGCCTCTGTAATCTGCATTTTGTTATTAATTGTTGTTCATTGTCATTGGATTGTATTCATTTCATGTTACAAAATTACCATATATAGCATCTTTAATTCTGATACTTCATGTTCCCAAAGACCATTATTTAGTTCTTTCTTTATTTTGCTTTTATTGTTAATCTGTGGAAGAGTTTTGGCTCATCAGATAAAACATGTTGTGTATCTTGGCAAGAGACTCAGCACATCTTTTGGGGGATGAACAGAGTTGAGATACTGACATTCAACTTCACATAATTATCTACATCCCATAACCTTTATACTTGCACAAGCCATTTTCTCTCAAACTCATACATAAAAAATATAGCAATAAACTTGATAAAATGGTAAAGATTAGTACAATCAATATTATTGCCATAAATTCTAGTATTGTACACTACAGTTTAGCTTTCACACACTGCACTTGAAATTGTAACGCTACTTCTAGCTATTCTTAATAATCAAATCCTGTATTCAGATATGCAATTAATGATGAAAGATCAGAGAAGCAGAGCAGCCAAGCCCTAGCTCTCACTTCTACTGAATCCTCAGACCAAAGGGCTGGGCTATTCTGACCCCAGGATTCTTCCCTCAGAAAACAATGAACTTTTGTCTTCTTCCCCCTTATATTTCTCTCTCCTCCAACCATTTCTACCTCCCAAGTTCAGGGATAAAGGAATGAGGCACCACTTGTCTCTCTTTCTCTTTTAGACTGGATCAATCTGGTGTAGCCTGGGGCAGCCAAGAAATTACAGAGATGCACCTGATTATGTCTCCCAAGTGCTGGGATTAAAGGTGTGCTCCACCATGGCCTGTCATCTATGGCTATCTAATGCATAGCTCCAAACTCTATTTTTAAAGCAAGTTTGTTTTTGTTTAGATATGTTTATGGTTGAAGAACAGCATCGTTTCAGTCTGCCTCATGTAATGATCTGTGCAAGCTCTGCACATTGCATGGAGGGAGAAAAAGTTTGTACTTGTGCACTGCAGGAACAGATCTGGGTCTTCTATTGGTGACATTGGTAAGTGACATTGAAATCTGTGTCTGACTAGGCAGTGGTGGCTTTTGCCTTTGATTACAGCACTCAGGAAGTAGATGGAAGTGGATATCTCTGAGTTTGAGGACAGCCTGGTACACAGAGTAAGTCCCAGGACAGCAGAGCCACAAAGGGAAACTCTATATCAAAGACCAAATAAATAAATAAATAAATAAATAAATAAATATTAGACAGTTAATCAAAAAAAGCTACAAGAAAACAAGAACAAGATTAATATTAATAATTAGGAAGGCATTCACCGGCACAGTTACTGAACAAGGCATAGGATGGCAGGAGCCACACTGGGAAATTCTGTCTCAAAAAAAAAAAAAAAAAAAACCAAACACCAAATAAGTTCCTATTTGAGAAGATCTCTGAAATGTCTAGGTATGGAGTAAAATCCAGGGCCAAAGGAGATGCTGGGCTTGCTCAGTCTTTAAGCACACTGTACCCTTGAGGAAGAGCTCTTGTCAATCAAGCCACACTAGCCAATCAGGTACACTGAGCCAACCCACCAGTCTCATGTCTGAAAGGAGACTTCCTGGAGTCATGCTGCAGGCTTGCTTTTATATCAGAATAGCCACCAGAGGATTGATTGCTGCTCTGTGAGTGCTGCTGTGGGGAATGGAGGAGAACAGAAGCTTCAGCATGGTGAGTGACAGGATTGGGAGGGTGGGATGGTGAGTCATTAAGGTCTGTTTTGCAGGCCCTCCCTGAGGAGGCTGGGCTGGAATGTGCTGCCACATTCAGTGATCTGTTAGGCCCATTTTGGTTCTGGCAGCTTCCCCAACAAGGGTGCAAAACAGGATTGCTTTTCCATGTGGGCTGCTTCTGAGGAAAGGATTTCGAATATGCACCACGGGGAATAAAGTTCTTTGTAGTCAGCTCCATTATGCTTTTGGTGCACATGGATGGCTAGTTACCAAAGAAGGAGAGGTTCAGTTTGTGCAGTGCCTTCCAGAAGTTCTGCCCTTCACATCTAACATTTAAGGGTCAGATCCATGCGGAGTTATTATCATTTTTTTTCCATCAAAATATCTTTTCTTCTGTTGTTAAAAAATAAATAAAAAGGTCTTAATTTACTTATCGATCCCAGATCCCTCTCCCTCCCATCCTCCTATTTCCCCCAGTGACCTCACCATCCCATCCCCCATACATTACTCTAGGAGGCTGAGTTCTTTAGGAGGACTCATCAAAATCTGTCAAGTCATTTGGGTTTGGCCCAAACCCTCCTCCTTGTCTCTAGGCTAAGGGAGTATGTACATTTGTAGTTAATTTTGTGAATTTTATGTATGCTCTAAATGGCATTCTTTTTCTTAATTTAACATATATATATATATGTGTGTGTGTGTGTGTGTGTGTGTGTGTGTGGGGGTGTGTGTGTGTGTGTGTGTGTGTGTATTGTTTGTGTTATAGCATGATCTGGAATTTTCTATGTGGAGCAAGCTAGCCCCAATCTCATAGAGAACTTCCTGCCTCTGTTTCCTAAGGGATAGTTTAAAACTAATGGAAAATACTAACATCTGTAAATGGCATTCTTGTATTGGATTACATTCTCCCACTGAGCTGTGATGTAGAGGAGTGGAATTGTTGATATAAAGGATTTACCAATTCTTGCAATATAGTGACTCACGAAAAAATATTTAGCTGAGATAGTGCTATCCCCAAATTTAAAAAAAAAAAAAAAAAAAAAAATGAGTTGTGTGCTAACCAGGCATGTTACAGAATAGGATGATAAAATACAAATTTGTTCCCCAGGATACTCCAGATATTTGGATCCAAACCATAGCAATGGAGAAACCAATGATTTACAAACCGCCAAGGTCCACCTCCATAACTTTGAGTAGGGCTTTTACAAGTTGTACAAGGGTGCCTTAATGGGTTCCAATGAGCATTAGGTGCTGATGTGCCATAAACATCTATTTTCTTCTAGAGAAAAATCATAGCTCTGTCATGTGGGCAAGATGAGCCCAGGTGACCACTATTTGAAAAGAAAACAGTGATGTGTTGAGAGCTGGACAAAGCAAGCAAGACTTTCTGTTTAGGTTTTCATTCATGGAGAATGGACATAGATTCTTCTGAAACCCAGAGCCAATAACACCCAGGGTTTCTAGATATTAGGATTTTTCCACCAGGTCCTGAGCTATTGAGAATAAAGTAGCACTCCTCTTTAAAACAAGGAAGATGCTTGGGAGAAAATGCAATTATCTGGGGCCAGTGTCTTTGTGGAGGGGTTGTTTCAGATCCTGATAACACAACTCTTCCCACCACATGGAGCTGTGGTTAGTAGGCCATTGGCCACTGTGGGCTTAGTTGGTAATGTTTTTGGGAATCCCTGTGTTCCCCTTGGACTGTACTTTTTGAGTATCTTTCTCCTGAGTTTGTCCCATTGAATGGTAACTCCTGCTGACTTCCTAGAATCTCCCATTTCCTTCCATTTCCTGTTGGAAGTAGTATACAAGAAGCTATTCCTCATAAAATACATACTTAGAATATGGCATGGCTTAAGCAATACCTCCCTATCCCAGCTTTCAACATTTCTTGGTTTTGCCTTCCCTTCTTTTCTCATCTTCTGACACTTCTCCCTCAGAACCCGCCAGTAAATTATGACCTGCTTTTTCATATTCCTCCAGGACTATGAAGTAATTATGGTGCTATATTTTCTGTTGAAAGCTTATATTGCCTTACTGGCCCAACTTGCAGTATCCTGTCACCATTTAATTTCCTCAAAAATAAAATAAAGTAACACCAAAATAACCATCTGTAACCATCTGTTGTAGTTTCTCTCCTGTTTGTTCTTTAGACAGAAATGAACACAATTTGTCATTACAGACATATTTCTTTATTTATTTCTTAAGTCTGTGGGCAATGTCCTTATGTCCTCTTGATTACCCCTTCTTAAATTAAGTGACTCTATATCCTCAGTGGGTTTTTTGGGACCAAGCTTCTTAAAAACTTGATTTGTGGATGCCCCTTATTTTTTCGGATATATTTAATAAACAGAACTCATTAATTTGTAACATTGTTCATTAAATTAAAATATAATTCTCTGAATGGTCGCAGAATATTAACCCCATTTGCACAGAGATCTAGACTATGCGGTGTCTCTCTTTGAAACAAATATCAGTAGATGGAGGGTCAGAAGGAGAACAGTTTAGGCATCCTTTTGAGTTAATTTTGTTAGAGTCTGTGTATTTAAGTTCTGAACACATAGAATCATGTGTAGCTGGGTAACATTGCACAAGATCTCAGTTTACCTGGATGAGTTTCTCTTGGTTTTTTGACAAAAAGTTGACACTATTTAACTCTTATTGTTCTTTTCTTTTTCTCTTCCTCCCCTTTGTTCTTTCCCTAATATTGTATACCTCTCAATCACTGAATCACTGCATGGTTGTTGTAGGTAGGGAAGCCATGCTGTGTCAATATATGTACTATGTTTTTCATAATCCTATTGCGATTCTAACTGATTCCCATTTGCATGAATTTTTGTAAACAGATATCATTTTAGAGGGTGTCAGGAATATAGTTTGCACTGTATTCAAGTCATGTTGCAAATTTATCATATACAGAATATGCATACTAATGCATCATGTTCTCAATGATTATTTTTTTAATTTTTTATTTATGAACTCTGTTTTATTCATGTTGTTTTCAATCTGGAAATCACATTTACTCTTTTGCCCAAAAAGAACAATGGGTTTGAAGGTGACTCAGCACATATTCTACTTGGGGATGACCTGAGTTTAGAGGGCTTTATCCTGTTAGAGTAAGCACATCACTGTAGGGTCAGGCATTGATGATTCTTAGTCTCAGAATGATGCCCAGTGTGACAGACAACTCCCTGTTGCCTCTGAGTCATGCTGTAAGGACTCTAACCTTGAGGACTGAAGCAGCTTGCATGATGTCATGTTCCCTGCCATAACAGAAACTCTGAAATTTTAAGTGTGACACTTCAATTAAATGTTTTCTTTGAAAGTGTTGCCCTGGTCCATAGTGTCTCTTAAGAGCAATGAAAACCTAACAAACACATATGTTGGTTCTACGGCCTTGGTTATTTCTATGATAGGCTTTCCCTATCATACAAATTATTTCTGATGTGTTCTCAGTAGTGTTGTTCTGGTAACTTGCCTCTCCCTTTATGTCTGTTTATTGGGATTTCTTTCTCAGGGCTATATGCTACTTAAATGGCCAAGAAATGGTGCATGTGTACCTCTTATTCAGTTTACTTCTAATGTGACTGGGTGAACACATTATAATGTCCATGTGTAAAATAAGTGAGGGAAGCACCAGAATTATATGACTATAATGTCAAAGAAGTTTAAATTACAATGTGAGTATTATACTTCTTTGTCACCCATGTATGTGTTATTTTAGGATGCAGTGAGCTATGACGTTGTGCACATCTACTTCACTGAGGAAGAGTGGGCTTTGCTAAATCCTTCTCAAAAGTGTCTACAGAGATGTGATGCTGGACACCTACAGGAACCTCACTGCTATAGGTAAGACTGAAATTTCCATCATGATTTATAATATGGGACCATTTCTTGATTATTGATACTATTCTGTAATTTTGTTTGAGAAAAAGAAAAAATGGGTGAGTGAGGCATGGTTCCAAGGATCATTGAAGTTGATACTTAAATTTCGTACAATTTGCAAAAATACATCATATATTATCTGTTATTTCAGGCTACATTTGGGATGACCATAATATGGAGGATCATTGCCAAATTTCTAGAAGACATAGAAGGTAAAATTTCAAGTGCAAATTCATGCAAATTTGGCTCTGAAGATATTTTAATATATCCTGAATATTTTATTGAAGAGCCACAGTTAAAAAATTAAAAAGATTAAGAAGAGCAACAGTGAAAATAAGCACAGCTTAAAGTATAGTGATGATTCTTATTTTCTCACAGAACCATGTACCTCAGTGAAAAGTAGGTTTTCTGTGTTTGCAAGGCATTCATTTAAAATGAGAAGGAAACAATGCCTTAACAGATACAACCTTTTTAATTATAGCACCCTGAGGTCTATGCTGTAGACATGCCAGTCTGTTTAGTTTCATAGTATACAGATATTTTAAACAGTATACATATTGCATAGGTGATAAATATATGTGCAATACCTTGTAAGAAAAAAAGTCTATAGTTAAGCAAGAATTACTTTTATATTTGTGACTTTTCTGTTTATTGAAAGTGTCAGTTCATGAGTATCAAGAAGGTTGTTGTGGAGAACTCTTAATCCCTATATCACATGTCTGTGAGGAAAAGAAGGTTAAAGTGTGTGGATGCAATATGTAAACCTTTTATTTGTTAATCTTACTTTAATAAGTATATTATATTTTGAGTCAGGTAGTTGTTGCCCATGCCTTTATTTCCAGCATTCATGAAGAAGGGAAAGGTGGACTCCTTAAGTTTGTGACAAGTCTGGTCTACAAAATGAGTTCCATGCTAGCCAGGTCTACACAGAGACATTCTATATCAGAAAACCTACAAAAAACGCAAGCCAGGTGAATTTAGATTATGCAAAGGAGCAACATACATCTCTATCTTAGGACAGTGAAAAGAAATGAAAGATAATTTGTAGTCCCCACTTTTAGTATATTTGTTGAGTGTGAAACAAGTTTAAAAATCATCAGTATTCCTACATCATCTGAATGATATCAACAAACTCACACTGCAGTAAATCCCTATGACAAATGGTATGCTTGAAAGCTTCCATTTGTACTGGTATATTCTGCCTATGTAGTATGATTTATACTATGGAAAAACTGATAAATGCAATAATTATGTCAAAGCCCTGAGTTGGTCCAGTTCATTTCAATTATGTGAGAAATCTCATGTAAATAGATGCCATAAATATGTGCCATGAAATAAAGGCTCTTACTGTGAACAACAGGTATCTTCAATGAAAACAACAATACTTCATGAGGTAAGCATTATGAATGTAAAACTCAAGATCTGATTCTGGTTACAATTAGGCACAAATTATCAATTTATTTTACATATGTACTGTTTCTTTAGTATCATGCATGTGGTAAAGTTTTATATATTCTACATATATTTGCAGGAATGAAGGAAACCATAAGGGAGTGAATCCTGTGAATGTACGCAATGAATGTGTGAAAACCTTTGTATGTTACAGGCATCTTCAAAGGCATGTAAAAATAGAAACTGCAAAGAAACCTTATGGAAGTCTTCAGTATAGAGAATTCTTTGCATGTCACAGTTTCCTACAACTCCATGAAAAAGCATACATAGTAGAGAAAATCTATGAGTGTAATCAGTGTGGTAAAGCATTTTCAAGTAATTGTCACCTTAAAAGCCATAATAGAACACATACTGGAGAGAATCCCTATGTGTGTAATCAATGTGGTAAAGCTTTTTCACAACACAACGATCTGGTATGTCATAAAAGAACACACACTGGAGAGAGACCATATGAATGTAATCAATGTGGTAAAGCATTTTCAAGTAATTCTCAGCTTAAAAGCCATAATAGAACACATACTGGAGAGAAACCCTATGTGTGTAAACAATGTGGTAAAGCTTTTTCACAACACATCCATCTGGTACGTCATAAAAGAACACATAGTGGAGAGAGACGTTAGGAATGTCAACAATGCTGTAAAGCTTTCACAACACATGATGTGCTTAAAAGTCATATAGGAATATATACTGGAGAGAAACCATATGAATGCCATCAATGTGGTAAAGCCTTTGCACATCCCACAACTCTCTTAAATCATAAAAGAATGTACACTTGAAAGACACTGAATGTAACCCTCTCTATGTACCATTAGTCTTTATAATCACAAAAATACCATAGAAACCCTGTATATGTACACATTTTCTCAAAGTTGTGAACTTTGCTTATCCAATGATCTTTGAGGGCCTAAGAAAACTTATGGAAATGAGTCTTACTAGAAAGAACTGGTACAATTTTCAGCCAAAACACATTCAGTTACATAGGAATCTGGCCATAAAAATATGTGACAAGTGTGAACAATCAGTTCAAGCACTCCAATGTCTCTGTTTTGTTCTCTAATGCAAACGCATTTGGACAAATGTCCTAGGAATTCACTGATTAGGGAATCCTGTTTCCTCTTAACACTTGTCTTTACTTACATAAAATCCTCATTCAGAGGAATTGTTTTCTCTAATCCCAATCCTTTATGCTTGCTTTCTTTACATGAAGCAATTCATATTGTAGGAAATCTTTGAAGAATTTAAGACCCTTAACACATGGGATACAGGTATGAGTGCTCACAAGAGAAAATGTTCACATATGAAAATCTGTTTAGAGATTTGATTTAATTTTAATTATGTGATGTCAGTGTGTGAGTTTGTGACTGTTCATGGTTTTTGAAAATAAGGTTCCCTTGAAAATACAGTATGTATTTTCATACTACACTGCAGTAAATCCCTGCAGTAGGGGGAACTACAGTATGTTCTAAGAAAACTGATAGGTCATGGTAATGAACATTGCATAATTTTGTTCATCTGTTTCTCTAATCCTGTACACATTTTAAGTCCTTTTTTATCATCATATCAGGTAATAGGGAAGAACTCATGGAAGAGAAAACCCATATCATGTAAAGAATTTTGTGAACATGTTAGACATAATACTTGATTTTAGTCTTAATAAATAAAATAAATTCACGTGCAAATGTGGTGTTAATAAGTGTACTAGACCAAACACAAATGATAAATGAGGATATTATTGGGGAACAACTTACACAGATGATAATAAAGACCTGTGGAGGCGTTCCAGCTCAGAAGGATGCAGTCACTGTCCTTCTGCCTTCTGATTGGATGTGCAACATAGGAGAGAGAAGTGAGGGACAGAGAGATGGAAAGGGAGTGTGAAATTGAGTGAGGGAGAGTGAGAGAGTTACAGACAGATTGGGAAGGAGAGAGGGTCCACCCCATGGTTCTCCAATTTCTGTTCATGTACATAGAACCAAACGCAGTGCCTAAGAAATAACTTCATGATATGATCTGAGAAGAAAGCCTGGATTCACAAGAACCCCACCCCCAAATGGTGGTTCCACTAGAGGATCTGATTGGTTCTTACAGCCTAAGTGACAGGACCAGTTGAATAGAAGATACACAGCTGCTTGGGAGTGGGCAACCAAATAATCGCATCATTTGTATACAAATAGAAGCCAGCAGGGCTTCGACCTAAACAACACTGAGTCCCTGATGTTGGCACATTGGTCTGAGTCTGGCTTCTTCCTGCTGGCAAGGGACAATGTGTGGTTGGGAAGTCAGGTGTTGGTGGACTTAGCAGAGGTGTGGGTAGAGATGTTTTCCCTTAGCTGCTATTCTGTATACCTCAAGCATCTGTTCCTTGAGTAGGTATATAAGGAGGATTGAGTGAAGCTTCAGCCATAACAGTGAGTTGCAGGTAGCACCATTCTGTTCCCCAACCTCAGGGTAAATAAAGGAAGCTTTCCTCTGAATTTAGACTCTGCCTTTAAAAAGCTGCCATTAGAGGCTCGATAAGGGGGTGTGCCGGATTCATGTTTGTACCCCACTTTGGACGCCCTCACCTACCATGGAATTTCCCATGGCCCCCATGCATGATCACCTTTTAGTTTTATCCTAACATTGAGGCTAGAGAACAAAGAGATATCCACCATACCCATACCCAAGATAAGTAGACATTGAATTTAAAGATTGGAGGCTAAGCCGATAAGTGGGTAAATGTATTTCACTTATTGACCTGTCTTTGTCAAAAGGCAATTTGGAGTAGAGGGAGGATGTGAGGATTCAACTCTTTGCCTGACTGACATTCAAAGTGCTTACCTGAATTTTAAATTTTCTTTTAGTTCTTGAGTTGATCGCATTGCTCATCTGGAATTCCTGCCTATAACTTTACTGTCTTAGTTTTTGTGGTAGCTGAGTTTGCTGGATCTTGATTATATGTACCAACTACTCAATTTTAAACTGAACTTGTAGAGAAAGATGACACTTGTCATATACATGTCAGGGTTAGGGATTGATTTTTTTCTTAAACACTTTAGAGGATTTCCCTGTGTTGTGTGTGTATGTATCTTATATATGTTTTGTTCCTATTTAAAGGTGTCCGCGCATCTTTTTTTCCAGTAGGAAAATACTCTCCCAATTGAAATATCTTTACATTTTCAAAATATTTAGGTTACAGCGTGTTAAATTCTGGTGTCTAATTATATGTATCATAGATAATAAGGTTTTGATTTGTTCTGTTTTTGTCTGCAGTTTTTGTGCTTGTCTGTGGGTTCTTTCCCTCTGTACACAAGATTTCGTGTAGTGAACACTGATCTTGAAATCTCTATTAGCAAAAGAGTATCTTACAGGCCTGATTCTCCTGCATCCACCTCTACGTCCTAAGTGCTGGGTTGCAAGTGTGTGTCACTGTGCTTCTCACATTTCCTTGTTTTTTGATTTTTTCTGTTTTGAGAGAGTCTATCTATGTTGCTTAGACTGTCCTCAGTTTATGAATCAAACAAACTCAACAAACCTACAGGTGTTTATTGAAAAAGGGAGTGAAGGAAAGGGTACGTGTTTACCTATTGGTGGCAGCAATAGAAAGAGAGAGAAAACTGGCAGGAGTTACTTGCTTATAAAAAGGGAGCAGTTTAGAACTAGGCTCTGCAGTTGTGGCCATAGAAACTGGATTCATGGAGGTTTCATTGCCCCAGGTCCTTGTAGCCTCTGCATGCACAGTCTTTATAGGGTCATTTAATGAATGCATGGCGTAGCAATCTAAACTTTAACAGCCTTTGAGATGTCATTGTAAAGTGTTCATTTCTGAAAGACAAGTCCAGGAGGCAAGGGAAGGTTTTCTATAGAAAGCAGAGAAGATCGATTCCAGGGCTTGGAAGGAACCTGAGCTTTAGAGAAGCCTGTGACATGGAAAGGTTTCATAAGAAGAAGATACTGGCCCTGGAGAGGACTTGTATGGAGTGACAGTCAGGTGCTAAGGAGAAACCACCAGGGCAGGAAGAGGAGATTTTGGGAGTAGGAATAGGGGCAGGTTGCCTAGGGGGAGGGAGACTCCAATAAATCAATCATTATTAGGCAGCACATACTTTTCTGTGTGTTATCATTTCCCCTGTTATTTACAAAACATTCATATTATAAAATGTTATAAAGGACTCTAGCTGTAAGTGTGGTGACACAGGCCTTTTAATTCCAGCACTCAGGAGGCAGAGGGAATTCTTTCTATTTGAGGCTAGTTTGGTCAACAAAATGATCTTCAGGACAACCTGAGATTCAGAGAGAAAACAAGTCTGGAAAAGCAAACAAAAAACCACTGCAAGAAACATCTTTTTATGTATCCCTCAAAATGATGAACAAAATACCCCATGTGTCCTAATTGTCTTCCTACTCTTCAAGCCTTGCCCTAAGGATTTTTTTTTTTTTTTTTTTTTTTTTGCAATTTCTTGCCAGTGGGGGAAAATGTTTGCATTGTGTCTGTCATGTACAATAATTTTTGCATGGGATTTCCTATTTCCTGGCTGATTATTCTTTTCTCCACCAAGGCGTGTTTCTGGTGCACAGTGTTATTAAACTTTAATAAGCATCGCTCAAGTCTTTCTCACCTTGTTGTGTGTACTGACATTCCCACATAGTGTGTGTGTGTGTGTGTGTGTGTGTGTGTGTGTGTGAGTGTGTGTGCAAGCATGCAGGTGCGTGCATGCGAGGGTGTGTGTGTGTGTGTGTGTGTGTGTGTGTGTGTTTGTAGAACAGAAGACAACTTTTGGGGACTATTCTCCCCACCATGAATCTCAAACATTTAACTCATATCCTCTAGATTGGATTCTGAAAATGATTTTATCCCAATTTCCCTTTCTAATCTGGCCTGTTTGCATCTTGATACGTTGTTGAGTTTATTCTTTCATAACTTTTAATAAAAATATTTGCTTTTGTTTTGTGAATTGTGTCTGCATGAATGTATACAATGCCTATGACTTCCTGAAGAAGAAACAAAAGAGCACTGGATTACATAGAGCTGGAGTTATAGGCTGTTATAAGTCAATAGACATGGATACTGGGAAATAAACACAGGTATTTGACAATAGCAGTAAGTACTCTTTGCCTCAGACCTAGCTGTACTATTCCTAATTCATATTTGTAATTAAAATGTTTTTTCTTGTATAATTTTAATTACATGGTTTTTATTTTTGTTTTGTCTTTGTTGTCAAGCACATGCCTGTGCACATGTGCTACCACACAGACTTTAACAATCCAAGGAAACTCTCTGGAGATGGTTATAGCTTCTTTCACTTTGGGTCACTGGAATTTAACTCAGGTTGTCCAGTTTTGTGAGAAGTGCCATTTCCCAATGATCTACCTTAAAGGCCAATAATTTTAAATTTTGGTTTAGTTTAAATACAGAGTATAGGGTTTCATCCTGGCATCTTTATATACGTGTGATTATGTGCTTCCTTGTTTGTTTTCTTCCCAAAATACTCTCCTCTTTGACCCTCCCCATCTCTAAGTGATTCCATTTCTTCTCCCATGTACTTTTAAAACGTATTTACTAGTTTTTTCAAGTAAACTTTGCAAGTTTGCAAGTAAGCTTGTTGAGTAATTTTTGTATCTATCAAAATAGGCTTCAAAGAAAAATTAATCAAAAGAGATGGGAAAGAACAATTCCTAATCAAAGGAAAACTCCACCAATATGACATTTGATATTGCCCCAAACACAAGATCAGGAAATATACCCAAGAGGATTAGACAGCAAGAAGCTATTAAATCAGGGTTAAAATTAACAAAATAGAAACAAAGAAAAATAAAATTATTCAAAGAAAAACATATTTTTGGAAAAATCAACAGATGGACGAAACATTATCAAAATTAACTTAGAGATACAGAGATAATATAACAATTAATAAATTCAGAAATTAAAAGGGGACATAACAGTAATCAACAACACCATAGAAAATACATTAAAAACACATCATTCACCCAAAGTGGGAATAGTAAAGAAATACATATTTTTCTTGGTAGGTACCACATATCAAAGTTCAATGAAAACAGCATGGAGAAATTAAATAGAGACCTATTACCCATAATGAAACAAAATGAATCATTCCAAGCCTCTCACCACAAAAAATAAATAAATAAATAAATAAATAAATAAATAACAAACAAAAGCTGAGTGCAAGTTTGTTTTGCCATTGGATTTTACCAGACTCAAAGAAGAGTTACAAATGGTACTCCTCAATGTATCCCATGATATAAAAACAAATGTAACTTTACCCAATTTATTTTATGATGCCACAGGTACACAAATATCCATGTGATCAGGCTCTTTTTTCAAATAATCATAGATAATTTATGTCAGATGCTACTACATCATATATCTTGAACCTAATGCATGGTACAGTGGATATTTGTGTTTCTGGATAGCCCTTAACAATTTGAATATTTCAACCAGGTTGACAGTTTCTGGGGATTCCAATTTCAAAAATCCATAGCAATTCTGCCTGATGACCATGAGATCATTAACCAAACTCAGCACAAATGTCCAGAGCTGTGGGAAATATAAAGATAATTAGAGAACAATTTCTCTCATGAACATAGGTGAACAAATAAAAATCCTTACAAATAGATTCCAAGAACACTATAAAAAGATCGTGCAATCCAATAAAGGAGGCCTCATTTGACATAGGGTGTAATAGTACATCTACAAAAAACAGTAAATATAATCCTCTATAAAAGAGGAGAGAGAGATAAATTCAAAGTAAGGTTGATAAACCTGGACAACAAGGCAAGGTTGTAAACTCTATATCTACTCAATATTCTAATTGAAGTACTAGTTAGAGCAATGAATCATTGAAAGTTATCAATGGAATATAATTTGGAAAGGAAGATGCTGGACTATTATTACTTACAGGTACACATCAACGACATTAAAACTCAGCAAGGGAAGAACAGGTGATAAACACTTTCAATACATTGACTAGGTAGCACAGTAACAATAAACCAACCAACCAACCAACCAAACAACAAATAAATAGTAGTACTTCCATGTAAAAACAACAAACAGCCTAAGCAAGACATAAAGGAAACAGCAGTCATCACAACAGCCTCAAATAATATAAAATATGTTCAAGTAATTCCAATAAAGCAAGTGAAGGAATGCATGTGAAACACCTTTAAGTATATGAACAAAGAGTTTGAAGAAGATATGAGCAGATGTAAAGATTTCTAGTGCTCATGATCAGTAGCAATAACCCAGTCAAAAGGCCATCCCTCTAACAACAATTTACAGATTCACCACAATACCCATAAAAATTACAACAAACTTCATTAAAAACTTAGAAAATACAGTTTGTATTTTCATATGAAAAACAAAAAGCATAGGTAAAACAACTCAACAGTAAAAGAATAGCATGGCTCTGTCCAGAAAGCAAACATGTTCAACAATGGAATGAATTAAAGACCACGGCATATAATCAAAATACAGGTGGACATTTGAATTCTGATGAGGAAATTCAGAAATAAAAAATGGAAAAACAAAACAATAGCACCTTCAAAAATGGTGCAGGTAAAACTGAATTTTTATATGAAGAATTGAAATAGATTCATTTACATCCACCTGCACAAGACTCAAGGCCAAGTGTGTTAATTTTCCCAACACAAAATCAGACACACTAAAACAAAAACAAGACCAAGTGTGGAAAACTGGCAAAGGAGACAACTTCCTGAACAGACCAACAATTAATAAATGGGACCTCATAAAACTGCAAGGATTGTGTAAGACCAAGGACACTTAACTGTGAAAGCAATGACATCATGAAAAAAAAAATTGATTTCCGCAGTTCCTAGTGCTAATGTCAACTACAATAAAAGCATGGAACAAAACTCCTTCTTCCCCCTCCCTTTTTGTACTGTGACCACCATTGCATTGGTCTGTGAACTCAGTTCATACACAGGTCCCTGTTCCTGGGTCCCTCATAAAATCAGAGAGATTAGAAGAAACACATATCCTGTGGTATCTATTTCACAAAACAATGAGTGTCCTGCCTGGAAGCAATGCAAAACTGTCTACCCAGGACAAACCACCAGAGTCTGGATTAAAATTACAAACAACTCATCAATTAAATAGTGTCAGGCAAGCCTGAGCCACAGGACTCATTAGTATAAACAACTTGTTCCTAAGTTTCCTAATGCTGTGTCACTGTAATACAGTTGGTTCTTCCTGTTCTGGCAACAACACAACTATAAAATTGCTTTTACTACTACCTCATAACTGCTACTATTATGAATCATATATATCTGTGTTTTCTGATTCTAAACATCTATATGGAAGTCCATATAGTTTATGTAATGTATATGACTGTCTGCTCCCATGCATTTGTGCACAGTACCTGCAAAGAAGTGGTGGACGATGTCATTCTGTAAATATGGTTCTGTTGTAATTGTTTAATGAATAAAGCACTGTTGGCCAATAGCAAAGCAAGATAGGTGAGATTGGAGACTAGGAGGACAAAGGGAGAAGTAGGGAGGAGATTCAAGATGTAAAATACAAAGAGAGCAGAGTGCTGGCCCCTCACTCGGCTAAGATAAGGCCACATGGAAATACTTAGATTAATAGAAATGGTTGAATATTAAGACACAGCTAACCAATAAGAAATGCTAGTAACAGGCTAACAACTTTATATCTAATACAATGCCTCTGTGTGTTACTTGGGGGCTGGTGCAGCAGTGAGAACAGGAAAACCACTCATAACAGGATGTTTTTCTGAAGCCACCTAAGCAAAGTACCTGCAAAGGGTAGGACAGGGTACCATCTCCCTTTAACTCAAGTTACAGAAGATGGCTGGCTGTCATGGTTTCTGGTAATGGAACATGTGTCCTCTGCAACAACAACCAGTGCTGTTGACTTCTAAGCTATATTTCTAGTCAGCTTCATTATTTAAAATTTATTCTCATGCCTTTTATTTAAACTGTATTTCACCAATTTACCCATTCATGTCTTTTCTCCATTCCTTCACATATTCTTCCCTTGAAATTCCTTTTTTGTTAAGCATGTATGAATGAATTTGTATGCACAAACATGCCAATAAAACCAATTGAGTACAATTCTGCTTGTTGTGTATATGTGGTTGAGCACTGAACATGTGGTATTGGATATGCAATCAGGGAGCTCCTCTTTTCCAGAAGCTAATACTTTCAGGAGTAAGGGTATGGACACAAAGTGATCTGGGCTACCTTAGTCAGGAATCAGTATCAAGAATAAGAAAGATGGGGTGGTAATTAGCTTAGCTAACAATTGCTTGTGACAAGGCCCTGAATTCCTAGAGCTTTGGGGAAGACTATGGATACTGTCCTGATCCAGTCACAATCCGTCTTTGTTCTTTGGTCCTCCCACCACACCCAATGAGAGACAGGCCAGCTGCTGGTACCACCCATTTCCTCCAAGAAGACTGAAGAA
This sequence comes from Phodopus roborovskii, assembly GCF_943737965.1. Taxonomy (NCBI): domain Eukaryota; kingdom Metazoa; phylum Chordata; class Mammalia; order Rodentia; family Cricetidae; genus Phodopus; species Phodopus roborovskii. Next base: position 290,880 of record NW_026125613.1, read on the forward strand.
CACTGAAGAAGCTCCACCCACAAAAGTGGCAATGCTAGCCACTGGGCAATCCTGCCTTGCATCTCAACTGCTGCAAAGGGCTCTAAGGACCGTGGACAAGAGGGCAGTGGAATCGAATTTCTCCACATTGCTTGGGCCAATGCTAGGTAAGTCTTCCAAAAGCTCCTAATCCACAGGTTTCATGCAATCAGCAGAAGGCAGACGTCCTTAAATCCTCTGACTTCAACAACTGTGGAGGACCTGGGGTGGCTGTCCATACTGCCAGCTAGTAAGTCCCTGTTACTCCCTAATCATTCAGGTAAAATATTATCCTTCTCAAGAACTCTGATGCTTTTGACGGATGGTAGCTTTGTCAGCTTAAAGCAGCAGCCAAGGCTCCAAGTGTTACAAAACAGATTTCAAAAATGGAAATCTTAAGGTTGCTAGTGTTTATAGACTTAACATTAATCAATAAAGTTTTAACAGTATTAAACACCATATTATGCCACTATATGATCAGAACTAAGTATAAACTTACAATTAAGGTGCTTTTCATTGTGCTAAAAATTTGCCAGTTGTATGTGTTAATTCTTTCAGCCAAATCATTTATAACATGAGTATGCTGCTAGTGTGTCTTAATATTTATGTTTTTGCAAAATCAAAGGATTCTTTTAAGTTCCAGGGAGCTGAATTGGATCCATTTACAGGTCAGATCCACTCCAAATAATTATTAGTCAACTGTTTCCTGGCCTTGGGACTTCCTAACCTTGTCCTGGGACCTCCTTTGGATCCCCTCCCCCACCTTACTTCTCCCATTAAGTACTTAGACCTAATGTACAAAAACTTAACCTTGTTCTCTGCTCTGCTAACATCTTGTCAGATCTCAAAGAGATGCCAGAGCTCCATACTGTCAGAACTCTGATGAAACAACCAACTACCAGGACATGGCAACATCCCAGCTTTCTCGGATCCCCCAAAGATGATCTAAGCCCCCAAGTCAGCAGGAAGTAGTCTCGAGAACTCAATGTCTTTATTCCCTAACCTGCCACGCCCAACCCCCACCATTTTAATAACAATAAGAGGTAGAAATGTCAGGAACTAGCAGCCAGCCAGCCCCCCCCTTGCCCACGACAATGGGCGGGATGCTCATGGCCATGTCATTGCTATGTCAGCCTAACCTGGTGGCTCAAAATTTACCTGGCTGCCAGAGGACTCAGTTATGCATGTGCAAGCCACCCTTTTAAAGCAAGCACGCAAAGGGTGCCTCTCACTCTTGCTCTCCCTCTTGGTCTCCCTCTCTGGCCTCTGTCTCTCTCTCTCCTGCTTTCGGTTGGCCACCAGCTACCCCTCTTTCTCTCCCTTCTCTCAATAAACTCCACATGGGCACTGAGTCTCATATTTGTGTTTCTTAGGCATTAGCTGCAGCAAAAGCACAACATTAGTGCCAAAACCCAGGCAGGCTATCCTTGAGGGTCACTGGCAGCTGTCTGCTGGTGGGCAGCCAGCCAGAGATACTTGAGATCCTGTTTCTGATACCAGGGGTTGCCTCAATCCCCCGTTCACTGGAAATACCACCCCACACTGGCTTCAATTAGGTAAGGTACCCTTTTAAATTTTAACCCATTTCCTTAAGGTCGGGTACATTCCTCAAGGGTGGAAGACATACTGCCTAGGGCGGTATATCTACTCCGCTCTTGGACTGCTGAGTCCTTCCTGCCTCTGTTGGTCCTGGCAAAATTTTCGGGCTGATGGGCTTCGAATAACGCTCTGCCATTCTCGCTTATGGTGTGGACACACTCTTGAATTCCAAGACTGCATGGTCACTTTCTCTCCACCCATTGGGAATAAACCGGCCAAGAAAATACACCCCACCACTCCACTGGGATGCCTGATAGAAAATTTAAAACCCTTTCACTTAATGCCACTTGTAAATGCACCCAGACTTATTTACTTTTGTACTGAAAAGTAGCCTAGATTCCCCTAGAAAATAATTCAAATTGGCCACGCAAACAGCTCTCTAGATCCCAATATTTTACGGGATGTTTCAAATTACTGCCAGCGAACAGGTCGATGGAAGGAGTTTTTTCTATATCTCTGCTAAACATTCTGCTAAACAATCTTTCCCTAAATTTGTTTCGGTTCTCTTCCCACCACACTAAAATTCCCTCCACCCCTGCCCCAGCTGCAACCTGTCTCAGCGCAGTGGGCTGAGCTGAGGCAGCATCTGCTCGAGACAAAATTACATCTCAAAACTTTATGATTTCTGCCAGCTGTTGGGAATATGTTTATGGAAGCCACCATCTTGACCGTGTGGCCTAGATTTACCCACCATGGTTCTTCTATCTGCTTCATCAGCCATCTAGGCAGAAGGAGTCTAGCCAGCTTCTGCCGCCAACAAAACCTGTAATTCATTTACCTTTTGCCTTTTATTCTTTGTCTGTAATATCTTTTTTCTCTGACTATGTTATACATAGCTTCACACTCTAGTCCTTCTCAATTTACCCAGTCCTGTATAATATATCTGTACACTTTATTTCAACTTAAATTTATGTAAATGTAAGTTAACTTCATACAACTTAAATTCAACTGTTCTAAGTCTCAAATATTTCTAAATTATTATGTATCTTTAAATGGTGGTAAACATTTAAGGTTATAAATGTCTATTTCAAGCTAAGAAAATATTTATGCCAACCAGTCTTTCCTATAAGCTGTACATAAATGTTAAGCCTCTATTATCAAAGGGAGTATTTCTCTACCTCTTTGTCCTTTACAGTTATATGTCTAACCTACTAAGTTAAAACCATTTACAGTCAGGCTGCATGGCTCTGAGTAAAACATCCCCCCACAGACTCTCAGCTTAGATCCAGTTTTCCAGATAAATTAATTAATTACAGGAATAAAGCTAGGATAAAGCCTAGCCACCTATGTGCTTAAGGCAAGTAACTAAAGAATATTTTGTATACTAAAGTATGCTAAATAGTCAGACAGCCCTAAAATGCTCAGAGATCTAGAGAATATGGCATTTAAAATATTTCATTAAAAAGCTTTTATAACAGAGAGACAGGCCAGTTGCTGGCACCACCCATTTTCTCCAAGAAGAGTGATAGACACTGAAGAAGCCACCCACAAAAGTGAACTAGCCACTGAAAAATCCTGCCTTGCATCTCAACTGCCGCAAAGGGCACTAAGAACTGTGGACAAAAGGGCAGTGGAGTCGATCTTCTCCACGTTGCTTGGGCCAATGCTAGGTAAGTATTCCAAAAGCTCCTAATCCACAGGTCTCATGCTATCAGTGCAAGGCAGATGTCTTTAAAGCCTCTAAGTTCAACAACTGTGGAGGACCTCAGGGTGGCTGTCCATGCTGCCAGCTAGTAAGTCCCTGTTACTCCCTAATCATTCAGGTAAAATTTTATCCATCTCAAGAACACTGATGTTTTTGATGACTGGTAGCTTTGTCAGCTTACAGCAGCATCCAAGGCTCCGATTGTTACAAAACAGATTTCAAAAATGGAAATCTTAAGGTTGCTAGTATTCATAGCCTTAACATTAATCAATAAAGTTTTAATAAGCTATTAATCCAATTCTGAGGGAGTACTGAACACCATACTATGCCATTATTCGATCATAACTGTAACTATAAGCTCACAATTAAGGTTCTTTTCATTGTGCTAAGAATTTGCCAGTTGTGTTCATTCTTTCAGCTAAATCATATTAACATGAGTATGCTGATAAAGTGTCTAATATTTATGTTTCACAAACCCAAAGAGTCTTTGGGTTCCAGGGAGCAGAATTGGATCCATTTACAGGTCAGATTCACTCCAAATAATTATTACTCAACTTTTTCTTGGCCGTGTGACTTCCTAACCTGGTCCTGGGACCCCCTTGGAAGCCCCTCCCCCACTTTGCTTCTCCCATTAAGTACTAAGACCTAAGAGACAGAAACTTAACCTTGTCCTCTGCTCTGCTAACATCTTGTCAGGTCTCAAAGAGATGCCAGAGCTCCATACAGTCAGGACTGCGATGAAACAACCAGCTCCCAGGATGTGTCAGTACCCCAGCTTTCTCGGATCCCCCAAAGATGGTCTATGACCCCAAGTCAGCAGGAAGATGTCTTGAAAACTCAAAGTCCTTATTCCCTTCCCTGCCATGCAAAACTCCCACCTTATTAATAACAATAAGAGGTTGGAATGTTAGAAACTAGCAGCCAGCTGACCCCTGCCCCCAACGATGGTCGGGACACTTATGGCCTTGTCATGGCTATGTCAAGCTTTACCTAGCTGCCAGAAGACTCACTTATGCATGTGCAAGTCCCCCTTTAAAAGCAAGCACACCCCTCTCTCTGGTGTCTCTCTCTCTCTGCTCCCCTCTTGATCTCTGTTTCTCTCTCTCTCTGCAGCAATGATATAATACTAAAAATAACAATAGCAATAATAATAATGGTAATAATAATAATAGCAGCAATGATATAATACTAAAAAGAACGATAACAATAATAATAATAGTAATAATAATAACAATATTATTGTAAGACCCTCAGAATGAGGAGTCTTCCAGGTTCGGTCGATACCCCAAGTACTCAATGTCCAGTCCAGTTGCTGCAAAACGCAAGAGGCTTTAATGAACAGGAAACGTTTGCACAAATGGGCTCCTCCAGCATGCAGGCTAGAGAGAAGCCCTCTCCCCTGGGCCCAGGTGTTTTTAAAGGCAAACCCACAAGCTTAGGGGAGGGGGTGGGACCCTCTGTCCATTGAGTTCGTGACCCTTGGAGGCCTGATGGTGTGCTATTAGGGTCAGCAGACCTTAGGGCCTCAGGGTGTGCTAATTAATCTTGTCTGGGCAAACCAGAGTTACAGCTATCTCTTTGTTTCCTAAGGACCCTATTTACCACCTGTTGACTCACAGGAAAGGAGGGGCAGAAAGGAGGGGCAGTGTGAATTCTTGTCATCTCAGGGCATGGTGAGATGAAGCTAGCAAATTCCAAGGAACAGATATTGGTTAGCTTTCCAGGTAAGACTGTCCTTCATTTAACTTCACTTTTTGGTCTTTCACTATTAATATTAATAACAATAAGCGGTTTTTAACACTGGAAATTCTGGGGCACAAAAGCAGGACGAGGACTTGGGGGATGCTGGGAAATGGAGTCCTGGCCGCTCAGAGCGCAAAACCGGAAGTCCCTTGCAGAAAAGCAGGACGTGCCTACACAGGATGCTGGTAAATGGAGACCTCGATCCTCGGAGCACGGAAGAAGTTTAGGAACTGAAAAGATGGAAACAAGCCTGGTTCATGATGGTAACTGTAGTTCGGAGGCCTTGAAGTCCAGAACCGGAAGTCCAAGGGTGAAAAGAAAGAAGTGGCCACACAGCATGCTGGGAACTGCAATCCCGGACCCTCAAAGATTGCAACCGGAAGTCCGTTGGTAGAAAAGCAGGAAGCAGCCTCAAAGCATCCTGAGAAATGCAGTCCTGGACCGCCAAAGATGAAAACAAGTCCCTGGGCAGAGAAGCAGGAAGCGGCCGCAGAGGATGCTGGGAAATGCAATCCCTGGCCTGAACGTCCAAACCCAGAAGTCTCTGGGCAGCATCCACGAACTAAAACCAGAAGTTTCATGCTGAAAAATCAGGAAGCCACAGCAGAGCACCTTGGGCAATGCAGTCCTCTTCCGCAACACATGAAAACCGGAAGTCCCTGGGCATATAGGCAGGAATCGACCCCACAGGATGCTAGTTGCATTTCCTTTGCAGTCCCTGGCCTGAAAGTCCAAACCCGGAAGTCTCTGGGCAGCAAAGCAGAGAGCGAACGCATAGGATGCTGGGTAATGCAGTCCTGGCCACAGCAGTTACAAAAGTTCCTGATGGCCTCGGCTAAGGTCGGCTTTGGCTGCAATCTGCGAGCGGAAGTCCTGCCCCACCCACGATTATTGGCATGAGTCTCCGCTGCCGGGTTTCCCTTGCCAGGAAGTCCTGCCGGCTTGGGCCCCCCCCCATTCTCCACCTATGAAGATGGCAGAGATGGCCCCCGCCCAGTCGCCCTGCACTCCTCCTGGCAGGGGGAGGGGCCTGCAGTGATTGACAGAGAGGGGCGTAGCCTGCAGTGATTGACAGCAGAAGGATCAGGAGGGGGGGGAGAACTGGCCAAGGTCTGTGATTTCACTGGGGCCACACCCGCATCCCCAGGGGTTTTACTGTCATGAGCTGCACTGCCACAAACCGCCAGGGCTGCTGCCCTGTGGGCCCTAGCATTGCTGCTTGTTGACCTCAGAGTGTGGTAGAGACTCCTGCCATGCCCACCTGGGGACGAAGATGGTGAGGGGGGGAGGGAGGGAGGGAGGGAGGGGGGCACTTACTGCTCCCGGTCACCATTTCCTGTGAGTACACCGTCCTGACCAAGACCTGTCCGCCACAGAGGCCACACCCATACTTCGGCCACACACTCGGGGGCCCGCCAATCCTGAATCTGTGCTTCCAGCTCTTGCACCTCCTTACCTGGGAGCTACCTTGACCTGGCTGGAGGACAGGAAGGAGGGGCTGGCACTGCTGTAGGTGAGGGTAAGGCCCAGAGAGGGTCATTGACTGTGACCTTGGACCTGTAGGGGGCAGGCGAGCTTGGGCAGGGCTGCAACTAATGGGTGCGCCTGATGCTGAGCAGTGTGGATCAACTTAAAACCCTGTCGCCCATTTAAATATGTAAATGAGACTGAAGTGTTATGCAAAGGAAGCAGTAGTAATTGAGATTATGCAAATGAGCATGGTGCACGCAAATCTGTGAGACTGATTGGGGCTCACATTTGAATATGCAAATGAGAAAACCCGAGTTGTGGGAATGCACTTTAATATGCAAATTTTTGGTGCTTTACATGCTTTTGCTATGCAAATGAATGCAAGTTATCCCATCTGTTTGGGATTTTGACATGCACATATATGCAGGTTATCTCATTTGGAGGTGTGGCTATGCAAATTAACCACTATGCAAATTAAAAGTACTGGCAGTTTCTGTACTTTCTTGTTGTCTTCTGAGTCTCCAGGCAGCATTTGAATATGCAAATCAGAGTGCTGGCAGGGGATGGGGCCTCCCCTGACCCTGCACCCAATGTCACCTGTCCATGTCCATCACAGGCATCTGATGGCAAAGCTGCTCCCTCCAATCCTGCTCATGCTCAACTTTATATAGAAATACAAAAGACACAAGACAGCCAAAACAACCCTGTGCAATAAACTTAAGGAGGCATCACAATCCCAAATGTCAAGCTCTATTACAGAACTATAGTCCTGAAAACAGTTGGTATTGGCACAAAAATACACAGAAGACCAATGGAATCAAATTGAAAACCTTGATATTAACCCACACACCTATGAAAACCTCATTTTTAACAAAGAAGCTGAAGTTATACAATGCGAAAAAAGAAAGCCTCTTCAAAAATTTGTGCTGATATAACTGGATGGTGGTGTGTAGAAGACTAGAGCTAGAGCAATGTCTATTGCCATGCAAAAACTTAAGTCCAAATGGATCAAAGACATCAACATATATCCAGCCACACTGAACCACATAGAAAAGAAAGTAGGAGGTACACTTGGATGAATTGTTACAAGAGACCACTTCTTGAACATAATACCAGTTGCATAAAAAGTGAGAGCCACAATTAATAACTGGGGACTCCTGAAACTAAAAAGCTAATGTAAGGCAAAGAACACAGTCAACAAGACATAACAGCAGCCCACAGAGTGGAAAAAAATCTTCACCAACCCCACATATGACAGAGGACTGATCTCCAAAATCAAAGATCTTGGGAAATTAGTCACCAAAACACCAAATAACCCTATTAAAAACTGGGGTCCAGAAATGAATAGAGAATTCTCAATAGAGGAATCAAAAATGGTGGAAAGACACTTAAGAATGTGTTCAACACGCTTTGTCATCAGGGAAATGCAAACCAAAACAACTCTTCGATACCATGTTACTTATTCGAGATGACTAAAATCTAAAACATGAATGACAGCTTATGCTGGAGAGGATGTGGATAAAGGGGAACACCCCTCCATAGCTAGTGGCAGTGCAAATATGTACAGCCAATTTGGAGATACCCATATTCCGGAAGAACCACCATACTGATCTCCAAAATGGCTGTACATATTAGCACTCCCATCATATGTGGAGGAGTGTCCATTTCTCTCCACATCCTCTGCAAGATAAGCTGTCATTGGTGTTTCTAATTTTAGCCCTTCTGACAAGAATAAGATGGTATCTCAGAGTTGTTTTGATTTTCATTACCCTAATGGCTGAGGATGATGAGCACTCTCTTAAATGTCTTTCAGCCAATTTGGATTCCTCTATTGAGAAGTCTCTATTCAGTTGTGTACCCCAGTTTTTTTAAAATATAGTTATGTGGTGTTTATGTGATTAGTTTCCTCAATTCTTTGTATTATTCTAAAATCGAGAACAAGACAAGTTTGCCAATTCTCTCCACATCTCTTCAATATTGTACTTGCAGTTGTAGCTAGAGCAATAAAACAACAAAAGGATTTCAAGGAGATACAAATTGGAAAAATTAGTCAATCTTTCACTATTTTCAAATGATATGATAGTTTTCAAAAGTGTCTTGAAAAACTATACCAGAGAAGTCCTATGGCTGATAAACACCTTAAGCCAATTAGCAGGATACAAGATTAACTAAAAAAATCCATAGCTCTACTATATACAGACATTAAAAATACTGAGAAAAAAATCAAAGAAACATTACCCTTTACAATAGCCACAAACAACATAAATTATCATGGGGTAATTCTAACTAAACAAGTGACATATCTATATAGTAAGAATTTTGTGTCTTTAAAGAAAGAATTTAAAGAAAACACCAGAAAATAGAAAGATCTCCCATGCTCTTGGATAGGTAGGATAAACATACTAAAAATAGCAATCTTGCCAAAAGCAATCCAGACATTCAAAGCAATTGACATCAAAATCCCAGCTCACATCTTCGCTGACTATAAAAGATAATACTCAACTTTATATGAAAATAAAAAAGACCCAGAATAGCCAAAACAACCCTATAAAATAAAGGAACTTTAGCAGGCATCACCATTCCTGACTTCAAATTCTACTATAGAGCTATAGTCCTGAAAACAGTTTGGTATTGACATAAAAGTAGACAGTCCAATTGAATGGAATTGAAATACTGATATTAAACCCCTCACATATGAACACCTGATTTTTTATTAAACAGCTAACAGTGTACACTGGGAGGAGGAAAACACCTTCAACAAATGGTGCTGGCACAACAGGGTGGTAGTATGTAAAAGGCTACAGACTCATGTCTATCCCCATGCATAAAACTTAAGTCCCAATGGATCAAAGACCTCAACATAAGTCCAGCTACAGTGAACCTCTTAGAAGAGTACATGGTAGGTATTCTTGAAGGAAATGGTACAGGAGACTGCTTCCTGAACATAGCACCAGTAGCACAGACACCGAGATTGACAATTTATAAATGGGACCTGCTGGTACTAAGAAGCTTCTGTAAGGCAATGGCCATAGTTGACAAAAATAAAAAGGTAGCCTACAGACTGGGAAAAGATCTTCACCAACCCTACATCTGACAGAGGGCTGATGTCCAAAACGCACAAAGAATATAAAGTTTCTTCATCTTGTTTTCCCAAAGTGAACAGCACCCCATGGCCAATGACTAACTATGTGTAGTATGTAGGTGAGTAATTAATTTTTTGACAATAGATACACAAAGAGAAATATAAAAAAACCACACACTTTAAATTTTCCCCCAATGCACAATGCAAAGAAAAATGACAACTCTGGTCACAAAAGTCACTCTCACAGAGATTCCTTGTCACAAGTAACCACAGCTGTAAGAGTATGGTTTTTCCACCCACCGCCCGGTCTTCTCCCGCCGCCGCAGCGCCTGCCACAAATAACACAGGGAGACTCTGTATTTGATATTATACTGATGGTTAGGTGCTAGTTTCTTATCGGCTAGCTCTGTCTTAATTATTAACCCATTTCTGCTGATCTATGTATTTCTCTTACCGGGGAGCCGGCCAGCAAACTGCTTTCTCCAGACTCTCCATCTTGGCTCTTCCTTTCTACTTTCTCTTTCCTCCTTGTCTCTTAGTCCCTCCTATCTCCTTTCCTATTGGCCAACAGTGCTTTATTCATTAATCAGTATGAGAAACATATACAGAATAACATTTCCCATCACAGATCAGATAGTTTTCCATAGATTACCAGTAATTTTCTAATTTTGGTTGGGAAATTATTTTAATACCATAAAATAATTCTCTGCATTCTTAATTAATTTAACTATAGAAGAAATATTATTATTGGTGAGGTTTTTTTCAATATTCCACAAAAGTATCTTATTTTCTGATGTGAAGACATCCTCATCTCCCACTGTAACAAACATAATCCATGAAACCTTTTCTTCTTGACAACTAATCTCCATGCATGTCTAACTTCTTTGTGTTATCACCATTATCACCAGTAATAATGTCATTCAGATGACTTATAGCTGTTGTCCACATTGTTTTCTTTATTTTTTCATATTTTTATTAAAATAAGAAACAATACAATCTTATTTTACATATCAATCTGAGTTCTTTATACCTACCATTTGTCCATGTTGCCCAGTGACACCTATATCATTCCTCCTTTTCTCCATAGAAAGGGCAAGGCTTTCTGTGGGGAACTCTTCCAGGACTTTCACATCATTTCTTGCAGGTCATATGGCCTCCACCATGGGTAGAGGCAAAGAAAATTTTCCTGTATGAGGAATGGGCTTCCATTATCTATTCATGCAGTAGGTATAAATGGTGTTCCTTTACCAGAGGCCCTATAGGCTGCTGAGGCCTCCTATATGCAGGAAGACCATTTCTGTCCTTTGCTGGTTTCTAAGTAGTCAATCTGGTATCCATGCACTTCCCCTTGTTCACATCAGAAATTTCTATGGCTTTCGTTGGATGGTCTTGATCTGTTTGCTCATCACTCCTCCCTCTCTACAACTGGATTGCAGGAAGTAGGCTCAATGCTTATCAGTAGGTTCCAAATGAAATGAATGCTATGTATTTGAAAACATGATTGAGAGCAGTAGATTTCTTTCCAGATAGTTGGTAATACTAGGTGTTGCTGGTCCAAATTAGAGCAGAAAATTATATCTTGTACAGAAATGTTGAGTTTTGGTATCCTTTTATCACAGCAGCCAGAACAGAAAGTATGACATCTCCTTGATGAGAAGGAAACATTAGGGAAGCTTGGACAGAGATTGGGGATATAGAGTAGTCTAAAGGAGAAGGTTAAAACTTTTGGGCAATGGTAACACTCGCATCCTTGATATGATGTGTGTATTCCTAATGTGCAGAAAGGCATACCTCCATGGGCATTGTGGTATATCAGAGACCTATTTGGCTAATAGAATTTCAGAACTCTTGGAATTAAGGGGACTTCCTCAGTACAAGTTCATTAGAGAGGAGTTATTGCAGAATTTAGAATTGGGTAAAGGAGTAGAGGTTTAGGAACCTTTTTTAGAGGAATTTCTCACAAGTCCTTCAGAATTAGTGGAAGACCAGGGCGTTCGAATAGGTTCATCCCTTTGGGGCCATTACAGAAAGCCTTTCTCTAGTCAGCCAACAAATGTACAGACAACCATGGGGAAGTGTTGGCCTGATTCACAAAAGCATTTGGCTTATTTGTAGTAGTGCACAGAGAATACCAGTTTCAATACGTCATAGGTGTTCTTCCTCTGGCCTTTCCAAAGAAAATATATCCATTGGCACCAAGCTCCAAAGATGGGAACCAAACGAGCTTTAAGGCCAAGACTTGCCAGAGTTGGGTCTCTAGGCCTGCAGCATTGGATGGATTCCAGGTGTTTGGGAAGGTGCAGTGTGGTGAGGTGAATGGGGTCACAGACCTCAAAGGGTCCTCTACTTCATAGTCCTTAGACAGTCAGATTTGGGTACCTGCCAGCCCTGTGAAAGTCAAGATTTTGCTCCTTGTGAGAGCACAGAGGAGCTCAATGTTAAATCCTCAGAAATCTCACACCAATCTGAATCATAATGGAGAAGCTTCAGAACCCAAATCATGGCCTTGGGTGCTAGTGGCTAAGTGTTCACCCAGCCTTGTCTGACAGCCACCCCAAAACCTTCAGAAATCCAGCAGCTATCTGTAAGGAGTAAGGTTTTTCCTCCTCCTGCTGGTCTTGTCCTGCCACTGTGCCAGCCCCAATTAACACACAGAGACTCTGTATTTGATATAATACTATTGGCCAATTACTTGTCTCTTATTGGCTAGCTCTGTCTTAAGTATTAACCCATTTCTGTTAACCTAAGTGTTTACACGTAGTTTCACCTTACTGGGGAGTGGGGCAGGCATCATATCATCCCAGCCTCTCCATGTTGACCCCTCCTTACTACTTTCTCTTTTCTACTTGTCTCCTAGTCCCGCCTATCTTGCTTTCCTATTGTCCAACAGCTATCTACTTGAACCTGGCCACCAATTTGACCACTCCAACTGTTAGGCCTGCTTTAGGTCTGCTGCAATCTTGCTCCTAACCAAAACAATGCAGCCATGTCAAGTCAGCCAGCCAAGTAGCAGCCTCTCAGGCTGACCCAGTGCTGGTAGGGCAGTGAGATGGTGGTGTCACTGAGCTCAGGGCACAGGAGATGGGCAGATGAAACAGTTGTGAGGACAAGCCACATCAATAGGGTCTTATTCCAAGCACTGGCATAACACCTGGCAGAAGGTCAGATTAGTATGGACACAAGTCAAAGAGTAGACAACTGTGTGCACTTATGAGGAGTTGATATTTCAGGGACAACATTCCCATGGGTCTGATATTTAGAAGATAAAGTGGAAAGCCAGTGGGACCCTTGATACTACAGCCAAAGTTACCCCTCCCTCTGAGTTAAGGTGGAAGCTGTACTACATGATATGCATCAGGGGCCACCAAGGGGAAGGTGACATCCATGACCCCTTCCGAGGAAGCAGTCCTGCTCCCCAGTTTCCTAGATGTTGATACAATGAAACATCAAAAGAATAAACATTACATCTAACCTGCCCCTTTGCCAACCAGGGCCTGCACCCAAACCACAAACCTCATCACCTCCTAAGCATCACAAGGCAACCAATTTGAGCTACCTCCAGCACTCTCACAGTCTATCTCCAGCCCACAGCCTTGTACCACCACCACTAACCAGGAAACATTCAGGAAATTTGTCTTTCATTTCTCCAAGTCTGAAAGTCTCCCTCGAGATGGAATTTTTTGAGTCATTGACCTATAGATTAGCCCTCAATGGACTCAGGGGTTTCTGAAGAGATTGAAGTGGAATGAGGAAAGGTAACACAGAAACTGAGGTAGAATAAGCAATTCTTACTTTGCACACCATGTTAACTGCAGAACAAACTCACCTCTGTCCTTCTCAGTGACTTCACAAAACGATCCAGGAGTCATCACAGGAAACCCTCATGGGGCCTTAACCATTTTCCCCCAGGGTTCCACACCCATTTAACAGAAACAACTGTGGGTTTTCATGAGATACGTGAATCTCCCTGGAATCAATGATATGACTCTGACTAAAACTTTGCGGGTTGAATCTCTTCAGAGTATTAGGAGCAGGGAGCCCTGTGAAAAAACATCTTTTTAGTCAACTTCAATGAGCTTTTTGTGCATCCTTGGAAAGACTACAGTTCTTGGAGACATTTAACAATTTATATTTTACTTTATGTGATGTGATGGAAAAATTAAAAATTAGGGTTAATGGCAAGAAGGAAAAACTACAAAGAACAAGAATCACTTCTAGTGGATAACTTCCTGATTTCAGAGTACAGACCCCACATGTTATTTTCATGAGATACAGGAAAAAAAAGAAAAAGAAAACCTTGCAGTTGTGCTAATCAATCTTGATGCCCTTGCAATCAAACTTTGTACTCTATGAAATGCTGTAACCTTGAAAACCCTATGAGCTGAGACTAGGGATGTCAAGCCTCCATTTCACTTTTGTTGCTAGGTAACTTAGCCTTCCAATAGAGTGAACTCCCAGAATGTTTTGTTCTTCCCAATTAAAACCTTTTGCTTTCACATTTGGGAATAACTTCATTGGACTTGAGGAAACCCGGGAGGTACAAAGTTTTTGGGCTCATCCCAGATTTCCTCCAACCACCCAGGACCTTTAATGCTGAAAGATTGAAATAGAGAAAGTAAAGACAACAAAACCCAGAGGAATGCTGGAAATAGAAAAACTGCGCAAAAATTGTGAACTACAGACACAAAATGACCAACAGAAAAAAAGAGATGAAAGAGAGAATCTCAGGCATGGAAGATAAACTAGAGGAAATAGATTCATTTACCAAAGAAAATCATAAATTCAACAAATCCTTAACGCAAAACATCCAAGAAATCTGGGACACCATGAAAAGGCCAAACCTAAGTATAATAGGCAGCGAGGAAGGTGAGGAAGACCAGCTCAAAGGTGTCAAAAACATACTAAACAAAATCATCAAGGACAACTTTCCCAACATGAAGAAGGACATGCACATGAAAGTACAAGAAGTATACTGAACACCAATTAGGCTGGATCAAAGTAAAAAAAAAAAAAAGCCTAGGAATATAATAAGGAAAACACCTAAAACACAGAATAAAGAATACTAAGTGCAACAAAGGAGAAAGGACAGGTAACATATAAAGGCAAACCGATCAAAATTACAAATGACTTTTCCATGGAATCCCTCAAGGCCAAAAGGTCCTGGATAGATGTTCTACAAATACTAAGAGTCCACAGAAGCTAGCCCAGGCAATTATACCCAGCAAAACACTCAATCATTATAGATGGAGAAAACAAGATATTTAATGACAAAGACAGATTTTTTTCCAATACTTACCTACAAATCCAGCACTACAGAAAGATTTGGAAGGAAAACTCCCAACCACAGAAGTTAACTATGCACACAACATGTAGGCAACAGATAATCTCCCTATACAAGAAACAAGGGTGATAGAGGCCAAATATATTCACAATACCACTGCCAACATCAAATCTAAAACAAACAAGCATCAAAAATCAATGGCCCTTACTCACCCCAAATATTAATGGTCTTAACTCACCTATAAAAAGACACAGGCTAACAGAATGGATACGAAGGAAGAATGCAGTCTTCTGCTACATACATGAAACACATCTAAGTTTCAAAGATAGACATTACTTCAGGGTAAAAGGTTGGGGAATATCTTCCAATCAAATGTACACAAGAAGCAAGCAGGCATGGCTATCCTAATATCTAACAAGTTAGACTTCAAACCAAAATTAATCAAAAGAGATGAGGATGCTCATTCAGTATTCATTGCAGGAGAAATCATTCAACACAAAGTCTCAATTCTGAAAATTTATGCCCGAAATACAAAAGAACCCAGAGCAAACCAACTGCCAACATCAAACTGAAAGGAGAGAAGCTTAAGGTGATTCCTCTAAAATCACGAACAAGACAAGGCTGCACTCTCTCTCAATATCTCTTCAATATTGTACGTGAAGTTCTAGCTAAAGCTATAAGACAAGAAAAGGAGATAAAAGGGATCCATATTGGGAAGGAAGAAGTCAAACTATCACTATTTGAAGATGATATGATAGCTTAATAAGCAACCCAATAAACTCTACCAAGGAACTCCAATAGCTGATAAACACCTTCAGCAAACTAGCAGGGTACAAGATAAACTCAAAATAATCAGTAGCCCTACTTTTTTTCAGACAACAATGAGATTGAGAAAGAAATCAGAGAAACATAATACTTTACAACAGCCAGAAAGAACATAAAGTATCTTGGAGCAACACTTCCCAAACAAATGAAAGACCTATATAATAAAAATTTGTGGCTCTAAAGAAAGAAATTAAAGGAGATACCAGAATATGGAAAGATCTCCCATGCTCTTGAATAGGTAGGATAAATATAGTAAAAATGACAATCTTGCCAAAAGCAATCTAGAGATTCAATGCAATCTCCATTAAAAACCCACAATTCATCACTGAGCTTGAAAGGATAATAATCAACTTTTTATTGAAAAACAAAAGAACCAGCATAGCCAAAACAGCCCTGAACAATAAAAGAACTTCAAAGGCATCACCATCCCTAACTTTAAGCTCTACTACAGAGCTATACTCCTGAAAACAGCCTGGAATTGCCACAAAAACAAAACAAAACAAAACAAACAAACAAAAAAAACCAAACAAACAACAACAACAAAAAAAAAAAAAAACAGGTAGAACATGGAATGGATTTCAAAAACCTGATACAAACCCACATAGGTATGAACACCTGATTTTCTACAAAACATATAAAACAATACAATGGGATGAGGAAATCATCTTCAACAAATGGTGCTGGCACATTTGGATGATGGTGTTTAGAAGACTGCAGATAGACCCAAGTCTGTAGTCATACACAAAACTATGGTCAAAATGGGTCAAAGACCTCAACATCAATCCAACCTCACTGAACCACTTAGAAGAGAATGTAGGAGGTACCCTTGAACAAATTGGTATAGGAGACTAGTTCCTGAACATAACTCCAGGGGCACAGACTCTGAGAGAAACAATTAATAAATGGGACCTCTTCAAACTTAGAAGGTTCTGTAAGGCAAGGACACAGTGGAAAGACAAAATGGCAGCCAACAGACTGGGAAAAGATTTTATGTAAGGAGTAAGGTTTTTCTGCCTGCCACGGGTCTGGTCCTGCCATCACGCCATCCCCAATTAACACACACAGACTCTATATTTGACATAATGCTATTGGCCTGGTACTACTTTCTTATCTTCTAGCTCTGTCTTAAGTATTAACCCATTTCTGCTGATCTATATACGTTCATGTGGTCTTCTTACTGAGAAGCATACCGGCATTCTGCTTTCTCCAGACTCTCCATGCTGACTCCTCCTTCCAACTTCCTCTTTCCTCCTTGTCTCTTAGTCCCTCCTATCTTCCTTTCCTATTGCCCAACATTTACAGAATGGCATCTCCCATCAATTTTCAACAATACTACATCAGACAATGGGCTGATCTCCAAAATATACAAACAACTCAAAAAACTAATCAACAAAACACCAAAAAACCATATTAAAAAATGGGGTACAGACCAGCAGAGAAACTAGGATACAAGGTGTATTCTATGAGATTCATATAAAGTCAATCACAGAACCAGGAATGGACAAGTCCCCCAGACCTCAGGGGAAGTGTTGGGGGGCAGCAAATGGAGAGAGTAGTAGGAGAAAACGAGGGGGAGGAAAGGAAAACATGTGCGACCAGGAAGATTGAGACTGGTTAGGAATAGCAGACAGGAAAGAGAGACACAAAGAGAGAGAGAGAGAGAACATAAAAGAGGGAGCCAATATTGGTTTGGCGATAAAATCAAACACAAAGAAAGGTCTAGAGAACTACAAGACATCTCCCAACTAACAATTTGAGCTTCCGTGGAAAGGCTACCATAAATGCCATTCCCAGAGAGTGAGATCAACCACTAACTTATCCATGGAGCCCTCAATTAATGCCTGTTGGAAACAGGAGCAAAGACCCATACATAAACACTAAGTCGAAGTAGAACCCAGATGCATGTCGAGAGGACAAGACCAGGTGGCAGAAACACATAGAGACAGCTTACCTGAACAAGGAGCAGCTAACAGGCCACCAGACTGATAGCTGGGAAGCCAGCATGGGACTGAATCAGGCCCCTCTGAATATGGGTCTCAGCCAGAAGGACTGAGCAGTCTAAGGAACATCAGACAGTGGAGCCAGGATGTATCCCTGGTACACAAAAGGACTTTGCGAACACATTCCCCATGGAGGGATAACTGCCTTAATCTAGAGACAGGAGAAAAGCCCTAGTCCCTCCTTCACATGACCTGTCAGATCTACATGACCCCAACTGGATGGCATTCCCCTACATATGGAATTGGGGTGGGGGGATGGGAGGGGAGGGTGGTTAGAGTGCATGTGAGAGGGCAGAGAGAGTAAAAGGGAGGGAAGGAGGGAGGGGGAAGGAAGAAAGAGAGGCAGGGAGGGAGAGGGAACTGGGATCGACATGTAAAATAATAAATTAAATTAAAAAATGCTTTGACTCCAAAATTAAGTTTAAGGACATGTTACTGGGGAAAAGGATTTCTATTATTGTTTCCACAGAAAATGAAAAGATGTGCATTCCTTCCAGACTAATGTAGTTTGATCAAGCCAGACCACCTGATAGAGAATACCAGGTGATCCTACATTCAAAATAGATGGACAAAGCAGCCTTACAGACTACAGGCAGGATTTCTTCATCTTCATAGAATCCCCCATGACAGTGCCTCTTACCAGCAGGAAGTAGTTTGGAAAGAACGACACCCAAATCCCGAAATATTGTCTATAAATGTTTGTTATTATTTAAATGGACTTGGTTATATAAAATGAAAAAAAAAAGAATACAATCGTTGATTGAAAAAAATATATAAAATTAAAAATAAAAATGGGGTACAGAACAGAAGAAATAATTCTCAATAGAGGAAACCAAAAAAGCTGAAAAACACTTAAGAAAATGTTCAACATCTTCAGCTATCAGGGAAATGCAAATGAAAACAACTTTGAGATACCATCTTACTCCTGCCAGGATGGCTAAAATTAAAAACACCAAATGACAACTTATAACAAAGAAGATGAGGAGAAAGGGAACATTCCTCCACTGCTGGTGGGAGTGCAAACTCGTACAGCCATTTTGGAGATAAGTATGGTGTTTCCTCAGGAAAATGAGAATTAGTCTACCACGAGACCCAGCAATCCCCCCTTAGACATACACCCAAATGATCCATATCCCGACAACAAAGACATCTGCTCAACTATGTTGATAGCAGAATTATTTTTAATTGCAAGAAACTGGAAACAACCTAGATGATCCTCAGTTGAAGAATGGATAAGAAGATGTGGCACATCTACACAATGGAATGCTTGCTACTCTGCAGAAAAAAAAAATAATGGAATTTGAAATTCGCAGGCAAGTGAATGGCTCTTGAAACAACCATCCTAAATGAGGTAACCCAGTCACAAAAAGATGAACATAGGATGTAATCGCTCATATATGGATTTTAGACCTAGAGCAAAGGATCGCCAGTCTATAATTCACACCACCAGAAGAACTAGGATACAAGGTGTATTCTAAGAGATTCATATAAAGTCGCTCAAAGAAGCTTGATGGGACAAGTCCCCCAGAGCACATGGGAGGTGGGGGTGGTCAATGAATGTAGAGAGAACTAGGAGAAAGTGAAGGGAAGGAGAGGAAAATAATTGCGACCAGGAAGGTTGAGTCAGGGTTGGAATACAAGACAGAAGAGAGAGAGATTGAGAGTGAGTGAAAGAGAGAGAGGGAGACAGAAAGAGAGAGAGAGAGAATAAAAGAGGGAGCCAGTATAGGTTTGAAGAGAAAAGTGAATCTAAAGAAAGGTCTAGAGACATACAAGACTGTTGCCAACTAACAATTTGAGCAACTGTGAAAAGGCTACCATAAATGCCCTTCCTGGATAGTGAGATCAACAACTAACTTATTCACCATCATGGGGCCCTTCTATAGTGCTGTTCGAAACAGAAGCAAACACCCAAACCTAAACACTGAGTTTAACTAGAATCCAGATGCAGATGGACAGAACAAGACCAGGTTGTAGAAACACACAGAGACAGCTGACCTGAACAAGGGTCAAATAACAGGCACCCAGACTGATAGCTTGGAATCCAGCATGGTACAGACTCAGTCTTCTCTAAATATGGGTCTCAGCCAGAATGACTGAGCAGTCCTAGGGACTGCAGACAGTGGAACCAGGATGTGTTCCTCATGCACAAAGGACATTGCACACACATCCCCCATGGAGGGTACTCCCTTAACCTAGAAACAGGAGAGAAGCCCTAGTCCCTACTTCAAATGACTTGACAGATCTACATGACTACACATGGATGGCAATGTCATACATTTGGAATTGGGTTGGGAGCTGGGAGCAGAGGGTGGTAACTGTGCATGTGAGGGGGAATAGCGTGTAAATGGGTGGGTGGGAGGGAGGGAGAGGGAAATGGGATCGACATGTGAAATAAAAAATCAATAAGTAAATTAAAAAATAAAATAAATACTCCCAGGCCAGAATCTTACAAGCTGCTGGTAAACAGCACCAGGCTCCTCCTGGTACAGAAGTCCTAAGCCATGCTCATCCAGGATCCATGCTGGGTTTCTGAAGGCCTAGGTGCATTGGGCCACCTGGTGGGCAGTCAGAGAGGAGAGGAATTCTGAATCCCTGGGGGCTAATGACAGAACCAGCCCCTTGCCCAGCCCTCCTCTCCTCAGGTGGCAGTGACTGTGACCATAGGGAAAGGGGTGAGGGTGAGAGTGGGGAGGAGGAGGATGAGGGGTGTTGGGGAGAAGAACTTTGGTAAAGATTTTTGAGTCCACTAAAAAAAATAAAAATAACAAAATATATGGTAATTAGAAGTGATGGCTATGTGCAGACTTGTTACAATCAGTCTGAAGCAAAGAAGACAGAATAAGATAACAGTGGTCTAGTAGACAGGTCAAGTGGCCTGCAGATTTATAGGTCAACGCAACTCATCAAAGCAGAACAGAGACCATCAGAAGGAACTTCAGGTGTTATGAGTATGATTCCATTTCTCTGGGCAATAAAAGTAGAACAGGAAAAAGGATTGGCGAGATCCAGAAGAGTTGAAAAGAGATAAAAATAAAATTATAATACTGAAAGATAACATAAAAGAAGATCTGGTGTAACCCACAAAATCCATAAAAGGGGCCAACAGTTAAGAGAGCAGAGTGTGCAGAGAGGCTCAGGGGAAAGCACCATAGCAAGAAGGTAGAGTCAGGAATTAAATAAATAAATAAGATTTCACTTCAAGCATGCATATCTGGGTAAGAGTCACTGATAAGAAAAAAAGAGAAAGAGAAAAGGAGAGACATTTCTATGCTAGGGATGTCTGAGAAAATCGAGAGAGACTAAAGGTAATGTAAAAAGTTATGGAGGTTCAAAGAAAAGTCGTCAAATGTCGAGAAAGTTGTAAACTGTTTCCTGAGGGCTCTCATATCTACAAATACAAACTTAAGATTAGTAATATGAGTTGAAATTTTTGACCATACCAGGTTAATGGTTTAAAAGTTCTGTTTATTTCTCCCAAGAAAAATATATGTACTTGCTAAAAAGTTCTATCAGTGTTTCCTGTTAGAAACCTGTTTATTGCAAGACTAGAGCTAAAACAAAAATGGTTTAAACATTTTTGCTGTCTAATGATAACAGCCCCCAGCTCAAAATTTACCTCTGAGCACTGGTCATTAAATTCAGATTATCAAAAAATCAGATGTCCTTTTAATGTAGATGACATTAATTCTGTTTTATGTCGAAAGCTGTTAAACATTGAAACTAGTTAAAATGTTACAATTATAAACACTGGAAATTAACATAAACTTAACAGGCACCAAGGTGACAATGGGTTTAAAGACATAAAGGGTCCAAAAAATATTTGATATTATAAGAAGCCATTACAGGATGTTTAATTGTTTTATAAAACAGTTTTTAAATGTTTAAATTCAGAAGGTTGCATTATATTTGTGCTTTATTACATTGTTAATATTTGTACTTAAATTAAAGGGCTAAAATTTAAGATCATACCCATAAACTGTATATACTAACCAAAAGTTGAAAAGCTCATTTTTTTTTATGATACAGAGGGCAATCCATCCTTGTTTTTCCCAAATTTGGTAAGCATAAGTTAGTTAGATAAACTGAATCACATAGCTGTTTTATGTTTCCCTAAAAGGAGTTTCAAATTAAAATCAGTATTTTTAAAGCTAAAACTGACAATGCAAAGTTCTAGTTTTATGAAATCTGGTAACTATTATAAAATGTTAAGAAACACAAGTTACAAGCCATCCTTGTAGATTAACCATTGGTTATAGTCAAACTAAGTAGTAATGATTAATAACAGGAATAAAACTCACTCTGTCTCCTATACATATTCTAAAAGTATAAGCTTAAATCAAGTAACTGAAAACCAAGTTGTCTATTAAGATCTACCTAGAAAGACTTCTAATACTACAGAGATCTGTAGAATAAGACATTTAAATATTAACTAAAAGCTGTAATAATTTCAGACAAAGAATCACAGAATCTAACAATGACGAAATGTCTCTAAAGAACATAGTGGGGCAGCATGGATTGTGATGACACTGACCAGGGAGCAAGATGCTGAAACACAATGCCTGCAGCATGATAGGACCCAGCTCAGACTGTGTAGAGGCTGCAGGGTACTGGAAAATTGTCTGCACCTTTGCCTAGACAAAATAAGTTCAGACTTTTCCAATTCCAGGTTCCACAGGGGGAAAAAAAAATCTCACATTATTTACTTGGTGAAAAATTTCTCCCCTCAATGCCATAGAAAATTGGTTTTGGCTAAGAATATAAGGAATGGTCCCTGTGGGTTTTTTTTAATAGATTCAAAAGTAACATATAGTTTATCCTTCTCAGATCTCTAATTCTATTGATGGCTTGGCTAACCAAAACTTTGTGAGCTTGGCAATAAAGGCAGCCTTGATAAGGCTCCTAAATAATGATTTAAAAATATAAAAATATATGTCTTTTTTGAACATTTATTTATTAATTATGCATACAGTGTTCTGCCTGCATACATGTCTGCACACACAAAGAGGATACCACATCACATTACAAATGTTTGTGAGCCACAATGTTGTTGCTGGGGATTGAACTCAGGAATTCTGGAAGAGCAGCCAGTACTCTTAACCTCTGCCACATCTCTCTAGCCCAAGACATATACTTCTTAAAGATATAAAAAATTAATTTACAATATAAAAATTCAGAGCTTATCTTTTAATCAAGTTCTGATAAGCTAATCTAGCAGGGACTCCCAGCTGTTTAGTCACAAACTCAAAGTTTTATGATTTATATTGGGTGTCATCAAAGTGTAAATATGAAGGGTGTTTCATTAGGCCAAAGGCACCACTGACCAATCTATACATGGATCGCTCTTGACAGAAGAAAAAGATTCTAATCCAAATCTGTAAATTTTGCTAGGACTCAAAGGCATAAGTTCATTCCTGCTGTTTTATAGATACCCAAAACCTACTTTTTCTACAAATTGGATTTCAGCACAGATTGGTGATGATATTATATCTAAAACTTTTATGTCCTTTTATATAACACAGTTCATATAGGCTTCAGAGGATCAAATGTCATAAAGCTTTTATCCACTTCTTACATGTCAAAAGGACTGCAGATAAATACAGCCATCCTGAGGATAGAATTTTCTCCATGGTCTTGCTATCTTTCTTGATCACCAAAGGTAAGGAACTAAGAGTTCCAATTAAATATATACATTTTAACCTTTGTTCCCAGTTTAAACATGTCTCAAACGATTTGTGCTTCTGGCAGATGAGTATCAGTTGCTGACTACAGCCTGCTCTTCTCTAGTGGTCTCCCTACTTACTGTGAACTAGCCCAGCCAAGGTGAATCTTCAACAGTGTCTATAAACTGATGCCTCTGATTAATGGTCCATTTCCTGAATCCCCCTTCCTTTTGTTGGTATTGTCTAGCATTTTAGCCTACTTGCACCTAAGAAAACACTGCAAAATTAAGCAGGAAGTATTACAGGCATGTCCCTGGCACAACAGTGTTTTGATTTTCAAATAGTTGTCACCTGGAGTTCTATAGCCTATAAAGCCTCCTTGAGCAGCTTGTTACTATTATGCCTACTGGTTTCCTCAACTTCCAAGGAAGTTGGAACTCCTGGCTGCAAAAGCAAAAGGATTTTACTGGTAGAAATCAAATGAGCTAGGACCTCACTCTGTCAGAAAAGTAAGGTAGTGGCTTAAAATTGTGAGGGGTTTATAACAGGGTTGAGACCACTAATCTCAGTTCACAAAGTTTCTAAGATACAGGCAGTTCATAGAGTACAAATTTATTTACAAGGTTATCATGGAACTAAGTTAATATTATCAATCATTTGTTTAGGCAAGATTGATAAGCACACCTGAAAGGTTGGTTTTTTTTTTTTTCTTTGTTTTTACTTCTTCTCCTGAAAACAGGATGTGGATTCTGTACTCTGTAGTCAGGGATTTATGTATTGGCAGAAATTCTTGTTCTCATTATTTTTTCCTTCTTGCAATAAGCACTAATTTTATAACTTTTAGTTATTAATTTTTCCATCACATTACCTCTTTGCAACAAACATTAGAGGCCCAATTTTTGGGCCTCCAATAGGTAAAAGACTTCTAGTGTTTTTTGGTGTACAGGTTACTCACATTGCCTCCTATGTTTAGGAGTTTAATTTTGTTTACTTTTGATATAGCATCTCAACCAGGGAAAAGGTGAAATGTATTCTTTTCCTGTACTACTTCCTGCTTAACTGTGCAGTGTTTTTTGGGCATGAGATGGCTAAAATGCTATATAAAACCAATAAAAAAAAGTATTAAAAGGAGGGGTGCTTCAGCAAATTGCACATTTATCAGAGGAATTAGTTTATAGACCCTGTTGAAGATTCATATTGGCTGTGCTGGTTCACAGTAAGTCCAGAGCAGTATTTAGGAACAGAATGTAGTCAGTAACTGATGCTCATCTGCCAGAAGCACAAATCTGCTGAGACATGGTTAAATTTGGAACATAAGTTTGAGATATATTATAATCACCACTCTGTCCTGAAATCTATACTGTAGAAAAAGTAGATATTGGGTATCTGTAAAACAGCAGGAATGTACTTATGCCTTTGAGTCCTAGCAAAAACTACAGATTTGGGTTACAAAATTGTACATTTATCTTCTGTCAAGAGATTGATGTATAGACTGGTCAGTGGTGCCTTAGGCCTGAGGAAATATCCTTCATATTTATACTTCGATGACACCCAATATAAATCATAAAACATTGAGTTTGTGACTAAACAGTTGGGAGTCCCTGCTAGATTAGCTTAACAGAACTTGATTAAAAGTTAAGCTATGAATTTTTATATTGTAAATTAATTTTATGTATTTTAAGAGGTATATGTCTTGGGCTAGAGAGATGGCTCATTGGTTAAGAGTACTGGCTGATCTTCTAGAAGTCCTGAGTTCAATCAACAGCAACTACATTGTGGCTCACAAACATCAGTAATGAGATCTGACTACCTCTTCTTGCCTGCAGACACATGAAGGCAGAACACTGTATGCAAAATTAATAAATAAATGTTCAAAAATGACTTTTATGATTTTAGATCCTTATTTAGAGCCATATTAATGCTGCCTGATACTACAAAGCTGACAAAGTTATGGTTAGCCCAGCCATCAAAACTATCAGATGTGAGAAAAATATAGTTAATTAACTGTTCAAAATATTAAAAAAATGACAGGGACCATTCCTTATATTCCTAGCCATAACCAATTGTGTATGGGATTGAGGGCAGAAGTTCTTCACCCACTAAATAATGTGAGAGGCTTTTTGTTAGTTTGTTTGTATTTTCTCTGTGGAAGACAGACATGGAGAAGACTGACCTGTTGTCTAGGCAAAGAACGTGCAAATAATTTTTCAGCATCTACAAAGACTAAGCTGGGTCCATTGTATTTGATCATCTTGCTCCTTGGTCAGTGTCATAACAATCTGGCCCTGGCCCTGGCCCTGGCTGTTCTGGACCAATGCAAATCTAAACATCTCTGAGAAACCACGGGATCAAGCTCCTCTAAACGTAAGAGGATGAAGAGGAGTTAATTTTATTTTCAATAAAGGGAAAAGGATTATGGTACAGGCGATTAACTGTATTCTTTACATTCTAGAAATTAGAAAACTGAAGCTTAGAAAACAGGTTTAAAATACTTTCCTATCTACTAGTCCTAACCAGGCTCAATATTCCTGGTCGCACATGTTTTCCTTTCCTCCCCCTCATTTTCTCCTACTTCTCTCTCCATTCGCTGTCCTCACCCACTTCATCTGAACTCTGGGGGACTTGTGCCTTCCCAGTTCTGTGAGGGACTTTATATGAATCTCTTAGAATACACCTTGTATCCTAGTTCCTCTGGTGATGTGAATTATAGGCTGGTGATCATTTGATCTATTTCTAAAATCCATATATGAGGGAGTACATAATGTGTTCCTATTTTTGTGACTGGGTTACCACATTCAGGATGGTTTCTTTAAGTGCCATCCACTTGCCTGCGAATTTCAAGATACCATTATTTTTTTCTGCAGATTAGTATTCCATTGTTTAAATGTGCCACATTTTCATTAACCATTCTTCAATTGAGGGGCATCTAGGTTGCTTCCAGGTTCTTGCTATTACAAATAGTGCTGCTATGAACATAATTGAACAGATGTCTTTGTTGTATGGATGTGAATCCTTTGGGTATATGCCTAAGAGGGGGATTGCCGGGTCCTGTGGTAAACTAATTCCCATTTTCCTGAGGAACCGCCATACTGATCTCCAACATGGCTGTATGGGTTTGCACTCCCACCAGCAGTGGAGGAGTGTTCCCCTTTCTCCACATCCTCTCCAACATAAGGCATCACTGGTGTTTCTAATTTTAGCCATTCTGGCAGGGGTAAGATGGTATCTCAAAGTTGTTTTGATTTGCATTTCCCTGATAGCTAAGGATGTGGAGCATTTTCTTAAGTGTCTTTCAGCCTTTTTGATTTCCTCCATTGAGAATTCTTTCTTCAGTTCTGTACCCCATTTTTAATAGGGTTATTTGGAGTTTTGTTGACTAGTTTCCTGAGTTCTTTGTGTATTTTGGAGATCAGCCCTTTGTCGTATATAGGATTAGTGAAAATCGTTTCCCAGTCTGCGGGCTGCCGTTTGGTCTTGTCCACTGTGTCCTTTGCCTTACAGAAGCTTCTAAGTTTAAAGAGGTCCCATTTATTAATTGTTTCTTTCAGCGTCTGTGCCCCTGGAGTTATATTCAAGAAGCGGTCTCCTATATCAATTTGTTCAAGGGTACCTTCTACTTTCTCTTCTAAGAGGTTCAATGTGGCTGGATTGATGTTGAGGTCTTTGATCCATTTGGACTTGAGTTTTGTGCATGGCGACAGACATGGGTCTTTCTGCAGTCTTCTACACACCCTCATCCAATTGTGCCAACACCATTTGTTGAAGATGCTATCTTTGCCCCATTGTATAATTTTAGCTGTTTTGTCGAAAATCAGGTGTTCATAGGTGCGTGGATTAATATCAGGATTTTCAAATCGATTCCATTTGTCTACAAAATTCCATTGGCTTAATACAAAACTATATACAAAACAGTGAATAACAAGTGTGCTCTAAGAAAAGGAAAATCAAGAACAAAATGACCTACATATCTAGTCCAAGGGTGAGGGCATAATGGAGTTTACAATACAGTTGTCCTACGCTGAAAAACATAAGACTAGTACCTAATATATCTATCTAGGAAGAGAGAATAATAGTTGTGATAGTTTAATCTTCAACCTCATCAAGACCTGAGAAGGAAATTAACAATACTAGAGTAGACTGGAAATGTGGATGGACAACTTCCAAAAGGGGCAGCAAGGACAGAAACAGCAAGCCACCTGAAAAGTCACCCTAGTACTCACAGCCACGTTGGTACACCCGGATTTGGCTAAGGCCAAGAGAACTTGACAGACCACAACAACAGCAGGGAGGTAGAATGGCTATCTTACCCTGACTTGGCAAGGTCAAGCAGTCTTCTATATTTGTCTCCTGCAAGCACATAGGACTGAATGTCCAAATCAGTGGTGAAGGAGGGGCAATTCTTTGCCCAACAGGCCATTAGCTGAGGCGAGATTGAACTCCAGCAGGAGCAACAACAGTGTCCAACATATTTTCGGGAAAGTCCACGGTGCTGTCAGGAGCAACAGTGTCTCATGTCAATGGAGTAGTAATATTAAAACATTTAAATGCCATGTTCTGCATGTCTATGAAGTGATTGAAGTTTAAGCATCTATATCTGACTAATCTCATAGGTACAGGAAATATGAGTGAAGATAATCTGTAATACTCGGGAACTTAGCTGAAAAGACTGATTAAAACTTTCCTGAGTAAAGCAGGAACAAATACTCAAACAATATAACTATATACATATACATACATATAAATCCCTAAAATAAAGGTAGAGTAGAAATGTCAAGACAAGAGGTAGAACTATAAAGGGCAGCAAGAAAAAAATCCCAAATTGTATCAATATACAAAATGTCTTGAATACAAGAAAAGTATACATACATAGAATATGGTAAAAAAAATAATGTGCATAAAACATCGTAAGTGGAAAGATTTCACACAATATAACAAAATATAAACTTAATTTTACATAGCTTACCACATATAATGTGGTAAATATATATATATGTAAAATACTATCTCATTCTTACTCAAATTCTCAAGAAAATAGGCTAATCTACCTATATCCCATCTAAACCATACCTTTCCCAAACATTCCCTATTCCTGTCTAAAAGATAAACCCGAGTGTAAGCATCACCTTCCATACCCAACCCTAACTGACTAAAACCAATACAAAGCCAATGACTATTATCCCAAAATTCCAAGGGTATGGAAAGGGGGCCTCTTTATCTTAAGGTTACTTCCTGCTGAAATGGGACAATGATTGCTCCAATGGATCCTGTAGGAAGAAAATTTTTAGCAACCAAATTTCTCAACAGAGCTGGCTGTGGCATATGTAGCTAGTCACTGTGTGGCAGAAAATTCTTGACTGTAGTTCTATTAGAAACTCTGGCCAGGGTGTAATAAAAAGGTGCACCATTACAGCTAGCTAGTCATGAGTTGTCTCGAGCAAAACAGTCTCAAACTGGTTTTAGGGTGATGTTTGTAGTTCAGATGCATCAGGTTGAGTCAAGTGCAATGATGATGCGGGGCCCCATCTTCTTTCCGGAGAGTTCAAAGACTGCTGTTAGGAATCGTTATTATTCCTTGTGGAAAAGTTACACATCAATACTAAAGTAAAATTTTCAAGTTTTAAGGTATGCATTAGGGGAAGACAACAATAAGCATTAAAAGTATGTGAGAAAATTAGGATTTAAGAGAGAAAATTGCATATAAAAAATTAGTCCCCAGATTTTGTTTTCTTCTGCCTTACACCAATTGGCTTCTTAATTTAAGGCAGAAACCATGAATTTAATCTTAACAACATGCTTGAATTTAGAGAAGGAAAGCCAAATCCAACTCCAAAGCCAGCTTTGGTTTATATAAATTGGGACTTCGGGAATACTAGATAGTAGAGAGAAATTGATTTCTGTATACAAATAGTTTACTACAATTAAATATATTTTTTTAACCATATATCAGATTCTGCTTCCTTAAGTGATTGTTTCTGAAGAGCTGTCTTCTCTTCTGTAGGCACCTTCTGTTCAGTGTTTTTTGGCTGTTTGATGATAGGTTTTCTCTGTTTTCCTGTAAGAACAAGAACAAAACACTTCCCCTACCTTTGAGAGGCCTCCGCACACCTTTTGCGACCTAATTTGTTGGATGACTTGTCATTTGTTTTCATTAAGATGCTTCTCTTGTTCAACTCGAATCTTGATTAACTTAGATGGTATCCATAGTTTTTCTTCTCCTGTAGATATAAAGGCAAAACCCCTACCCCAAAGTAACACATACCCTGCTTTCCATTCTGAGGTCAGTACATCCTTGAAGTACACTGGCTGATTTAGTTCAGAAGTTTTTTTCTATTGTTCTTTCTGCAGCTGTTTTTACTTTTTCATCAGCATTAAGAAAGTTTAATGTTAATAAAGCATTATGAAATCTGTGTTTGGGTGTTTTGGATCCTCCTGCCTGTTTATGGAGCATTTCTTTTAAAGTATGATTGGATCTCTCAACCACTGCTTGTCTTGTAGGATTGTGTGGTATAACAGTTATGTGCTTTATCTTGTAATGCATAACTCCAGGAGCATAGACACTGAGAGCAACAATTAATGAATGGAACCTCTTCAAACTTAGAAGCTTCCATAAGGCAAAGGACACAGTGGAAAGACAAAATGGCAGCTCACAGACTTGGAAAATATTTTTACCAATACTACATCAAAGGGGTGATCTCCAAAATATACAAAGAACTCAAGAAACTATTCATCAAAATATCAAACACCCTATTAAAAAATGGGGTACTGAACAGAAAAAAAAAATCTCAATAGAGGAAATCAAAAAAGCTGAAAAACACTTAAGAAAGTGTTCAACATCCTTAGCTATGAGGGATATGCAAATCAAAACAACTTTCAGATACCATCTTACTCATGCCACTATGGCTAAAATTAAAAAAAAAAAAAAAAAAAAAAAAAAAACCAATGACAAGTTATACCAGAGAAGATGTGGAGAAAGGGAACATTCCTCTACTGCTGATGGGAGTGCAAACTTGTACAGCCATTTTGGAGATAAGTATGATGGTTCCTTAGGAAAATGGGAATTAGTTTACCATGGGACCCAGCAATACCCCCTTAGACATATACCCAAATGATCCATATCCCTGCAACAAAGACATCTGCTCAACTATGTTAATAGCAACAATATTTGTAATAGCAAGAAACTGGGAGCAACCTAGATGATCCCCAGTTGAAGAATGGATAAGAAGATGTGGCACATCTACACAATGGAATACTACTCTGCGAAAAAAAATAATGGAATCTTGAAATTCGCAGGCAAGTGAATGGCACTTGAAACAACAATCCTGAATGAGGTAACCCAGTCACAAAAAGATGAACATAGGATGTACTCACTCATATATGGATTTAGACCTAGAGCAAATGATCACCAGCCTATAATTCACACCACCAAAGGAACTAGGATACAAGATGTATTCTAAGAGATTTATATAAAGTCTCTCACAGAAGGTTGATGGGACAAGTCCCCCAGAGCACATGGGAGGTGGGGGTTCAATGAATGTAGAGAGAACTAGGAGAAAGAGAAGGGGAGGAGAGGAAAGAAATTGTGACTAGGAAAATTGAGTCAGGGTAGGAATACAAGATAGGAGAGAGAGAGAGACAGTGACGGTGAGTGAGAGAGAGGGAGACAGAAAGAGAGAGAGATATTAAAAGAGGGAGCCATTATAGGTTTGAAGAGAAAACTGAATCTAAAGAAAGGTCTAGAGACCTAAAAGACTGTTGCCAACTAACAACTTGAGCATCTGTGGAAAGGCTACCAGGAATGTCCTTCCTGGATATTGAGATCAACAACAAAATTATTCACCATCATGGAGCCCTCCTATGGTGCTGTTGGAAACAGAAGCAAACACCCAAATCTAAACACTGAGTTTAACTAGAATCCAGATGCAGATAGACAGAACAAGACCAGACTGTAGAAACAAACATAGACAGCTGACCTGAACAAGGAACAGATAACGGGCACCCAGACTGATAGCTTGGAATCCAGCATGGTACTGACTCAGTCTTCTCTAAATATGGGTCTCAGCCAGATGGACTGAGAAGTCCTAGGGAACTCAGACAGTGGAACCAGGATGTATTCCTCATGAACAAAAGGTCTTTGCAGACACATCCCGCATGGAGGGTACTCCCTTAACCTAGAAACAGGAGAGAAGTCCTAGTCCCTATTTCAAATGACTTGACAGATCCACATGACTACACCTGGATGGCATTGTCATACATGTGGAATTGTGTTGGGAGCTGGGAGCAGAGGGTGGTCAGGGTGCATGTGAGGGGGCATAGCGTGTAAGTGGGTGGGAGGGAGGGAGGAAGAGGGAACTGGGATCAACATGTGAAATAAAAAATAAATAAGTAAATTAAGAAAATAAAAAATATTAACTCCCAGGCCTGGATCTTACAGGCTGCGGGTAATACAGAACACCAGTGTAAACAGCACCAGGCTCCTCTTGGTACAGAAGTCCTAAGCTGTGCTCATCCCGGATCCATGCTGGGTTGCTGAAGGCCTAAGTGCATTGGGCCACCTGGTGGGCAGTCAGAGAGGAGAGGAATTCTGAATCCCTAGGGGCTAATGACTGAAACAGCCCCTTGCCCAGCCCTCCTCTCCTCAGGTAGCAGTGACTATGACTGTAGGGACAGGAGTGGGGGTGAGAGTGGGAGGTGGAGGATGAGGGGGTGTTCGGGAGAACAACTTTGGTAAAGATTTTTATGTCAACTAAAATTACAACTAACAAAATATATGGTAATTAGATGTGATGGCTATGTGCAGACTTGTTACAATCAGTCTGAAGCAAAGAAGACAAAATAAGATAACAGTGGTCTAGTAGACAGGTCAAGTGGCCTGCAGATTTATAGGTCAATGCAACTCATCAAAGCAGCACAGAGAAATTCAAAAGGAAGTTCATGTGTTACAAGAATGATTCCACTTCTCTGGGCCATAAAAGGTAGATCAGGAAAAGGGATTATCCAGATCCAGAAGAGTGGAAAAGTGATAAAAATAAAATTATAATACTGAAAGATAACATTAAAACAGAGCTGGTGTACCCCACATAATCCATAAAGGGAGCCAACAGTTCAGAGAGCAGAGGGTACAGAGAGGCTCAGGGGACAGCACCAACATAAGAATGTACAGTCAGGAATTAAATAAATAAATAAGATGTTCACTTCAGGCTTGCACATCTGAGTAAGAGTCACTGATAAGAAAAAGGGAAAAGGAGAGACATTTCTACCCTAGGGATGTCTGAGAAAATCAGAGAGACTAAAGGTAATGTAAAAAGATATGGAGGTTCAAAGAAAATTCATCAAAAGGTCGAAGGAAGATGTAAACTGTTTGCTGTGGGCTCTCATATCTACAAATATAAATTTAAGATTAGGAATATGAGTTAAACATTTTGACCATACCAGGTTAATTGTTTAAAAGTTCCGTTTATTTCTCTCAAGAAAAACATATGTACTTTCTAAAAAGTTCTATATATATTTCCTGTTAGAATCCTGTTTTATTACAAGAATATAGCTAAAACAAAAATGGATTAAAAGTTTTTGCTGTCTTAGGCTAACAGCCCTTAGCTCAAAATTTATCTCTGAGCACTGATCACTAAATTCAGATTATCAGAAAATCACATGTCCTTTTAATGTAGATGATATTAATTCTGTTTTATGTCTAAAGCTGTTAAAAATTGAAACTAGTTAAAAAGTTACAATTATTAACACTGGAAATTAACATAAATTTAACAGGCACCAAGGTGACAATGGGTTTAAAGATATAAAGGGTGCTAAAATTATTTGATATTATAAGAAGACATTACAGGATGTTTAATTCTTTTATAAAAACAGTTTTTAAATGTTTAAATGCAGAAGGTTACATTATATTCATGCTTTCTGACATTGTTAATGTTTGTAATTAAATCAAACGGCTAAAATTTAAGATCAGAGCCATACACTGTATATACTAACCAAAAGTAGAGATTCTCATTTTTTTTATGATACAGAGGGCAATCCATCCTTGTTTTTGCTAAATTTGGTAAGCGTAAATTATTTAGTTAAATTGAGTCACATAGATGTTTCATGTTTCCCTAAATGGAGTTTCAAATTGAAATCCATATTTTTAAAGCTAAAAGTGACAATAAAAAGTTCTACTTTTATAAAAGCCGGTAAACTATTATAAAATGTTAAGAAACACAAGTTACCAGGCATCCTTATAGATTAACTGTTGGTTATAGTGAAATTAAGTATTAATGATTAATAACAGGAATAAATTTCACTCTGTCTACTACACATGTTCTAAAACTTTAAGCTTAAATCAAGTAACTGAAAACCAAGTTGTCTATTAAGATCTATCTAGAAAGACTTCTAATACTACAGAGATCTGTAGAATAAGACATTTAAATATTAACTAAAAAGCTGTAATAATTTCAGACAAAGAATCACAGAACCAACAATGACCCAAGGTCTCTAAAGAACATTGTGGGGCAGCATGGATTGTGATGGCACTGACCAGGGAGCATTATGCTGAAACACAATGCCTGCATCATGATAGGACCAAGCTCAGACTGTGTAGAGAGAGGTTACACGGTACTGGAAAATTGTCTGCACCTTTGCCTAGATAAAATAAGGTTAGACTTTTCCAAGTCCAGGTTCCACAGAGGAAAAAAAAAACAAAAACAAAAAAACAAACAAACAAAAAAAAAAAAAAACACCTCTCACATTATTTACTTGGTGAAAAAATTCTCCCCTCAATGCCATAGAAAATTGGTTATGGCTAGGAATATAAGGAATGGTCCCTGTGAATTTCTTAATAGATTCAAAAGTTTCATATAATTTATCCTTCTCAAATCTCTAATTCTATTGTTGGCTTGGCTAACCAAAACTTTGTGAGCTTGGCAGTAAAGACAGCCTTAATATGGCTCCTAAATAAGGATCTAAAAATATAAAGACATTTAAGTTTTTTTGAACATTTATTTATTAATTATGCATACAGTGTTCTGCCTGCATACATGGCTGCATGCCCAAAGAGGATACCAGATCTCATTATAGATGTTTGTGAGCCACAATGTTGTTGCTGGGGATTGAACTCAGGACTTCTAGAAGAGCAGCCAGTACTCTTAACCTCTGAGCCATCTCTCAAGCCCAAGACATATACATCTTAAAAAAATATAAAATTAATTTACAATATAAAAATTCAGAGCTTAATTCTTAATCAAGTTTTGATAAGCTAATTGAGCAGTGACTCCCAGCTGTTTAGTCACAAACTCAGAGTTTTATGATATATGTTGGGTGCCATCTAAGTGTAAATATGAAGGATGTTTCATCAGGCCTAAGGAACCAGTGACCAATTTATACATGAATCTCTCTAGACAGAAGAAAATGGTTCTAACCCAAGTCTGTAGTTTTTGCTAGGACTCAAAAGCATAAGTCCATTCCTGCTGTTTTACAGATACATAAAATCTACTTTTTCTACAATTTGGATTTCAGCACAGATTGGTGATGATAATATATCTAAAACTTGCATTTCCTTTTATATAACATAGTTCATATAGTCTTCAGAGTATCAAATGTCATAAAGCTTTTATCAAATTCTTACAGATCAAAAGGATGGCAGATAAATACAGCTATCCTGAGGATGGAATTTTCTCTCTGGTCTTGCTGTCTTTCTTGATCTAATTGGAACTAAAAGTTCCAATTAAATACATATGTTTTAACCTTTATTCCCAGTTTAAACATGTCTCAAAGGATTGGTGCTTCTGATAGATGAGCATCAGTTGCTGAATACAGCCTGTTCCTCTATAGTGCTCTCCCTGGAGTTACTATGAACCAGCCCAGCTGATGTGAATCTTCAACGGGGTCTACAAACTGATGACTCTGATAAATAGTTCATTTCCTGAATCCCCCTTCCTTTTGTTGGTATTGTCTAGCATTTTTACCTACTTGCAACTCAGAAAACACTGCAAAAGTAAGCAGGAAGTAGTACAGGCATGTCGCTGGCACACCAGTGTTTTGATTTTCAAATAGCTATCACCTGGAGTTCTATAGCCTATAAAGCCTCCTTGAGCAGCTTGTTACTATTATGCCTACAGGTTTCCTCAACTTCCAAGGAAGTGACTCCTGGGTGCAAAAGCAAAAGGTTTTTATTGCTAAAAATCAAACCAGATGGGACTTCACTCTGTCAGAAAAGTAAGGTAGTGGCTTAAAATTCTGAGGGGTTTATAACAGGGTAAACAGAAAGTGAAGCTTGAGATCACTATTCTCAGTTCACAAGGTTTCCAAGATACAGACAGTCCATAGAGTACAAAGTTATTTACAAGGTCTTCACGGATCTAAGTTAATAGAATCCATCATTTGTTTAGGCAAGATTGATAAGCACACCTGAAAGTTTGGGGATTTTTCTTTGTTTTTACTTCTTCTCCTGAGTCAGGGACTTACCTATTGGCAGAAATTCTTGTTCTCATTAATTTTTCCTTGTTCCAATAAGCCCTAATTTTATAACTTTTAGTTATTAATTTTTCCATCACATTACCTCTTTGACACAAACCTTAGATGCCCAATTTTTGGGCCTCCAATAGGTAAAAGACTTCTGGTACAGGTTACTCACATTGCCAACTATGTATAGGACTTTACTTTGGTTTACTTTTGATATAGCATCTCAACCAGGGAAAAGGTGAAATGTATTCTTTTCTGTACTACTTCCTGCTTACCTTTGCAGTGTTTTCTTGGGCGTGAAATGGCTAAAATGTTATATAAAACAAAACGGAAAAAAAAAAAAAGGAGAAAAAGGGGGGTGGATTCAGCAAATTAGCAAATTGCACATTTATCAGAGGCATTAGTATATAGACCCTATTGAAGATTCACATTGGCTGTGCTGGTTCACAGTAAGTCCAGAGCAGTGTTTAGGAGCAGAATGTAGTCAGTAACTGATGCTCATCTGCCAGAAGCACAAATCTGCTGAGACATTGTTAAATTGGGAACATAAGTTTGAGATATATTATCATCACCACTCTGTACTGAAATCTATATTGTAGAAAAAGTAGATATTGGGTATCTGTAAAACAGCAGGAATGTACTTATGCCTTTGAGTCCTAGCAAAAAGTACAGATTTGGGTTGCAAACATGTACAATTTTCTTCTGTCAAGAGAGATCCATGTATAGATTGGTCAGTGGTGCCTTAGGCCTGATAAAATATCCTTCATATTTACACTTTGATGACACCAAACATAAATCATAAAACATTGAATTTGTGACTAAACAGCTGGGAGTCCCTGCTAGATTAGCTTAACAGAACTTGATTAAAAGTTAAGCTCTGAATTTTTATATCGTAAATTAATTTTATATATTTTAAGAAGTATATGTCTTGGGCTAGAGAGATGGCTCATTGGTTAAGAGTATTGGCTGCTCTTCTAGAAATCCTGAGTTCAATCCCCAGCAACTACATTGTGGCTCACAAACATCAGTAATGAGATCTGACTACCTCTTCTCGCCTGCAGACATATGAAGGCAGAACACTGTATGCATAATTAATAAATAAATGTTCAAAAATGACTTTTATGATTTTAGATCCTTATTTAGGAGCCATATTAATGCTGCCTAATACTGCCAAGCTGACAAAGTTATGGTTAGCCCAGCCATCAAAACTATCAGATGTGAGAAAAATATAGTTAATTAACTGTTCAATCTACTAAAAAAACTGACAGGGACCATTCTTTATATTTCTAGCCATAACCAATTGTGTATGGGATTGAGGGAGGAGTTCTTCACTAAATGCAAAATATGAGAGGCTTTTTGTTTGTTTGTTTGTCTTTTCTCTGTGGAAGAGAGACATGGAAAAGACTGACCTTCTTTTGTCTAGGCAAAGGTGGTGCAAATAATTTTTCAGCATCTACAAAGACTAAGCTGGTTCCTGCCTGGCAGTAGACATGGTATTTGAGCATCTTGCTCCCTGGTCAGTGTCATAACAATCCATGCTGCCCCATAATCTTCTTTAGAGGCCTAGGGTCATTGTTAGGATCTGTGATTCTTTGTCTGATATTATTACAGCTGTTTAGTTAACATTTAAATGCCTTATTCTATACAGATCTCTGTAGTATTAGAAATCTTTCTACGTGTATCTGAACAGACAACTTTGTCTCAGGTACTTGTTTTAACCTTAATCATTTAGAACATGTATAGGCAACAGAGTGAGGTTTATCCCTGTTATTATTCATTAACTTTTAGTTTGATTATAATCAACAGTTAATTTATAAGAATGGCTAGTAACTTGTGTTTCTTAACATTTTATAATAGATTAAACAGCTTTTACAAAACTAGGACTTCGTATTGTCAGGTTTAGCTTTAAAAATACTGATTTTAATTTGGAACTCCTTTTAGGGAAACATGAAACATCTATGTGACTCAATTTATCTAAATATTTTACGCTTACCAAATTTAGCAAAAAACAAGAATGCATTGCCTTCTGTATCATAAAAAATGAGAATCTCAACTTTTGGTTAGTATATAGAGCTTACAGCTGTGATCTTATATTTTAGCCCTTTGATATAAGCACAAACATTAACAATATATTAAAAGCACAAATATCCTGTAACCTTATAAATTTAAACATTTAAATATGTTTTCATAAAAAATTACACATCTGATAATGTCTTTTTTGTGATATCAAAAATAAAGTGCCCTTTATATCTTCAAACACAATATGACCTGGGTGACTGTTAAATTTATGTTAATTTCTAGTGTGACTAATTGTAACCTTTTAATTAGTTTCAATTTTTAACACCATTAGCCAAAAAACAGTATTAATATTATCTACATTAAAAGGACATCTGATTTTCTCATCATCTTAATCAGATGACCAGAGCTCAGAGATGAATTTTGACCTGAGGGCTGTTAGCATTAGACCCCCAAAACATTTAAACCCTTTTTGTGTTCACTTTATTCTTGTAATAAAACTTAGGTTTATAACAGGAATTACAGATAGAACTTTTTTTTTCAGTCCTTTAACATTTAGTAATATTTAAAGAAAATATTCTTTTATCTATCCTATCTTTATGAGTCTAAAGTCCTATATGTAACTTTAATTCTAACTAAGGAAAACTATAACCTTAACTATCAGTCTTCAAGTCCATCAAAGAACATAGAAGGATAATATATAAACTCTAGAATTGAAAGAGACAACTCACCGGGTCAGTTCCAACATTCTTCTGTGATATTCAATCTCCAGTCTATAGGTCATAGTGTGTCTGGCAGACTTCTCAGCAAAGCAAAACATTTAAAAATGTCCCATCTGGGTTGGCAGTTTGTCAGTCACTTTTCTCCACATCCTGCAGAATGTCTAGCAGACTCTTTCATGAAGAAGGAACTCTGTAGCAATGTCCATCTTGTATCAGAGTCACTTTCCTGTGGGTCCTGCCTGTCCAGTTCTTAAAGCATAAAGTCAAACAGTACAGACAAGAACAGTATTTTGCCCAAATGGCTGGTCTTACTATATTAGAGGCAAACTCTAGAACTTTTTAACAAGTACATATAGTTTTCTTTAGAGAAATAAAAGGAACATTTAAACAATTAACCTGGCATGGTCAAAATTTTTAACACATATTACTAATCTTAAATTTATATTTGTAGATATCAGAGCACACAACAGTTTACATCTTCCTATGAACTTTCTACTACTTTTCTTTGAACCTCTATATCTTTTTACATTACCTTTAGTGTCTTTCTCTGATTTTCTCAAACATCGTTATCATAGACAATACTCTCCTTTTCTATTTTCCTTCTTTCCTCTTATCAGTGACTCTTACTCTGAGGTGTGTGGCTGAAGTGAACATCTTATTTATTTATTTAAATCCTGAGTGTACCTTCTCAGTGTGGTGCCTTCCCCTGAATTTCTCTGCGCCCTCTGCACTCTTAACTCTTGGTTCCTGTTTCTGCTCATGTGTGTACACCAGCTCTCCTTTATTGCTGTTTAATAATGATCAGGAGAAACAAATAGGCTGAATAGATGTTTATTCTGGAGAAATATCGTACAATATAGAAAGAGGAATATGAGCAGGTTCCTTCCTGGTCCCAAGGATACCTCCAGATGTACTCCTGTCCCCATGCTGCAAGCAATAGAGCTCTCTGAGCCCCCTCCTCAGACTTAGTTCCCCCAGGTAATCTCCTGCCCTGTCTCCACAAAAATGTGCATGTGAACAAAGTGAATATCTCACTACAGTTCCCCTTTTAGTCTAAGAAAAGATTTAGGCTTGATACAAAAACTATATAAAAAACAGTGAATAACAATTGTGCTCTAATAACTGACTGAGAACTGGGAAGCCAGCATAGGACTGACTCAGGACCACCTGAATATGGGTCTCTGCCAGAAGGACTGAGCAGTCTAAGAGACCTCAGGCAGTGGAGCCAGGATATATCCCTAGTGCACACAAGGACCTTGCGAACACATCCCCCATGGAGGGATAACTGCCTTAACCTAGATATAGGTGAGAAGCCCTAGTTCCTATTTCAAATAACCTGTCAGATCCACATGATTCCAACTGGATGCCATTGCTCTACATATGGAATTGTGGTTGGGGGATAGGAGGGGAGGGTGGTTAGGGTGCATGTGAGAGGGCAGAGGGGGTAAAAGGAAGGGAGAGAGGGGAGGAGGGAGAGAGGGAAGAAAAGGGAACTGAGATCAACATGTAAAATAATAAATTAAATAAAAAGAAATTGTGCTCTAACAAAAGGAAAATTGAGAATATACAATCTTAAGACCTAACTATCCAGTCCTAGGGTGAAGTCAAAACAGTGTTTACAATAGAGTTGTCCTAAGCTGGAAAGAATAAGTCTAGAACCTGTTATATCTAACTAGGAAGAGCGAATAATAGTTTTAATAATTTAATCTTCAACCTCATCAAAGACCTGAGAAGGAAAATAACAATACTAGGGGAGGCAGGAAGTGTGTATGGGCAACTTCCAAATGGTGCAGCAAGGACA
Organism: Phodopus roborovskii; assembly: GCF_943737965.1. NCBI lineage: Eukaryota > Metazoa > Chordata > Mammalia > Rodentia > Cricetidae > Phodopus > Phodopus roborovskii. The sequence continues at coordinate 331,189 of NW_026125613.1, forward strand.
GAAACAGCATGCTACCTGGACAGTCACCAAAAGGTCTCACAGCAAGGTTGGTACAGCCAGTTTTGGCTAAGGCCTAGAGTACTGGACAGACCACAGCAAAGGCAGGGAGGTAAAAAGGCTGTCTTACCCTGATTTGTCAGGGCTCAGCAGTCTTCTAAGGCCTGAAATCTATTCAGCATTTTGTCTTTGAGTGTATGATAATGAATCACATAACTTTCTAGAGACTTCATTGAATCAGTAAGTCCCTTGCTTTCTCCAACTACTAAAGATTCCATATTTTTAATATTCTCATTCTTTAGAAAAATCTGAATGAAATGTAAACTGCCTTCCAGACACAAAGTTCTATCTGCTAGCTTTCAATTAATCCTGAGACATGGAACAGATTCTGCTAGTCTTTGCATCTGATGTTCCAGGTTTTAACTGTATTAGCAGCTCTGTTCAACCAGGAATCAGCTGTTCCTGTCAGCATGTTAATGCATTGCATTGTTTCTGTTTTGATTTTTGAAGCATTAGACATAAAAAAAAAATTCTGTTTTCTAGTTGGTCATTTTTATGTTCCATGTTTTGTATTCTGTCAGCTCTCTATTTGCATGTCTAATATTCTGAATCTTTTTCTCTAAGTATTCTATGTTTGTCTTCTATTTTTAAGCTCTCCATTTTCATTTTCAATATTCTAAACAATTGTTTCCAAACATTGTATGTTTTCTGTTCTGTTTTTCATCCTTCTATTATCATTTTCAATAGACTGAACTGTTTTTCTAAGCATTCTATGTTTTGCCTTCTAATATTGTCATTTTCAATATTCTAAACCTTTTTTTCACCTTCTATGTTTTCATTCTAATTGTCAGCTCTCCATTGTCATTTTCAATATTCTGCATTTGGTTTTTTAGCTCTCTATTGTTATTTTCCATATTTTGAACCCCTGTTACTAAGTCTCTGTTGGTTTTTAAAATTTTCTTATTGTTTGCTTTAAGCTCAAACCATTTAGAATATCTTAATGTTGATACCCATTGCTATTACAAAAACAAAATGTATATATTGGTTAAGCCATGATTTTTCTGATGTTAAAATTCCTTCTATATTTGAAGTAAAAGAATTTCTAAAGTCTTGAATCATAAGATTATCCACCCTAGGTATGGAACAATTGATCTCATATTATATCATCTTAAATGGTGAAGAAGTTTGCAATTACCTTAGGTATAATTCTGCTGTCCTTGAACTTTGATGGTTTTAGTTGTTGATCTCAATTTGTGGTGGAAGTGCCTGGCGGTGTCCCACCAAATTGCATCTGGCAGCAGACAATCCTTCTGATCGTTGTCCCTGTAGAATAGCTCTTAACAAACTAAGGCAAGCAAAATTTTGTTAAACTCATGAGTGAAAGGAGCTTTGTGCAAATTTCTAGGACCCCCAGGGCTAACAGGTGTTGCCACTTACTGGCGCCTTTGGGCCACAGAAAACACACAAGCTGGGCAGGCGCCATGTGCACCACAGCTGCAAATGCAAAGTGAGGAATAGACAAAAAATGAGAAGCAGTGAGTGCTTTCTCAGTGCCACAGTGGATGTAAAGTTTTAGGGCAGTGGCAAATGTTCCACAAGCTGTGGTGTTTCCACCTGGTTACTCAAGGAACCCTGCCCATTCGGGGATGGTGTAAGAAGTGAGCGGAGTCTGCCACCTTGGTGTAAACCAGGTCCGGTAAAAATCCGGATTCCGCTTCTGACACCAGATATTGATGTTCGATAAGGATCAGGAGAAAAAAAATAGGCTGAATAGATGTTTATTCAGGGAGACATAACTTACAACATATACAGATGAACTCCAGCAGGTTTCTGGTCCCAGAAAGCTGTTCCTGTGCTGCCGGAAAGAGAGCTCTCTCAGTATCCTCCTCAAAATCAGTTCCCGCGGGTCACATCCGGCCCTGTCTCCACCCCCCAATGGGCGTGGTCTATGCCACAGGCTGGGACAAGGTGAATATCTCACTATGAATACTGAATGCTGCCTTAAATTCATATGTCAAAATTTAGTCAACCAATGGTGGGGCAATGGCAGAGGTGTTCTATTAATATGTACAAAGAGTAAATAGGAATTGCTTCCCCTAATACTAAAGACACTCCATAACTGCACATATTATCTGCCTTAAGGAATCACATATTTGCATATATTCTCTGCCTGAAGGGTGTCTATAAGCCTGTATGTGCCCACATATATTGCTTTTAGATAGGAGATATTCACCAAAAAAGGCCCAGACAACCTATGGTAAGAAAGGTAATATATTAGGGACAATAGATGTTATTTGTGCTCTCTGTACCCATGACAAGTTGGAATGGGTTCCCATATAGGATTTCAGACAGGACAGGCAGGCAGAGTGTGTTCCAGAACTGTCATAGCCACTCAGAGAAGCTTTACATGGAATTAGATGATGAGATCCATCTTTAACTACTTGGTGGCAGTGCACATGTTTAATATCAGAACTAAGGAGGCTGTCAGTAATCAAAAATGAAATACAATAATAAAACAAAACACATAAGGAAGAATTAGATTCACCTTAATATGAGTCACACCATCTGGTGGTATCCTGCATGTATAAAGGGAATTGAATGAGTAGGCTCTCCTTCAGTTGCTCCTTGCCCTATCTATGACTACCAAGTTTATAACTTTACTAGCTTTAGAGCTTTCTTCTTTGGACTTTAAGAGTATAACGATGACCAGGTGAGACATGCACCCTGGTGATTTAAACAACTGCTGTGGTCTTCAGATTCCCATTGCTGGCAGCCATTTTTGGACTACCTGGACCACAGCCTCTGAGACATTATAATAAATCCACATTATACATATATGGAGAGATTCATCCTACCATGCCTGTTTAAGCAGAGAACCTTGAAAAATGAAGTTACTTTTTGCTTTCTTTTGATTTTAACCTGCTACTGAACATGTGTCAACTAACAATATTGCTCACAAATGCAAACTTCCTAGTTCTGTTCCTCTCCAAGTATTCAATTTTCTAGGAAGACTACTTTTTCCATTACTATGCATTTTCCAAGCATTTACTCTGATTTTCAGTGATAAAACTCCTTCATTCGTGGAGCCATCATCCAGCTTTCTAGGAGGAAAAGGTGATACTATCTTGTTTGTCATCTGAATGCAGCTTCTCTTTACTGATTTAAGTGTCAGTGGTGGTCCAGTTTTCTTCTAGAGAAACACATAGTTCAGCCAGTTGGGCAAGATTAGCCCAGATGACAACTGTTTGAAAAGGTAAACACTGTTGTGTTGAGAGTTTGGCTGAGCAAGCAAGACATCTGTTTAGGTCCTGACTCATAAAGAAGGAACATAGCTCCTTCTCAAACAAATCAATGAGCTTAGGAGATTCATTATCAGCCTGGTGACCTAGACTTAGACCCTCAGGTATTGACAATGAAATAGATTCAGTCCTTTAACATAATGAAGATGCTTAGGAGAAAATGCAATTGTTTAAATCCAGGGCCTTGGTGGAGGTGTTGCTTCATATCTTGTGAACACTACTTTTCCCACCACATGGAGCTGGGGTTATCGGTCCCAAGGGCACTGAGGGCTTATTCAGTAAAGTTCCTCAGATGCACTGTGTTCTCCTCATGATACAATGCATGAGGAGCCTTCGCATGAGCTGGTCAAATTGAAAGATGACTCCTACTGACTTCCTAAAAGTCTCCCATTTCTTCCATCTCCCCCTGAAAGTAGGCAACTGGAAGATATTCCTGATAAGAAGCTTACTTAGAATAAGACATAAGTCAAGCAAGACATCCCTTCCCCAGATTTAATCTTTTCTTTCTTCTGCCTTTCCTCTTTCACTCATCTTCACACACCTCTACCCCAAGACCTGTCAGTGAAGTGTGAACATCTCTTTCATGTTACTCATATACTATTAAATAATTATGGTACTAATTTTCTGTTGAAGAATTTAATTGCCTTCCTGGCCTTACTTGCTGTTTCTTATTAATATTTAAATTCTTCAAAGTTTCAGTTGTAATCTGACCCTGAAAGAATTTTAAAATGGCATTACCTATGTAATGCAAAAGTCTGCTTTATAAGCCAGGTTTGTGGCTGTGCTTTCCTTTAACCCCAGTACTCAGGAGACCCAGGCAGCCGATTTCTGTGAGATTGACACAAGTGTCATAAACACAGCTAGTCTCACTACAAACAGCCAGTTCATGCATCTGGGATAGCTCCTGGTTGCACTGCCAGGGTTCCTTGAACGGATCAATTCAAATAATTATCACAGACATTCACAGGGTTTAGTCTGATGAAAGGAAAGTCCTCCAACTCTCAGTCCACAGTCTGTGAGTGCTACTAAAAGAGGATTAGGGGATGGGGGATTGTGGGAGTGGGCTTTTCTAGTTAGAAGAAGTATGTCACTGGATGTGGGCAGAGACAGGCATTGATGTTTCTTATATACAGGATGCTGGCCAGTGTGTTGGTGAACATTCTGTTAGCTCTGAGTGAAGATTTAAGGACACTAACCCCCAGTACCACATTCACCTGCAGGCTGCCTTGCTCCACCCATAATGATTATTAACTGAATCTTTGAAATATTAAGTGAGACAACTCAAATAAATGTTTTCTTTTTAAGAGTTCCCATGGTATGTAGTATCTCTTCACAGCAATAAAATCCTAACAAAGACAGATGTGGGTACCAGGGGCTAGGATATTTCTGTGAGAGGCTGGCCCTATCATAAAATTTCTTTGATTATTTTTTTATGAGTATAGTTGATCTGCTAGCTTGTGTCTCCCGTTATGTCTATTCATTTTGATTTTTTTTTTCCGTCAGTGCTATAGGCTTTTTAAAGGGCCAAGGAAATGTCTATGTGAACTTCCAATTCAGTTTCCTTCTAAGGAAACTTGATGAATACATTATAATGTCCATGCAATGAAATAATGTGGGAAGCACCAGAATGATATGACTATATTGTCAAAGAAGCAGACATTTACAATGTGTTTATCACACTTCCTGTTTAACACAGTTATGATGTAGGACTCTGCATCGACCCCTGAGAGAACATGAGCAAGCCTGAAGCTGTTGGCTAGAACTCCTTGCCCCAAGGCTGTTTTGGTACTCCTCCTGTTTTGATAGCACACCTCATGACAGCACACCTCATGACAACACACAGCTCGTAGGGAGGAGCTAAGCCTAAAATTCCTGTAATTTTCCACTGTGCTATAAGTCAGTATTTAAGACCATTCTTTCCCCTCAGTAAACTGCATTTGGCATTTGGTGTTCCGTCATTGCCATTGAATGAATGACCCTCTGTCTTGTTTTTATTTCAATCTCTAGGCCTTCGCCCGATTTGTGGAACACTTCCTGGCACAGGTGCTACAAGTGTAGGTCCAACCAAGATTGGGAAAGAAAGGATCATCTATGAGATCACCCTTGAAGGCTGGCCTGCAAAAGTAAGTGAATGAGGGTGTATTGAAGGATGAGTGCCAGTAACTGTAAGGAAATGCTCAGTGGACTATGAGTTGCCCTATTGAAAAGACAGGGCAATAGGACTAAAACAAGACAGGTAAACAATTCATTGCAACAATTTAAAAGAAAAAATGGCAGAGATGAATAGGACTTTTGAGGAATTACAAGATTTAGAATCTGAACAATCTCTCAGGGGAAAAGAGGGATCCCAACTAAGAGATGATAGTCATGTTGTAACTGATGAAGGGGATACTTTGGAATCAGAAACTGAAGCTGGTGAGCGCATATGCCAACCACCAAGACACAACCCCTTTTGTGATTCTGATTCTTTTGTAGGTCCTCTGTACCTCGAGTGTTAGAGGAAGAGGCCAAAAATTTAATAACCAAGGTAGAAGCATAAGAATAGGAAAGAAAAGTGTTTCCAGTGATTGAGACACTGAATCTGGAGGATACCATGGTAAGGGAGCACAGCCCATTAAATTTTAAGGATATAAAACAGGTTAAAGAGGCTTTCACTGTTTATGGGCCCCATGCTCCTTTTACTCAGAGAATTTTTGATTCTTTTGCAGCATTAAATTGCACCCTTAGTGATTGGATGCAGTTCTATAGACTTGTGCTGAGTGGGGGTGACTATTTACTCTGGAGAGGCAAATTTCAAGAATTTTGCAAGGAAACCACACAAAGTAATGCTGCTACTGGATTTCCTGCTAGGAATTTAGATATGCTCACACGCACTAGGCAATATTCTACACTTGCAGCTCAAATTCTTTTTGACCCAAAAGTCCATGCACAAAATGCTGTTGCTGCTACTAGACCTTGCAAAGCCCTGCCTAATAAGGCTGAAGGAGATCAACTATCTAAGGTATGGCAGGGACTGTCTGAGCCCTATTCAGATTTTTCAGACCACCTCCTACAGCTGTCAGGCCACATATTTGGAGATGTTGGAAATGCCATGCCCATTGTTAAACAATTCACATTTGAAAATGCAAACAAGTTTTGTAAAGAGGCTTTAAGTCCCCATAAGGCCAAAAGTCTTAATGAGTATGTATGCATATGTTGGGACATAGATTGTCATCACATTATGGGCCAGGTTATAGCTTCAGTCATGCAAATAGGTGGGAAGGATGGAGGAGCCAGACAAAAGAATTGCTTTGTGTGTGGACAACCAGGATGTTTCAGAAGGAATTGCTGTGGCTCCAGCATGTAGTACTCAGTTTCCTAAATGGTCAGCTGATAGACATACAAGTCTTTTTTCAACTTTTGTAATAACTCATAACTCTGTTAATCTTTGGGGAAGAGATGTGCTTTGGCCATGGGAGCAGTTCTTACTACTGAGCCTGTGAAAAATATGCTGGCTGACCAAGGTTATATACAAGGAAGAGGACTGGGTAAATTCCCCCAAGGTGACCCTCAGTCTGTTGTATCTAAAAATTTAATTATCAAAAGCGTGTGAGATCACTCTGAGCTGGGAAATTTTCCCTAGGGCCTATTGCTATGCAGCCTGGTCCCATTTCTATCATCTGAAAAACTGATGACCCAGTATGGGTGGAGCAATGGCCACTATCTATTGAGAAATTACAGGCTGCACATCAACTTCTAAAGGAACAATTAGAGGCAGGACATATTGTTCCTTCTACTTCCCCATTGAATACTCCAATCTTTGTTATAAAGAAAAAAATCTGGAAAATGGAGACTCCTACAAGATTTCTGAGCTGTTAATGATTGCATGCAAATTATGGGAGCCACATACCTGGCTTACCATCCCCTGTAGGTATCCTCAAGGTTATCATTTGTTATTTGTAGACCTAATAGATTACATTTTTAGCTTTGCCTTGCATCCTGAGGGTAGTTAGCGATTTGCATCTGGCATACCTTCTATTAATTTTAAAAAGCCTTATAAGAGATATCAATGGGTGGTGTTGCTTCAAGGAATGGCCAATGACCCACAATTTGTCAAATTTATGTATCATTGCCCATTGCCTCCATTACAGAGAAATTTCAATCCCTGTATATTTTACATTATATGGATGATATTCTTTTAGCCAGCCCGGATTCTAAGGAAATGAAAGAGGCTTTTGGAGAAATACAACATAATCTTCAACTAGCTGGCTTAAGAATAGCCCCAGAATTTCCCTATCAATACCTGGGTCACCAATTGTTATATTCTGGTATCATTCCTCAAAAGATTACTTTAAGCCTGGATAAACTGACCAAAATTAATGATTTTCAAAAATTATTGGTAGATACAAATTGGGTTTGATCTAGTTTGGCCCTAACCACTGGACAGCTTAGACCCTTATCTGATATTTCACAAGGAGATTCTGATCCCACTTCTCCTCACTCCTGCTGCCTGCTGCATGAGAATACATACAATATTTGGCAGTGGATGTCACTCATCTGCCTTAAGCTAGAAAATTAAAATATATGCAAGTTTCTGTGGATACATATTTTAAGGTGGTTTTTTTGCATCTCTAACCTGGGGAGAAAAGATTAAAGATGTCATGTCTCATTGTTTACAGGCCTTTGCCTATATGGTGTTCCTGATATCTTAAAAACAGACAATGGTTCCACATATGCTAGTCATCGCTTCTTGGCCTTTTGCAAGGAACATCACATCAATCATGCATTTGGCATCCCACACAACTCTATGGGACAAGCCATCGTGAAAGACACTCATGCCACACTTAAACAATATTTTAATAAAATATAAAAAGGGGGAATATAGGCTCTCCCCCAATTCTCAGTTATCCACTATACTTTTTAATTTAAATTTTTTGACTGTAGATAAAATTAACATGCCTGCCATGGAGAAACATTGGAACAAACCCTCCCAAACATTGGGATGGGTCAGATGGAAAGACATAATTACACGACTATGGCAACCGCCCACCCCCACTATTAGCTAGGGCCTGAGGGGCTGTTTGTGTTTTTTCCCCAGAAACAGAGAAACCTATTTGGATACCAGAACAACATGTTCGTCCTGTGGATCCTAATCAGGAACCTAATCCTGCTGTACTGGAATCCCTGGCCCATGGAGGAACAAGTGGTTTGGGCCTTGGTGAGGAACCCCACATCCTGATGCCAGTTAGTCAGGAGAGAACATTCCCTGCTACTACTGGTTGCCAATGTGCCAATAGAAACTTCATTACTGAGTAATTTGACCTTCCTGACTCAGGGGAGCCTTGGCTTCCAGAGAGTGCTTAATTTTTCTCAATTGCCCAATGGGTGATTCTTGGTTTTATGCATAGCTTTGAGTAATGACTCCCTTGCTGATTTTCACCCCAATGCAAGCATGAGCAATTGCTGGGGACTCAGAGAGGTCCTATAACATAAACTTCCAGCAGGAACAGGAAAATGCTGCTATGTGTCCCCTATATCAGGGCCCCTATGCTGAAAGCACCCCAGGAAGTTATGACTTGCATAGGCAATTGTCTTGGAGACACTGTGCTCCACCTTTAAAGGATCCTGGGGGAGGGAAAATCTTTCAATAGTTCTTCCACAACCTTCTTCCTGAGCAATTTATGGCCCCCATGAGACACCAGTGACCTCGTAGTTCGAGTTCCTGACCTCGCCCCAATGATAATGGAAGACCGAGTTGGGGGAGAAGAAATTATCCTCTACAGCCAAGAAGGGACTTTGATTTCACTGCTGCCATCATTCCTGTCATTGCTGTGTAGGTGACTGTCGCTGTCATTGCAGGGATTGCTGTCGCTCAGTTCGCTGCCAATGTAGAGACTGTTAACCAGCTGGCGGGCAGAATCAGTGAAGCCCTAACTGCAGAGAATGTCCTGCTTGAAAGCTCGTATTGGATTTGGACTCTCATATTCAGTTTTGACTTAAATCACCAAACTGCCTCACTTCAGGAACAATTAGGGAATTTGGGTTGGTATAGCAGGCCTCCTGCTTTCATTCTGTCATTCCTCTTGTATCACCTTGATTGGAATGCAAATGTCTTTGTAGGGGTCAACAGCCTCAATGCTGGCAGGGCCTTGTCTTTTGTAAATTTTACCAGTATTTTGGCTGACCAGAGAGTAGAGGTCAATAAGACCTGAATTACTCCTATTTCAGCAGATGGCAGGTAGAATGCCATGGCCCAGATTGGAGGCTGGTCACAGGTTTTGAATGGCACATTGTCTCTCAGCAAGTTGGAGCCAGTATTGGTTGGGGTAGGGATTCTTGTGCTATGCATGGTCTGACAGTTCTTTTCACAAAAGAAACACAGTCTGGCCCATGGCTCTCCCAATAATCATGAGGTCTGTTAACAGATGCTGCAGAAATGAGGTACCCCCATGACGGGCAACTTGCAGTGAAGCCCCCCAGCCTAAAACATGAGGTTGCTGGGGCCCCTGAAGACCGGTAAGGGGTGCCACACTCTGCGAGACCTAAGCTAGGGGGTCTCTCATAGAAAATAAAAAAGGGGGAATTGTAAGAATTAAGACCTAGACTAAGAATTTACTCCCCCTCCATCTGCCCTCAGGGCAGGCAGCTGTAACAGCTGGAAAATAGGAGAAATGTTTTGTAATGCAAAATGCTATTGTTCCTTTGGCTTCTGCAACCCTGAATGCACACTAACCTGTTCTTGGAACCTGAGATGACTAACCAAAGGTCTGGTTCCCCCTCCTCCATCTAGTGCTGTGGTATATAAGCTAGCCCCCCCAGACTAAAAGGGAAATACTGAAGAACCTTCTTAATATAAAGCAAGAGTCCTGTGTTCTTAACATCTACACAATCCCCAGCTTCTCGGGCTTTGACAGCAGTGCAGGCGCCACACAGAGATGTGTCATTAGTTAGCTACACATGTGGTTAAGCGCCAAGTCACACAAATAAGCCTTTAGTTAGCCCACCCACACAAAGCCACTAGTTACTACATACACTCAATCACAAGTTAGTCACACACCTAAGACATTAGTTAGCCATACAGGCAGGAAATGAAGTATGCAAGGTCATCCATAAACAGGCAGCAGTGGGACACAGATTTAATCCCACCTTTTAGGAGAAAGATACATGTATCTATTAGCTCAGTGCCACTTTGGCCTATTAGAGAAAGAGTGATTGGAGAAAAAGGGAGAGAGTTAGGGAGATATCTACAGAGAAACATAGGGAGAGGAAGAGGGAAAGCCATTAATAAGGGGAGAGAGGGAGGGAGAGAGAAAGACTCCACCTAAAAGAGAAACTGCTAACAGAAATGTTATCCCAGCATTGAGATGGCATGTCTTTAATCCCAGCACTGTCTATGGTGAGATAGGAGGGATATGGCTGGACAGAGGGGAATATAATGTGGTAGGAGACAAGAGGGCTTGCAGTGAGGGTGTTCAGTCTGAGCAGTCATTCTGAGCTTTCATAAAGACAGCAGTCAATCGAGAAGTCCTTGTGACAACAGGATCGGTCCTTTGGTCTGAACACTGGTAGAGGTAAGAACTCTAGAGGCTCACATGGCTGTGCTTCTGAGATCCATCAGCTTTCACCCTCTGAGAGCTGACTCCAAATTTTATTATTAATATCTATCAGAACTTGTGCTGCAAATGTTGTTCTCTCTAGGGAAGTGTGAAGTTTTTTGAAGTCAGTATAGGCAAGTTTTCAACATATTAAAAATATGTTATTTTGATGTTCAAAACTATCAATTATCAGTATCGTTTTAATATCTGATTTAAGTGCATTATTGCTTTTATCTGTGATTGTTTAATGCTGTCCAATATTTGTAGGTTTTACGTGTCTGTGATTGTTTAATGCTGTCCAATATTTGTAGGTTTTACGTGTTTCATTTCCTTTCTCTAATGTGATGTTGATTATTTATTTCTGTGTAGAAAATTCTCCTGTAGTTTAGACTTGCCTCATTAATGTAATTGATAATTGCATTAAACTTTTTTTTTTATTTTGGCAGAAAATTTTTTCTACAGATACTCAACCATTTATAGAATGTAACAAATAAGGATGATAAATATTGTATTCTCAAAGTAAGCTGCTTCCCTTTTTTAGAGAAATCTTGATCAAATATCAGTTCCCTTTAAGTTGGTTGCACTTTTTTGTGGGGGGAATATATGACAAGGGCAGGCAATAATTTTAGTCAATAGAAATGTAACATCTCAAGGGCAACAATTGAGGGAAATGTCATATATATATATATATATATATAAAAATACATGTTGATACCAGTTCCCACTCCCTCCCTCCCGCTGACACCCCCCCCAACTTGTACCCTGACCTCCCTCCCCTCCCATCGCACAATGCACATTCCACAGGTAGGGATATGCTATCCAGGTGGGGTCATGTAGATCTGTCAAGTAATTTGAAGTAGGGACTAGGACTTCTCTCTCTAGGTTAAGGCCATATTGCTCCATGTGGGATGTGTCTGCAAGGTCATTTTGTGTACCATGAATACATCCCGGGCCCACTCTATCAGGTCCCTTAGACTGCTCAGTCCTTCTAGCTGAGAACCATATTCAGGGGGTTCTGAGTCAGTCCCATGCTGTATTCCCAGCTATAAATCTGGGGGGCCAATTAGCTCCTCCTAGTTCAGGTCAGCTGTCTCTAGGTGTTTGTGTAATCTGGTCTTGTTGTCACTCTCTGCATCTGGATTCTAGTATAACTCACTGTTTAGTTATGGGTGTTTTTTTCTGTTTCAAACAGTGTCTAGATCAGGACCCCATGATGGTGGATAAGTCAGTTGTTGATCACACTATTAGGGAAGGACATTTATGGTGGCCTTTTCATGGTTGCTCTAATTATTAGTTGGAATCAGCCTTGTATGTCTCTAGAACTTTATTTTGGTTCAGTTTTCTCTTCAAACCAATAATGGCTGCCTCTTTTATGTTCCCTCTGTCTCTCTGTCTCACTGCCTCTCTCACTCTCTCTCTCTCTCTCTTCTGTCTTTATTCCTATGCAGACTGAATCTTCCTAGTCACACATGCTTTCCTCTCTTCCCTTTCACTTTCTCCTATTTCTTTCTCCATTCACTGCCCCCTACCAATTCCCATGTGCTCTTGGGATCTTCTCCTTTCCCCCATGTGTGAGGGACCTTATAGGAATCTCTGTAGTCTTCTACACACAGTCATCCAATTGTTCCAGCACCGTTTGTTGAAGATGCTGTCCTCGCCCCCATTGTATAATTTTAGCTGTTTTGTCAAAAATCAGGTGTTCATGGGTGTGTGGGTAAATATCAGGATTTAAATTTGATTTCATTGGTCTACCTGTCTATTTTTTGCCAATACCAGGCTGCTTTCAAAACTATATCTCTGTAGTAGAGCTTAAAGTCAGGAATGGTGATGCCTCCTGAAGTTCTTTTATTGTAAAGGGTTGTTTTGGCTATCCTGCGTCTTTTGTTTTTCCATATAAAGTTGATTATTATCCTTTCAAGGTCAGTGAAGAATTGTGGTGGGATTTTAATGGGGATTGCATTGAATCTGTAGATTGCTTTTGGCAAGATTGCCATTTTTATTATGTTTATTCTACCTATCCAAGAACATGGGACATTTTTCCATTTTCTGGTATCTTCTTTAATTTCTTTCTTTAGAGCCACAACGTTCTTATTATATATGTCTTTTACTTGTTTTGTAAGCATTACACCAAGATACACCATTGTCCCATATATTAAGGGAGCATAGTTTAGTCTTATGTAGTTCCCCCGTTATCAAATCAGATTCTGTGATCTCTCACTAGCTTGGGTCAGCTTATTTGGCAGGTTTTGCCATCATAGTCTTGAGTGCTTTGTTTTTATTATTGCTCCTTCCTCCCTGTGATTGTACTCCAGGAGCTTGGCCAAATGATTACCTGTGCATTTATTCATATGTTTCTATCTGTTTCTGCAAGAGTGTAATTGATTCTCAGCGGTTTTAGATTGTTGGTTGGGTATTATCTACTTTATATCTTCTACACACTTATGATTACTGTATATATTATGTATCTTTCTGAATTTTGGGTACTTCTCTTGGTAGTTATTTTGGTTCTGTCCATGTACCTAGAAATTTTAGGATGTTACTGTTTTTGATCACTAAGGAGTATGCCATTGTGTACATACTCTACATTCTCTTTATCTGTTTTTCATTTGATAGTCATATAGGTTGTTTCCAAGATCTGGCTATTATGAAAAATGTGGCTATGAACATAGATAATCTGTGGTATAGTTGAGCATGCTTTGGGTATACTACTTCACATCCATATATTGTTTACCTAGTCTTGTCCCATTGCCACACAAGCCCCAAATAACACACAGAGACTTTGTATTTTATATAATATGGTTGGCCTGTTACTTGTTTTTTCTTGGCTAGCTCTGTCTTAATTATTAACCCATTTCTGTTTATTTAAATATTTCCACATGGTTATCTTACTGAGAGCTGGCTGGCGTCCTGCTCTCTCCCAACTCCATCTTGACTCCTCCTTCCTCCTTCCTCTTTCCTCTTTGTCTCCTAGTCCCACCTCTCTTGCTTTCCTATTGGCCAACAGTGCTTGATTACTTAACCAGTATGAAAAACATGTTTACAGCATGACAGGTCCCATCACTGTTGATGCTTTATCTATGTCGAAAACCCATATATGAGTGAGTACATACCATGTTCCTCATTTTTTTTACAGGGTTACCTCATTCAGGATGGTTTTTTCAAATTCCCTCCATTTGCCTGTGAACTTCAAGCTTCCAATTTTTTCCCACACAGAGTAGTATTTCATTGTGTTAATGTGCCACGACTTTGTAATCCATTCTTCAGTTGACGGGCATCTAGGTTGTTTTCAGGTTCTTGCTACAAACATAGTTGAACAGATCTTTTTGTTGTATGGATGTGGTTCATTTAGATATATGCCAACTAGTGGGATTGCCTGATCCAGTAATTGACTGATTTTGATTTTACTGAGCAACCACCATAATTCTCTCCAAAATGGCTGTACAAGTTTGCACCCCAACAGCATTCAAGGAGGGTTCCCCTTTCTCCACATCCTCTCCATCATAAGTTGTCATTGGTGTTAATAATTTTAGCAATTCTACCAGGAGTAAGACATTATCTAAGAGTTGTTTTTATTTGCATTTCCCGGATAGCTAAGGATGATGAGCACTGTCTTAAGTGTCTTTCAGCCTTTTCTATTTCCTCTATTGATAATTTTTTATTCAGTTCTGTACCCCATATTTTAAAATGGTGATTTGGTGTTTTGGTGACTAGCTTCTTGTTTTCTCTATATATTTTTGAGATCATCTCTCTGTCAGATATAGGGTAATAGAAGACCATTTGCCAGTCTCTGGGCTGCTGTGTGATCTTACCAACTGTGTCCTTTGCCTTACATACGCTTCTCAGTCTTTCTGCAGTCTTATATACACACCGACAGCCAGTTATGCCAGCAAAATTTGTTAAAGATGTGATCCTCTTCCCATTGTATACTTTTAGCTGTATTGTTTTGTCAAAAATCAGATGATCGTAGGTGGGAGGGATATTATCAGGGTTTTTGATTTAATTCCTTTTGTCTACCTATATATTTTTGTGTCAATACAAAGCTGTTTTCAGAACTATAGTTCTATAGTACAGCTTCAAGTTGACAATGGTGCTGCATCATGAAATTTGTTTATTGTACTTGGTTGTTTTGGCTATTCTCAGTCTTTTGTTTTTCCATTTAATATAGGTTATTATACTTTCAAGGTAAGTGGATAATTCTGCTGGGATTTTGGTGGGGATTGCAATGAATTTTTAGATTTCTTTTGGCAAGATTTCTATCGTTACTATATTTATCCTACATATCCATATGCATGGTAGATCTTTCTGTTTTATGGTATCTTCTTTAATTTACTTCTTTAAAGTGAAAGACCTAAAAAGTAATGTTAATGATGGACTAACCTAGAAACCAATATCTGTTCCTTGGAATTTGCTAGCTTCCTCTCACAAGGCACTGAGATAAGAAGAATTCACACTGCCCCTCCTTTCCTGTGAGTCAACAGGTGGTAAATAGTGTCAAGAGATAGCTGTAACTCTGGTTTGCCCAGACAAGATTAATTAGCACACCTGAGGCCCTAAGGTCTGCTGACCCTAATAGCAGACCATCTGGCCTCCAAGGGTCAGGTACTCAATGGACAGAGGGTCCCACCCCCTCCCTAAGCTTGTGGGGTTGCTTTTAAAAACACCTGGGCCCAGGGGAGGGGGCTTCTCTCTAGCCTGCATGCTGGAGGAGCCCGTTTGCACAAACGTTTCCTGTTCATTAAAGCCTCTTGCGTTTTGCAGCAACTGGACTGGACATTGACTTCTTGGGGTATCGACCGAACCTGGAAGACTCCTCATTCTGAAGGTCTTACAAAAGACCCAATATTCTTGCTATATAAATCTTTCACATGTTTGGTAAGCATTAGTCAAACATAATTTATGTTGTTTGTGGCTATTGTAATGGGTAATATTTCTCTGATTTCTATCTGAGCCCCTTTGTCATCTGTATATTGTAGTATATTGTAGGGCTACTGATTTTTTTGATCTTCTCTTGTATCTTGCTCGTTTGCAGAATGTTTATGTCAGCTGTAGCAGTTCCCTGGTAGAGCTTTTTGTGTCCTTTATGTAAACTATCATATCATGTGCAAATAATGATAGTTTGACTCTTACTTTCCAATTTGCATCCGGTTGATCTCTTATTGTTGTTTTACTCCTTTTGCAAGAACTTCAAGGACAATATTGAAGAACTATGGACAGAGAACAGACTTATCTTGTTCCTGATTTTAGAGGAATCACCTTAAGTTTCTCTGCATTCTGTTTGATGTTGGCTGTTGGTTTACTGATTATCCCTGTCTCTCCAAGACCTTTATCATGAAATGGGGTTGAACTTTATCTAAGGCTTTTTCAGCATCCATAAGATGATCACATGGTTTTTCTTTTTCAGTTTGTTTATATGGTTGATCACATTGATAGATTTTCAAATGATAATGTAGAGAGCTGCGAAGTGCCATGCTTTAAAGATGGCACTGGCTTCCCCCTTCCAACTTCCAGATGGTGAGCGCTCTCTGTCATAAACAAGTCCTTATTTGGCTAAGCCTGTTCAGCATGCCTGCTTCCCTATAAGAGCATCCTATCTGCAGGGTCCACATTGCTCACTAGCGTTGGTCTGCACAAGGGGATTTAACTCTATTTCCCTGGAGTTAGAAGAAGAAGCATGTTCAAGGATCATGATTAAACTGCTAGAAGATCTCCCCTGAGTTGTGTCTTCCTTGTTGATTGAGGTTGGGTGTGACACGATAAACCATCCCTGCAATGCAGGAATGAAGCCTCCTTTGTCATTGTGGATGACTTCCCTCATGTGTGCCTGGATTTGATTTGCTAGTGTTTTATTGAGGCCTTTTTCATTCGTGTTCATGAGGGATATTAGTCTGTAGTTCTCTTTCTCGTTTGTATCTTTTTGTATCTTTGGTACCTAGGTACTTGTGGCCTCATAGAGTGTGGTAATATGCCTTCTGTTCCTATTGTGTGGAACTATTGAGGAATATTGGTATTTGCTTTTCTTTGGATTTCTAGTAGAAGTCTGCACTGCAGCCATCTTGCCCTGGGATTCTTTTGGTTGGGAGGGTTTTGATGACTGCCTCAATTGTGTTAGAGTCTATTGGTCTATTATCCAGAGGTTCCTCCTCCCACATCAGTTGGTGAGACATGGGGAGGCCTGGCTGGGACCCCAGGCCCTGTACCATAGTGCACTACAGGACAGCCCAATAGAAGGGACAATATGCCTTCTATCCAATCCACCAAAACCTTGGAGAAAGAGAATTTGAGAGAACGTGTGGGAGGGGCATAGAGAGCTTGAAGATTGCACTGAGCATGCCCTGTTCTAGGAGCCAGAAGTGGAGAGCAGGTCATGAGCAGTGTGCTCATGTTTGATTGGGGGTGGTACGTGGGGGAAGGGGTTGCAGCTAGGCAGGCGGGGATGGTGTGCATGGGCTAATGTGTTTATAGGGTTTTCTAAATGGCCTGTCAAAGTGCACTATTAATGGCGAAAGGCTACATTTTCGGGCAGGGGAATATGATCTGTGAGGTGTGTTGCACATGGCATGGGCCAGTCGGTAGCTCCAGGAGGGCATAAAGGGGGCTTTTAGAGACAAATCAGGTGAAAGGGGAAGCGGATGGAAAGGAAGATGCAGGGATGGGGGGGGAGCGATTGAAAGCATGCTTTGCCCATGCTAGCTAGGGCTAGCCACATCAGAGTCTCAAGGATGACAGTGTCTCTGCCCCTTGACATAATGATCTCAAGGCAGCTAGATATGGGGGAGGCCCCCTGGGACCCTGGGCCCTGCACCACAGTGCACTACAGGGACAGCCCAAGTGAAGTGACAATGTGCCTTCTAACCAATCCACCAGAACCCATACAACCTAGGAGAGAAAGTATTTGAGAGCTCCTGGGGAAGGGGCAGAGAGAGCATGAGGCTTGCACTAAGCATGCTCTGTTCTAGGATACCAGGTGGGCCTGAAGCACTGCACCATCCACCACAACCAGAGCAGTATGTGCCCAAATGAGGTAGAGCTGTGCATGAAGTGAAGGTGAGGGCAGCCAGGCCCAAGGGAGGGGACTGCAGAGGGCCTCTTTGCTAGGCTGTGGTGGTGGCCTGGAGCAGTGAACTCACCTAAGCCATAGCTCAGCAGGCAGTGGCAGTGGCAGTAGAGCTGGGATGAGTCATCAGTGCTGTGCTGAAAAGATGGCAGGGCTGTGAGTGGGCTGGGGCTGTGAATGGCCTGCAATTGTGATGGTGATCCTGAGTTTGGAACCTAGGAATAAGCGGTGGAGCCACTGCTAGCTGGGCCTGTTTTCTGCCCACTCATAGAACCTTGGGCCTGCACATTTTCTCCCTGGTCTCCCTTTTGGGCAGGGGCCTCTTTCCTCCTGCTTGAGGCACAGAATGGACCCAATATCTAGTATTGCAAGATTACAGCAGCCACACCCACCACTGCCTAAGCTTCTGGCACTCCACTCCTGCATGGTAGTCCTTATCATACCACTGCCCCTTCACAGGCACTGCAATGGAGTAAGGGCCCCTGGCTGAAGATATGGGTGTTCACCTGGAACCCATCAGGTCCATACTGATGCTCTGCAGCTCCATCCAGAGGTGCATCTGCTGCCAGATATGCTGCTCGAGCCCAGGCCACCAGGAGAGCTACAGGGCTAAACCAAGTGCCATTCCAGGCCAGATCATACAATCTGTGGCCACCTTGGTTGAACTTGAAAGCTGGTTGCTCACTAGTTTCCTCTCTCTTTGGTCTGCAGGACTAAGAGACAGAGGAGGGGCACCGAGGCCCCATGTGTGGGAGGAAGCTTTAGCTTTGCACACTTGCATGGATTTTAGTTGTTTTTTTGGCCTGTGGTTCGGCTCAGATTTCTCCTAATAGTTGTAAACTCGCCATTGTTCCCTGGCTGCTTAGAAACTTGCATCCGGATTTTTTTTTCAACTGAGAGCCATTGGTGTTCAAGTTTTGGCAATGAACCCCGTGAATGCTACTGCTCTCTACATTTCCACCAACCGCCTAGTGCTCAACCATGACCCTGGAGACCCCAAGGCATTTCAAAAGATTATCAGGATCCTGCCTTACTTGTGACAGTCCCTCTCTTGCTGTGTTTGTGGACATTTGCTACAAGATCCTATTGCACCCACCAAATCCACCTGCCAACACTATGTCTGCAAAACTTGTAAAGGCAAGAAAATGATGATGAAAACTTCATGTAGCTGGTGCATAGACTATGAGCACTTTGAGGAAAACAAGCAGTTAAGCATCCTAGTAAACTGCTATAAGAAACTATGTGAATATATAACCCAGACAAGACTGGCACAGGACATAAGAGAAGCAGTTGACTGTTCTTCTTATATTTTAGCTTTACTCAATGAAGGATCATTGTTTTGTGAGGACACAGAGAAACCTTCAGACTCATCCTTCACTCTGTGTTTGACACATTCCCCTTTACCTTCAACCCTATAACCCACAGCAGATCCCCATGCTAATTTATCTCCAAAGTCTGAAATTGCCCTCAGCATTGCTATTGGCAGTTCTGTTGTCAATGATTTGCCTAATTACAAAGGAGTTTCAATAGATAGATTTGGTATAAATATCTTCTCACCCAAACATCCAAATATGATTGACATGTGTAATACTGTTGATATAAAAACTGAGGACCTGTCTGAGAGCCTGTCACCTGTCTGTGACATGGTAACCACTGACTTGTGCTCCACAGGTATTGATATCTGGAGTTTGAGTTAAGAGACAAAACCTGGTGACTCTTTTTTTGCTGAGTGATGAGGAAGTAATCTGCAGTTTGGATGTCCTAATTTGTATACAAAATTGGAAGCCACTGTATCCAATGAAACTTTTTTGAAGCTTTCTTGTAAGTCTCTTAACCATAATATTTTTATGTCTACCAGCCCTACACCTCATGTGTTAGCAAGTACAGCAGCAACTCCAAAGGTAGCAAAGTTGCATCGAAAAAGAACCAGATCTGAAATTGACAGTGAAAAAGTTCAGCCACTTCCAATTTCTACCATTATCAGAGGGACAACACTTGGGGCTTCTGCTCTTGTGATGGTGAAGCATGAAAGGAAAATCGTCCTTCAACTTATAGCTACAGTTTCCAATGGAGGCATAACAACCAAGACCACCAAAAGTGTACTTTTATCTACTAAAAGCATGAAAAATAGTCATGAACATGGATCCTAGAAATCCCACTCTAAACCCAAGCCAGGTATTCTTAAAAAAGACAAGGCAGGAAAGGCAAAGATTCTTAGTCATCATGTCATGCCAGGAAGTCCTACCATGACTGTGTACAAAAAGCCTCAGGGAAAGAAAGGATGTAAATGTGGGCATGATATGCAAAATCCAAGTAATTTTACATGCAGCAGACAGTGCTGCCATTGTTACTCTAACCAGAGAGCCTGCGTACATTGCAGATGTTGTGTCTGTCAGAACTCCTACATGGCCAATGGGGAGAAGAAGCTGGAGGCATTTGCTGTGCAGGAAAGGCCTTGGAGCAGAGCAGACTCACATTGGGCGTTAATGTGACCAGCAATGCTGTGCGCAACACAAGTACCAGTACCAGTGTACCAATGTCACAGGGACCCCAGTAATGACATTTGATGGGAGATGCCATTATGTAAATATGTTTCTCATACTGGTTAATGAATAAAGCACTGTTGGCCAATAGGGAAGGAAGATAGGAGGGACTAGGAGACAAGGAGGATAGAAGAAGTAGGAAGGAGGAGTCAAGATGGAGACTCTGGAGAGAACAGAACCGCAGTTCCTCTGCTCTTGGTAAGACGACATGGAAATACATAGAAATGGGTTAATACTTAAGACAGAGCTAGCTGATAAGTAACTAGTAACTGGCCAACAACATAATATCAAATACCGAGTCTCAGTGTGTTAATTGGGGCTGGTGCGGCTGCAGGACAAGACTGGCAGCAGGAGAAAAAAAAACACACTCCTTACGTATGGTGCCCATTTAAAATTTAACAAAAGCTTAAAAAGGTTTTAGAACAGAGACAAGCAAGGTTTTTTGGTAGCAGTGTTTTTCTCGGTTGGACTCTGCTTTGTGAGAGACAATTAGATATTTGCGCGGCTCCTTTAAGGGACGGTTCCTGACTCAGCAAAAGCTGCAAAAAACTGCATGGCTTTATAGAATCACAGCTAACAATGTATTGGTGTGTATGAGAGATGGCAATGGCAGCGACCACATCTCCAAGCCGGCAGCATGCTTGCTGAATGGCAGTGCAGACCAAGGCCGTGGGCACAACTTTCAGTGCTGGCGGTAAAAACACCTGCCGCAATCTTTGGTAAACCACAGCAAGAACAAATATCACTTTCATTTCAGCAATATTGTTGTTTACCAGATAAAAGACTCATGGCCAGAAAAATATAAACATTTACAGTAAAGACAAAATCATATTAAGAAAAACCTCTAAAGGTTTTCATTGTGTTTTAAAATATACATAGACATAGTGAAAAAATTAAATGGTTTTAAAAAGACAAAGAGGAACTGGGTGTGGTGGCACACAACTTAAATCCCAGAATTTGAGAGACAGAGGCAAGCAGATCTCTTGTGATTTCAAAGTAAACCTGGTATGCAGAGTAAATTCCAGGACAGATAAGAGTTACATAGAGAAACCCTTTCTCAAAAAATAAAATGTAAAACAAACAGAGTAATAATAAAGCCACGTAAAGATGAAAAGCTCAGAGAGAATCTGGTTAGTATATGGTGTTATATTGTCTTTGTATCTTTTGACTGCTTAGGAAATAACAACTGTTAAAACAAATGGTGCTGGATCAATTCAATTTATATATTTTAAAAATGCTTTGACTCAAAAATTTAAGTTCATGTACAAGTTACTGGGGAAAAGGATTTCTATTTTTGTTTCCACAGAAAATGAAAAGCTGTGGATTCCTTCCAGACTAATATGGTTTGAGCAAGCCAGACCCCCTGAAACATCGTACCAGATGATCCTTCATTTAAAACAGCTTGAACAAGCCAGCCTTGCAGACTACAGCCAGGATTTCTGTGTCTTCTTAGGATCCCTATGACAGTGCCCCCTATCAGCAGGAAGTAGTTTGGAAAGAACAATGCCCAAATTCCAAAATATTGTTTATAAATGTTTGTTTTCATTTTAATGGGGTTGGTCATAAATGGTTAATGATCACAACCAATATGTCTTTAAAGGCAAAAAGGGGATTATGGTATAGATATGATTACTTTGCTTTGGAATGTATTTTCATTTATTGATACAAATTTAAGGTCAATTTTGTGATATGTATATTTCTCCTCTTGTTTAGGTATTGTGTTTATATAGCTCATTTATAAATGTAATGTATAATGTATGTATAATGTATTACAGATTATAAATAATTTCCTAGGATAGTCAAAGCTTAGAGTTAAGTTAGTTAGGTTTTTCAAGATACACAGAGATGTATTTGAGAGAGATAGGAATTCTTCAAACCTTTCAAAGACCTGCAGAATATGGCATTTAAAATGGTTTAGGGTTAAAGGCAAGCACCACCACAACCTGGATCCTAAAACAGACTTTAGCATTACAAAGTTACTGCCATTTTTAAGTTCTTTCAGGGTCAGATTAAAACTGACACTTTGAAGAATTTAAGTAGTAATAAGAAACAGCAAGTAAGGCCAGGAATGCCATTAAAGTTTTCAACAGAAAAATTAGTATAATAATTATTTAATAGTACATGAGTAATAATAAACAGAGGTTCACAATTCACTGACAGTACTTCGAGTATTGGTCCAGAACATGAGGAATAGAGGAAAGGCTGAAAAAAGAAAAGATAAAACTTGGGGAAGGGACATCTTGCTTATCCTTTGATATATTCTTAGTAAGCTTCTTATGAGGAATAGATTCCTGTTCCCTCCTTTTGGGGGTAGATGGAAGAAATGGGAGGCTTTTAGGAATTCAGTAGGAGTTATCTTTCAATGTGACCAGCTCATGAGCAGCCTACTCAAGCATTGCATCAAGAGGAGAAAACAGTTCATCTGGGGAACTTCAGTGATTAAGCCCACAGTGCCCTTGGGACCGATAACCCCAGCTCCATGTGGTGGGAGTAGTAGTGTGCACAGGACATGAAGCAACCTTGACATGAACCACAAATGCCCTGGATGAAGACAATTGCATTCTCTCCAAAGCATCTTCATTATGTTAAAGGAGGGGATCTATTTCATTCTCAATACCTGAGGGTCGAAGTCTAGGTCGCCAGGCTGATAATGGCTATACTATGTTCATTTGTGGGTTTGAGAAAGAGCTATGTTCCTTCTTTGTGAGTCAGGACCTAAACACATGTCTTGCTTGCTCAGTCAACCCCTCAACAAAACAGTGTTTACCTTTTCCAACAGTTCTCCTCTGGGCTCATCTTGCCCTTCTGACTGAACTATGATTTTCTCTAGAAGAAAACTTGACCATCTGGCAGACCACTCCAATAATTCCCCCATAAGCAGCCTGAGAGTGACCTCTTCTATGATATGAGGATGGGCCAAGGGGCTGTTTGTAAATCAGGAGTTTCTCCTTTGACATGATTTGCAGCCAAACTCCTACAGAGGCATATGCAGATACAAAAAGAGATAATTGTTACATGGCTTAACATTGTGTTTAGGTCAACTGCATTTGCTTTTTACCTGGTTGTCACAGGCACTTAAAATCAAGAAAGAGAAGCAGGATCCAGATGACAAACAAGATATTAGCTTTTTCCCCTCCTAGAAAGCTGGATGATGGCTCTAAGAATGTAGGAGTTTTATCCCTGAAACTCAGAGCAAGTGCTTCGAAAATGCATAGTAATGAAAACAGTAGACTTCCTAGAAGGTTTACTATTTGGAGAGAAATGAAACTAGGAAGTTTGTATTTGTGAGCAATATTGTTAGTCAACACATGTTCAATAGCAGGTTAAAATCAAAAGAAAGCAAAAACTAACTGCATTATTCGAGGTTCTCTGCATGAACAAGGATGGTAGGATGAATCTCTCCATGAATGTAATGCATGGATTTATTATAATGTCTCATAGGCTGTGGTTCAGGTAGTGCAAAAATGGCTGCCTAACAATGGGCATCTGAAGACTATAGCAGTTGTTTAGTTCATCAGGGTACATGTCTCAGCTGGTCATCATTATACTCTTAAAGTCCAAAGGAGAAAGCTCTAAAGCTTGTAAAGTAATAAACTTGGTAGTGGTAGCTAGAGCAAGCAGCAACAGAAGGAGAGCCTCCTCCTTCAATACCCTTTATACATGCAGAATACCACCAGATGGTACAACTCATATTAAGGTGAATCTGATTCTTCCTTTTGTGTTTTGTTTTATTATTGTATTTAATTTTTGATTGCTGACAGCCTCCTTAGTTCTGATATTAAACATGTGCACTGCCATCAAGTAGTTAAAGATGGATCTCATCATCTAATTCCACATAAAGCTTCCCTGAGTGGCTTTGACAGTTCTGTAACACATTCTGCCTTTCTGAAATACTATATGGGAACCCATTCCAACTTGTCATGGATACAGAGAGCTCAAATAACAACTATTGTCCCTAAGATATTATCTTTCCTACCATAGGTTGTCTGGGCCTTCTTGGTGAATATCTCCTATCTAAAAGCAATATATCTGGGCTTATACAGGCTTATAGACACCCTTCAGGCAGGGAATATGTGAAAGTATGCTATTCTTTAAGGCAGATAATATGTGCAGTTATGGAGTGTCTTTAGTATTAGGGGAAGCAATTCCTATTTGCTCTTTATACATATTAAAAGAACACCTCTGCCATTGCCCTACCATTGGTTGACTAATGTTTGACAAATGAATTAAATGGAGCATTCAGTATTTGTAGTGAGATAATTGCCTTGTCCCTGCCTGCAGCACAGACCACGCCCATTGGGGGTGGAGACAGGGCCGGATGTGACCCAGGGGAAATAATTTTGAGGAGCATACTGGGAGAGCTCTCTTCCCTGCAGCACAGGAACAGATTCCTGGGAACAGGAACCTGCTGGAGTTCATCTGTCTATGTTGTAAGTTATTTCTCCCTGGATAAACATCTATTCAGCCTATTTTCTTCTCCTGATCCTTACCAAACGTCGATATCTGGTGTCAGAAGTGGAATTCGGATTTTTACCGGACCTGGTTTTCACCAAGGCAGCAGATGCTGCTCACTTCCCACACCAACCCCGAATGGGCAGGGTTCCTTGCCTAACCAGGTGGATATACCACAGCTTGTGGGACATTTGCCTCTGCCCTACAACTTTATCTCCACAGCGGCCCTGAGAAAGCTTGCACTGCTTCTCATCTTTTACCATTTCCCCACTTTGCATTTGCAGCTGTGGCGCACATGGCACCTGCCCAGCTGGTGTGTTTCCTGCAGCCTAAAGGTGCCAGTAAGAGGCAACACCTGTTAGCGCTGGGGTCCCCGAAATTTGCACAAGGCTCCTTTCACTCATTCATTTAACAAAATTTTGCTTGCCTTAGTTTGTTAAGGGATATTCTACAGGGAACAAGATCAGAAGGATTATCTGCTGCTGGATCCTATTTGGTGGGTCTCCTCCAGGCATTACCACCACAAGTTGAGATCAACAACTAAAACCATCAAAGTTCGAGGACAGCAGAATTACACCTAAGGTAAATGCAATAGTCTTCACAATTTAAGAAGATATAATATATGAGATCATTTGTTCCATACCTAGGGTGGATAATCTTATGATGCAAGACTTTAGAAATCCTTTTATTTCCTATATACAAGGAATTTTAAGAGATGAATATCATGGTTTAAAAAATATATACTTATTTTGGTAGTAGAATGGGTATCAATGTTATGATAGTATAAATGGTTTGATATTAGTGCAAACAATAAGGAAATTTTACAAACCATAAGAGTCTTAGTAACAGGGGTTCAAAATATGGAAAATGACAATAGAGAGCTTAAAAACAAAATGCATAATATTGAAAATAACAATGAAGAGCTCAAAATTAGAAGGGAAAATACAGAATGCTTAGAGAAAAATTCAGAATATTAGAGAGGCAAATAAAGAGCTTACAGGTAGAATACAAAACATGGAACATAAAAATGACCAACTAGAAAACAGAATTTGTTATATGTTAAATGCTTCAATAACCAAAGCAGAAACAGTGCAATGCAATAACATGCTGGCAGAAACAGCTCGTTCCTTATTGAATGAAGCTGCTAATAAGGTTAAAAAACAGGAACACCAGATGGAAAGTATAGCAGAAGCTGTTCCATGTCTGAGGATAATCAAAACCTAGCAGAAAGAACATTGTTTCTGGAAGGCTGTTTACATGCCATTCAGATAATATATTAGAATGGGAATATGTAGAATATGGAATCATTTGTAGATGGAGCAAGCAAGAGACTTATAGATTCATGAAGTCTCTAGAAAGTTATGTGGCTCAAGATCAGACACTCAAAGAAACAATGCTAAATAGATTTTAGACCTTTGAAGACTGCTGAACCCTGCCAAATCAGAGTAAGACAGGCTTCTTACCTTCCTGCTTTTGTTGTGGTCTGCCAGGTATTCTAGGCCTTAGCCAAAACTGGCTGTACCAACCTTGCTGTGAGACCTTGGGTGACTGCCTAGGTAACATGCTGTTTCAGTCCTTGCTGCACCATTTGGAAGCTGACCATCTACACTTCCTGCCTACCCTAGTATTGTTATTTTCCTTCTCAGGTCTTTCATGAGGTTGAATATTAAATTGTCACAACTATTATTCTGTCTTCCTAGTTAGATATATTACTTACTACACTTAAGCTTTCCAGCTTTGGACAGCACTATTGTAAACCCTGTTTTGTCTTTATGCTAGTACTAGATAGTTAGGTCATAAGTTTATATTTACTCAATTTTCCTTTTCTTAGAGCACACTTCTTATTCACTGTTTTGTATATAGTTTTTGTATCATGCCTAAATCTTTTCTTAGACTTAAAGGGGAACTGTAGTGAGATATTCACTTTTTTCACACCTGCGGCATAGACCAGGGCAATTGGGCTGGAGACAGAGCAGGAGTTACCTGGGGGAACTAAGTCTGAAGAGGGGGCTCTGAGATCTATATTGCTTGCAGCATATAGAATCTCAAGGGAAAGCATCACAGTAAGATTTAAATAAATAAGCAAGATGTTAACTTTAGCCACAAAACCTCTGAGTAAGAGTGATTGATAAGAGAAAAAAATAAAAATAGAAAAGGAGAGAGTTGTTTATGATAAGGATGTCTGATAAAATGAGGGAGAGAATAAAGGTAATATAAAAGGATATAGAGGTTCAAAGAAATTTTGTAAAAAGTTCAGTGAAAGATGTAAACTGTTGGTTGTGGACTCTCATATCTATAAACATAAATTTAAGATTAGTAATATGCATCAAAAATTTTGACCATACCATTCTAATTGTTTAAAAGTTCCATTTATTTCTCTAAAGAAAATTTTATGTACTTGTTAAAAAGTTCTGGAGATTGCCTCCAATATGGCAAGACCAGCCATTTGTGCAAAATACTGTTCTTGTGTGGACTGTTTGACTTTGTGCTGTATGAACTGGATATGCAGAACCCACAGGAAAGTGACTGCTGTTACAACATACACATTGCTACAAGATTCCTGCTTCATGGAAGAGTCTGCTAGACAGTCTAACCAAAAGTTAAGATGCTCATTTTTTATAATACAAAAGGCAATGCGTCCTTGTTTTAGCTACATTTGGTAAGCGTAAGCTATTTAGGTAAATTGAGTCACATAGATGTTTCATATTTCCCTAAAAGGAGTTTCAAATTAATATCAGTATTTTTAAAGCTAAAATGGGCAATACAAAGTTTTCGTTTTATAAAAGCTGTTTCACCTATTATAAAATGATATGAAACACAAGATACTGGCCATCTTATAAATTAACTGTTGGCTATAATCAAACTAAGTATTAATGATTAATAACAGGGATAAACATCACTCTGTCTCCCATACATGTTCTAAAAGTTTAAGCTTAAAACAAGTAACTCATACAAAGTTGTCTATTTAGATATACCTAGACAGACTTCTAATACTACAGAGATCTGTATAGATAAGGTATTTGAATGTTAACTAAAAAGCTGTAATAATATCAGACAAAGAATCACTGGTAATAAAAATTAACCTAGGCCTGTAAAGAAGATTATGAGGCAGCATGGATTGTTAGGACACTGACCAGGGTGCAAGATGCTCAACTACAATGACTGCTGCCAGGTAGGACCAAGCTTAGGCATTGTAGAGTCTATAGGGTATTGAAAAATTGCTTGTACCAACTTTGCCTAGACAAAATAAGGTCAGAAATTTCCATGTCCCTCTTCCATAGAGGAAAGACAAAAAAAAAAAAAAAAAAAAAAAAACAAATAAAACCCTCACATTATATCCTTGGTGAAGAACTTCTGCCCTCAATGCCATAGACAATTGGTTATGGCTAGGAGTATATTGACTGGTCCCTGTCTTTTTTTTTTTTTTTACTATATTGAACAGTTAATTAAATATATCCTTCTCAGATCTGATAGTATTAATGGCTGGGCTAACCATAACATTGTCAGCTTGGCAGTATTAGGCAGCCTTAATATGGCTCCTCAATAAGGATCTAAAAATATAAAGACATATATGTCGTTTTTGAACATTTATTTATTAATTATGCATACAGTGTTCAGCCTGCATATATCAATGGCATAAGTACATTCCTTCTCTTTTACAGATACCCAATATCTACTTTTTCTACAATATGGATTTCAGCTAAGATTGGTAATAGTAATATATCTGAATCTTTTATGTCCTTTTATATAACACAGTTCATATTGGCTTCAGAGGATCAAATGTCATAAAGCTTGGATCCACTTCTTACATGTTAACAGGATTGCAGATAAGTACAGCCTTCCTGAGGATGGAATTTTCTCCCCGGTCTTCCTGTTCTTCACTAAAGGTAAGGAACTAAGATTTCCAATTAAATATATACATTTTAACTTCTGTTCCCACTTTGACCATGTCTCAGCCGATTTGTGCTTCTGGCAGATGAGCATCAGTTGCTGACTACAGCCTGCTCCTCAATATTGCTCTCCCTGGACTTAAGGTGAACCACTCCAGCGGTTGTGAATCTTCAACAGGGTGTAAAAACTAATGCCTTTGATAAATGTTTGATTTTTCTTAATTCCCTTTCCTTTTGATGGTATTGCCAACATTTTAGCATACTTGCCGCTCAGAAAACACTGCAAAAGTAAGCAGGAAGTAATATAGGCATATCTCTGACACATCAGTGTTTTGATTTTCAAACACCTGTCACCTGGAGTTCTGTTGACTATAAAGCCTCCTTGAGCAGATTATTACTATTATGCCTATGGGTTTCATCAACCTCCAAGGAAACGACTACTGACTGCAAAAGCAAAAGGTTTTTATTGCTAAAAATCAAGCCAGCTGGGACCTCACTCTGTCAGAAAAGTAAGGTAGTGGTTTAAATTTGTGAAGGGTTTTTAGCAGGGTAAACAGAAAGGGAAGGTTGAGACCACTAGTCTCATTTCACAAGGTTTCCAAGATCAGGCAGTTCATAGAGTACAAAGTTCATTTGCAAGGTCATCATGGATCTAAGTTAATAGTATCTCTCACTTGTTTATGTAAGATTGATAAGCACACCTGAAATGTTGTGGGTCTTCCTATGTTTTTACTTCTTCTGAGAACAGGGTGTGGGCTCTGTACTCTGTAGTCAGGGATTTATCTACTGGTAGAAATTATTTTTCTGTTTATTTTTTCCTTCTTGCAATAAGCCCTAATTTTATACCTTTTAGTTATGAATTTTTCCATCATATTCCCTCTTTGCTATGGACATTAGAGGCCCAATTTTTGTGCCTCCAATAGATAAAAGACTTCTGGTGTTTTTTTGGTGTACAGGTTAGTCACCTAGCCCCCTATGTATAGGAGTTTCCTTTTGATATAGCATCTCAAGCAGGGAAAAGGTGAAATGTATTCTTTCATGTACTACTTCCTGCTTACTTTTGCAGTGTGTTTTCTTGGGTGAGAGAAGGGTAAAATTCTATTCAAAACCAAAATAAAATAAAATAAAATAAAAAAAAATGGGTGGGGGATTCAGGAAATGGAAGATTTATCAGAGGCATTAGTTTATAGACCCTGTTGAAGATTCACATTGGCTGTGCTGGTTCACACTAAGTCCAGAGCAGCATTTAGGAACAGGATGTAATCAGTAACTGATGCTCATTTTCCACAAGCAGAGATCTGCTGAGACATGTTTAAACTTGGGAACATAAGTTAAAACATATATATTAAATTGGATCTCTTTAATGATCAAGAAGGATAGCAAGGCCAATCTATACATGGATCTCTCGTGACAGAAGAAAAATGTAGAAGCTTCTAACCCAAATCTGTAGTTTTTGCTAGGACTCAAAGGCATAAGTACATTCCTGCTGTTTTACAGATAACAAATATCTATGTTTTCGATACAGATTGGTGATGATAATATATCTAAAACTTTTATGTCCTTTTATACAACACAGTTTATATAGGATTCAGAGGATCAAATGTCATACAGCTTGGATCCACTTCTTACCGGTAAAAAGGACTGCAGACAAGTATAACTTTCCTGAGGATGGAATTTTCTCCCTGGTCTTGTTGTCCTTCTTGATCACTAAAGGTAAGGAATTAAGAGTTCCAATTAAATGTATATGTTTTAACTTATATTTCCAATTTAACCATGTCTCAGCAGATTTGTGCTTCTGGCAGATGAGCATCAGTTACTGACTCCAGCCTGCACATAAATACTTCTCTGGACTTTCTGTGAACCATCACAGCCAATGTGATTCTTCAACAGGGTCTATAAACTAATGCCTCTGATAAATGTGCATTTTGCTGAATCCCTCCTCCTTTTTCTCCATTTCCTTTTCTTTTCTATTTTTTTTTTTTTTTTTTTTTTTTTTTTTTTGGTTTTGAATATCATCTGCAAATAGAGTTTAGTTCTTCCTTTCCAATATGGATCCCCTTGATCTCCTTTTGTTGTGGAAGTGTGTAGGGGAGAGTCCACCTGAATTGGTCCCAGAATCTCCTCTAGCTGAGGCCTGGCTATAGGGGACAAAGCCTGGGCTGATACTCAGGATGTTTCTGCATGGATAGCTGGGAATTTTCCCTTTCCGGCTGTTGAATAAGTTAATTATTCTAGTCTGCATTGTGTAATTGTATCTGCAACATCTGCATATTTTGTGGAAGAGGCAGATGATGATCTCACACACTGTAGGAAGAGATTGGGGTTGTCTATTTTAGACAGGGGTAAGTGACATTGAGATTTGCGTCTCTACAGGTATCTACAACGTCTGAGTCTTGAGTAGAAGCCAGGGCCTAGAAACCCTTTGGTGTGTCTTTAAGCACACTCTAACCCTTGAGGAAGTGCTCTTGCTGTTCAAGCTTAACCAGCCAATCAACAAGAGCTGGCCAACCTGACAGTCACAGGCATTGCAGAACACTTCCTGTAAATACACTGTAACCTTTTACTCTTGCTTCAGGCTTCGTTAAGCAGAACAAGTGCCAGTGCATTGATTTCTGTTCTGGGAGTGCTACTGTAGTAAATTGTGAGTGGACCATGGATGAACACAGAAGCCACAATATGGTGAGTGAGGAGATGCTATCCTCAGATAGGGAGGATGGGATGGGGAGGCCTGGGAGTTGGTGTGGCAGGCCCTCCAGGTTGCTTGGTGGGAAACTTTGGCCACATTCAGTGTTCTGTGAGGTACCATATGGTCCTAGCAACTCCCCAGACCTGGGTGCTGGAGTATGAATACTTCACTCAGTAGAAAGCATTTCATTTCCATCAGAGAGCTTTCTGTAGAAAGGCTTGTACAGTCAGCACCAGAGTTCTTTTTGTGCACAGTAAGACAAAGAGACAAACCTAGAGAGGCCTAATTTCTCCAGTGTCTTCTACAACTTCTGCAGTACACATTTAATGTTTAGGTACAAGATTCATGTTAAATTAATTGTGTGTATCGTGTAAAATACATTTTCTTTATTTCTTTACATACTTATATTTATTTATTTTTGATTTTTGAGATAGCTTTTTTTCTTTTATTTTTACATATTTATTTATTTTTCTTATTTTACATATTGATCGAAGGTCCCTCTCCCTCCCTGCCATGCCTCCCAATTCGGCTCCTGTCCTATTTCTGTCCCCACTCCACAGGGAGGGTGATGTCTTCCAGGAGGAGTCAAAAATCTGTCAAATCATTTGGATTAGGGACTATGTCCTCCCTCCTGCCTCTAGGCTAAGGGAGTATCCTTCCATTTGACATGTGCTCCCAAAGTCATTTCATGATCCAGGGATGCATCCTGTTTCCAGGGAGACAACTTTTTTCTATGTATAGCACTGGAGCATGACATGAAAGTTGCACTGTAGAGCAGGCTAGTCCCAAACTCATAGTGACGTACATACTTCTGAATCCTCAGAGTGATATTATAGGCTTGAGACACTGAACATATCCATACATCCATACATGGCATTCTTGTGTTGGATTGCACTCCAATACTAAACTGTGATGTGGAAGAGTAGAATTGTTCATATAAAAGACGTACCAATTCATAGGGATATTGAGACCCACAAAATATGATTTAGCTGAGGGAGTGCTGCCTATAAAATTACACAAAGATGAGTAGTGTGCTAATAAGGCATGTTAGAGATTAGGATGCTAAAATATACATTTGATCTCTAAGATTGTCCCGGACATTTGGCTCCAAACCATGAAAAGGACAAACTCCTAATTCACAGAGAGCCCCCAGGCCCATCTCCTTCTACCAAAACAAGACTGTTAAAATCTGATCAGCAGACATTGCTTGGGCACATTGAACATTAGGGCCTGGTGTTCCAGAAAGGGCCAGTTTTCTACAGAAAATCATAGTCATCCCAGATGGGCAAGATAAACTCAAGTGACAACTGTTTGAAAGGGAAAACCCTTTTGTTTTGAGGGTTGGACTGAGCAAGCAAGACTCTCAATCATGGAGATGGATCAATGCTCATTCTCAAAACTTGAAAATTTATTGGCAGAAACAGTAACAACCTGGAATCTTTGCCTTAGGACTGTTCCATCATGCCCTGAGATATGCAGAATAAAATAGAGCTCCTCCTTTAAAACAAGGAAGATGCTTATGAGGGAATGCCATTGTCTGCGGCCAGAGCTTTTGTGTAGGTGTTATTTCAAATACTGAGAACACAACTCTTAGTTCTGCTGACTTTCTAGAATTCTCCCATTTCCTTCCATTTCCCCCTGGAAATCATAAAGAGGAGGCAATTCTTCATAAGATGATTACATAGAATAAGACATAAGTTAAGCAAGACCTCCCTGCCATAGGTTTTATCTTTTCTTTGTTCTGCCTTTCCTATCTTCCCCATCTTCTGGCACATCTGTGTTCAAAACTGTCATTAAAGTGTGACATGAGAGCATGTCACTAGTGTACTCTGAAATAATTATGGTACTATCTTTTCTGTTGAAATCTTTCATTGGCTTACTGGACCGACTTGCAGTTCCCTGACCCTTTTAAATTTTTCAAAGTCTCAGCTGTCAGGTGACCCTGGAAGAACTTAAAAATGGCAGCATTAATGGAATGCAAATTATGTTTAAGAGCCAGACAATGATGATAAATGTGTTTAACCCCAGCTATCAGATTGCACATACAGGCATATTTCTGTGAGTTTGAGACTAGTGTGCTATATAGAGCTAGCCCACTACAACTAAGGCTATAGCACAGGGAAACCAAGAAACACTGTCTCAAAAAAATATCTGTTGTAGGCTTTCTCCTATGTGTACATTAGTGAGAGATAGTTAAATGTTATCATTACAGAGACTATTTTTTTTTCTTTTCTTTATTTACCTCTTTTGTCTATGGAGTTATTTGTTCACTGGAAAGGCAAAATCTAGAACAGCTTTACTCCCAGCATTTTAGAATTAATTTTCTGAGACATGCTTTCTCAATTACAATGGTTGCTTTGATCTCAGCTCGTTGCTTTCCAGGGCAATGTACTTTCTGTCCTCTTAAATACACCTCATTAAATTAAGTGACTGTATGCCCTCAGAAGGGAGAAGGATGATTTTTTTTGTTTGTTTGTTTTGTTTTGTTTTTTGGACCAAGCATCTTAAGCACCTAATTTGAGGATACCAATTTCTTTTAAGGAAATATTTAATAAACAGAATCTGTAACACTGCACATTCATTTAAAATATAATCCACATCTACATCATAAATGATCTCAGTGAGAACAAGGTAAGAAAGTATGACCCCAGTGTTTTAAAATTGTCCATATGAGTCATGAAGTTGACTGTCCATTACACTTGCAACAAAAAGATTTGCATACTTTCATGTGGAGCATGTATGCTGCCTTCAGACCAGAGTAGAAAGAAGAGTTTATTGCGTGCACTGTAAGGAGAACCAGGGTAGGATATCAGCTGCTGTGTCCATCATTAAAAAGGCTGTGATTGCTGCATTGTGATGGTTTGAATGTGATTGCACCTATAATCTCATAGGGAATGGCAGTAGTAGAAGGAGGAGATTTGTTGCAGTGACTTTGGCATTTTGAGAAGAAGAGTATCATTGGTGATGGGTTTTGGGGTTTCCTATGCTTTGGATATGGAAAGTATATAAGATGTCTTACTGAGGCCTGCATATCAAGATGTAGCCAGCACCATATTTTTCTTCAAATCATGCTCCCTGCTATGATGAAAATACATGGAATTTCTGAAACTGTGAGTCAATCCAATTACAACTTTTCTTTATAAAATTTGTGGGGGATCTCTTCCTTGCAAGTAGAGTGATGAGTATTCCACCCCTGATTGTCACTGGGGAGACTAGGGTTGGAATCCCTGATAGGGGGAGCTTTACCCAGGAGGCAGAGACAGGTTGACCTCTGTGAGTTAGGGTCCAGGCTGTTCTACAAGAGCTAGTTCCAGGACCACCTTAATGTCACAGAGAAACCCTATCTAAAGAACATCAACAAAAAGATTTGTGGTGGTCTTAGAACTTATACACAGCAATAAAAATCCTAACTAATGTAGGTTCAGTGATTTTCTTCTTTAGATACTCAGGGTGTATTGATTCATGTCATGTGAATGAAGACAGACTAGATTTGTTGGATAAAATTTGGAAGTTATATTGAGCTGGGTATAGCCAATGGTGTGATGTCATTGAGATTTGCATTGATCACAGCTACTCCAGATTTTGCTACCTAGTGCTGGGAAGAAACTGCTGCAATTTCTTTAGGGAAAGGCTTTGAGTGCTCATTAAGAAGGAAATAAATGTTACTTATTTACTCTTTTCCAATTCCCCTGGCTGGTATTGGGAATGCAAATGACTACAAGGATATGGTAGAATGGAGTTCATTTAAGATCTTTGAAGCTGGTGTAGGCACAGTGCAGAAAGAGGTGGGAGAAGGAAGGAACAGGAGCAATTTCTTGCTTTCCCTTGGTGGAAATATCAGTGTGGAGCCTATAATCAATTGTAGATGGTTTACAAAATGTCTGACTGGCCATTTCTTGGTGTCCATAGACAAGGACAATCAATAATCTTGATAAAGTACTGATGTGATAATGAAACCAAATTGCTGACTTTTTGTGTAGAAGGTGCAATGAAATCAGCCCCACAGCATGGTCAGTGTGTAAGCTTCAGAGCAGGAGGAGCAGACCTGCCTAACTGTCATTGCTGCAGGGACAGGAAGGGAACATGTGCCCTGTGCTGACCTGGGCACTGGCCCTTTTCCTCTGAGCCTCTCTGTGTGTAGGTTCTCTTTGGGGAGTGAAATCTTTGTGTCCACACTGGGCTGTGGTGGGGCACAAGTTTTATTCAAGCACTTGATAGGCAGAGGCAAGAAGCTCTATGTGAGTTTGAGGCCAGTATGATTTTCAAAGAGAGTTCTAGTGTAGGTCCCAAACATAAAGAGACAGCCTGCCTTAAAAACCAAAAGAAAAACTAAAGGAAATAAAACAAAACAAACAAACCAAAACGAAACTAATATTGGTGTTCAATATGAAAGACAAAGTTTCTTTTAGTATGAGTTGGGAGCATCCAAGGGAAAAACTGAATGTTTGCTTCTGGAATTTATGAATATTGCAATCCACAATCAGACTTTTCTTACATTTGCCACACACAGTTTAGAAAACAGTGGAAAATGGTCATGAGAATCATCTTTCAGCAATACAAGATCACAGCTCTTTTAACTTTCCACACTCACTAGCTACAATAGCATGTCTCAGGAACGTTGAGCTCCTGGAGAAAAAAAGGAATTTCTTATCCGCTCTTTTCTCAAGTGTGCATGGTGTTTAGTGGGTGGACAGGGCAGTTTCCACATGCTGTGGCATTATACATGTGGTTGGAAGTAGAAATTAAATCATTGTTCTGT
Organism: Phodopus roborovskii; assembly: GCF_943737965.1. Taxonomy (NCBI): domain Eukaryota; kingdom Metazoa; phylum Chordata; class Mammalia; order Rodentia; family Cricetidae; genus Phodopus; species Phodopus roborovskii. Next base: position 367,443 of record NW_026125613.1, read on the forward strand.
ATTAAATTTTGTGTGGGCATGATGGGGCTGGTTTTGTCTTAAACCACAAGGAGCCTTGAGAGTTTGCAGAAACATAGAAAAAGATTACCACCATTTTTAGAGAGAACTCTAAACCATGAGGCATTTCTGTTGGGAAGAATGCCAGTACCTGGAGTGTCAGAAGAAGACAGCGAGCATTCTTCTGAGTTAATTTTGTGGGAGTTGTGAATTCTTTTTATGTAAGATCTAAATAACTAGCACGATGGGTAGCTGGTTAACATTGGTAAAGATCTCGGTTTTCCTGCCTGAATTTCCTCTGGTGTTTCGATAAAAATTTGATTATATTTTCCAGCTTTTGTTCTTGTCACTGTCTCTGCATCTTGGCTTTATCCTTTCCCAAACATTGTACACCTTCTTGATTACCATATATTTGTTTTAAATATAAAGGTCACAATATGTCAAAGTATAACCTGAACGTTTCCTGGATTTCCTCTGTGTCCATTGTTATGTCCTCCTTTTCATTTCTGATTTTGTGAATTTGTATGTTCTCTCTCTGCTTTTTCATTAGTTTGGATAGAGGTTTGTCTATCTTGTTGATGTTCTTGAAAACCCAACTCTTTGTTATATTGATTTTTTTGTATTGTTTCCCTAGTTTCTGTTTTATTGATTTCAGCCCTCAAATTGTTTATTTTCTGGCATCTACTCCTCCAGGGTGAGTTTGGTTCTCTCTGTTCTAAGGCTTTCAGTTGCACTGTTAATTCTCTATTGTGACTATTCTCTGTTTATGTTCATATGGGCACATAGTGCAATGAACTTCTCTGGTACCACTGCTTTCAAGGTGTCCCATTAGTTTTGGTATGTTGTGTCCTCATTCTTGTTGAATTTTAGGATGTCCTTAATTTCTTTTTTTTTTCTTCTTTGACACAGGTATGGTGCAATTGAACATTGTTGAGTTTGCATGAGTTTGTAGTGTTTCTTCATTTTGTGTTGTTGTATTCCAATTTTAAAGCATGCTGGTCATTTAAGATACAGGGGACTATTCCAATTCTCTTGTAACTCTTGAAGTTTGTTATACCACCTACTATTTGGTTGATTTTAGAGAAGGTTTCATGTGGAGCAGAGAAGAAGTTTGTTCTTTTGTGTTTGGATGGAAAGTTCTATAGATGTCTGTTAAACCCTATTGAAACCAAACTTCTGTTAATTCTTTTCTTACTTTGTTAAGTTTATGACTGGTGGTCTTGCCTATTGATGACATTGGCATGTTGAAGTCTGCCACTATAAGTGTGTGAGGCTTTAGGTGACATTTGAATTTTAGTAGCATATCTTTTATGAATGTAGTTGCCTTTATATTTGGAGCACAGTTAGTCAGAATTGATACTTTGTGTTGATGGATTTCTCTTGTGATGAATATGGAATGACTGTTTTCATCTCTTTTGATTAATTTGGTTTGAATTCTAACTTGTTAGATATTAGGACAAACACACCTGCTTGTGTTTTGGACCCATTTGATTTGAAGATCTTTTCTTATCCCTTTACCCTGAGTTTATGTCTATCTTTGAAGCTTAGATGCATTTCTTGTATGCAGCAGTGAGATGGATTCTGTCCTCATATCTACTCTGTTAACCTGTGTCTTTTTACAAGCAAGTTAAGACCATTAATGTTGAGGGAGTGTAAGGAGCATGGAATGTTAATGCTTGTTTGTTTTAGATTTGAATTTGGAAGTGGTATTGTGAATTTATTAGTCTTGCTTTACTCTTGATTTGTGGTGAAGTGGATTATCTGTTGCCTACATATTTGTGAGTATAGTTAACTTCCTTGGCTTGGAGTTTTCCTTTCAAATCTTTTTATGGCTGGATTTGTAGATACATATTGTGAAAATCTGTCTTGTCGTTAAATATCTTGTTTTCTCCATCTATAGTGATTAAGAGTTTGCTGGGTATAGTAGCCTGGGCAGGCATCTGTGGACTCTTTCTACTCGTAGGACATCAAAGCCAGGACCTTCTGGCTTTGAGGCTTTCCATGGAGTAGTCAGGTGTAATTTTGATAGGTCTGCCTTCATATGTTACCTGGAATTTTCCTTTGCTGCTCGTAATGTAATTTCTTTATTTGTATGTTAGATATTTTGGTTATTATATGTCAAATGGGTCTTTGTTCTTTGGTCCAGTCTATTTTGGTGTTTGGTATGCTCATTGTACTTTCATGGGCATGTCCTTCTTCAGAGTGGGAATGTTTTCCTCCATGATTTTGTTGAATATGTTTTCAGTACCTTTGAGCTATGCTTCCTTACTTTCCTATATGCCTACTATTCTTATGTTGGCCTTTTCACTTCCCACACTTCCTTTTTTTGTTAAGAATTTGTAGGATTTATGATTTTTCTTTGGTTGATGAATCTATTTCTTTACTTTGTCTTCTGCACCTGAGATTATCTCTTCCATCTCTTAAATTCTGTTGGTTATGCTTTCATTTGCAGTTCCTGATCATTTGCCCAGTTTTTTCTATTTCCAGCATTCCTTCATATTACATTTTATTTATTGTTTCCATTTCAGTTTTCAAGTCTTCTGAACTGTTTCCTCCACCTGCTTAATAGTTTTTTCTGGGTTTCTGTACTTGCTTCAGAGATTATTTCTTCAGTTCTTCTATTTTTTTGTATGTTTTTTCTTCCACTTCTTTATGATTTTCTTGATATCCTCTTTTGAGAGCCTCTATCATTTTTATGGCTATAATTTTTAATTCATTCTCTTGTACTTTATCTGTTTTGTTGTGTCCTTATCTGATTTGGTGTAGCCCATGATTCTGGTGCTGTTATTCTTGTCGCTCTGTTGTTGGTATTTTATTGTATTGCCATCTTCCCATAGCTTCTACCCTGGTGTGTTTTTGTGGGTGAGAAGTTTGATGTTTATAGCTCT